>NC_135753.1:1480000-1842500 GCF_041903045.1 Epinephelus lanceolatus | reverse complement strand
ACCTTAAACCCAAGACAAAAGGCCTTCTAGAGCTGTAAGTTTAAAGACACAGTCTTTAATATTTTTTAGTCTTTCCTAATAGAGAGGAAAGGCGGGCCGAGTCACTACGAAGCCATTGATCCATTGTCTTTTTGAACCAAGGGCTGTTTTCATGGCTCTGTGCCAGCAACAGCTATGGCCAGTGGCATTACGTTTACAAGTTGTATGTCCATTTGTCCGCCCATACATCCAATTCTCATGAACACATTATCTCAAGAATGCCTTGAGACTCAATGGTAAACTGATTAGATTTTGGTGGTCAGAGGTCCCTGTGACCTTGCATCCATCTAATTCTTATGAATGCAATATCTCAAAAAGTCCTTGAGAGAGTTTTGTCAACTTAGGCACAAATGTTCACCTGGACTAAACTGAATAAATAGTTTATTCATATAAACTGAATTTGATGGTCAAAGGTCAAAGGCCAAGGTTACTGTAACCTCATAAAACATGTTTTTGGCTATAACGCAAGAATTCATATGCTAATTATGACGACATTTCACACAAATTTCTGTCACACTTTCAATTACTGTTAAACACTTTTCTGGACTTTTTTCAACATCATATCTCAGGATCAGAGGAGGAGATGTGTCAGATATTGAAATGGTGACACTAATCTTGGGTGTCCACCTTGAAATTGTCCTGATTGTATAGATGGTCTGTGCAGGGCAGAAGATGTGTGTGAAGCATCCATGTTTTCACAGATATGGATGTAAACTGTAACTGCAACTTGACGGGTTCACGGAGGCATACAACCATGAAGTGGTAATTCTAGTTCTAATCATCATGTTAAAGTAACAGTATGTGGTAGGTAAATCCTATCAAAACAAAAGACCTGTTTCAGTCAAAGGAGGAAGAACATGGTAAATAACACTGTGAACCATCATTTAATCTGATGGTCAAAAGTCACAATACCTATGGCCTATCATCCAGTTTAAGAAGAATAAATCATATGAGCTCTTTAATCTGTCAGCACAGAGAAAATCTGGAGTTTACGGTTAGGCTGTATTCATGGCATTTTGCACTATATATTTGGCAATGATGCTGGTGTTTCTGTTTCTGTATGTAGATGGCCAGACTGTTCTACCACAAGCCCCAGTTTGCCATTCTGGATGAGTGCACCAGTGCAGTTAGTGTAGATGTCGAGGATTACATCTACAGCCATTGCAGGACGGTACGACCCAAAAACACATCATACACACAAATACAGTACATTTCTGAGAAACAAGGTTCACATCTGATCTCAGCTGGGAAAAAAACACACCATCTTTAAAATCACCATGGTAGTCTATGGCTAAAGCAGCTCAGTACATCATCTGGCAATTAACATGTCAGTCATGTCTTACAGGACTGCCATGGGTCTGGAAACTACTTGAAAGTGCTTGGATTTAGCCTCTCTGAGTCTGAGCGTCATCTCAAAATTCACCTATGATACCATTTTCTTATACATCTGGAGCACTGGGCGAGGCGTGATACACACTCTTTCTATCTTTCACTCTCCACATCGGCTACAAGCATAGACTGATTTCCTGAATGCTGCAGTGTGGCTGTTGTGCTGCCTTGTAGTTGATGCAAGCTCAAATATACAGCTGGTTTTGCTGGGCCTAAAAACCGATTGTACTGATATACAAATTAGCACATACTTAACTGAAACATTGCCTGATTTGCACAATTTAATGATGAAAATATACACAAAAGTCTGCTTTAGTCCATGTAATTTAAAGTCGTCATCCACCCATGTCTGCGAGCAGCCCATTTTTGTGATTGTGCAGACTGTATGTATAGTAAGCGCACCTACCATGCATGCTCCTGTCCCTTGTTTCACACAGCCGCTGCACAGCGGTAAAGGTACCTCCAAGTTGGATGATTGACAGACATTTACTTTGGACCCAGCAGTGTCAGTTAGTTTCAGTTTCACCCGACGTTGGCAGTAGGAGGACGGCAAGCTCACCTCCCAGCCCTCCTGTTTGCTGGGGGCTGAAGTGAACCCTCAATTGTCCTATGAATAGAACTGCATCCGCTTGACTGCAGCTGTCCACAGATGTTCAATAGGGAAAGTATGTCTGAGCCTTTAGTCTCACATCTGTAGTCAGTTCATTTAAATTTTGTTCAAAGGGTTTTACTGGCAAGAAAGTTTCAAGAAAAATGTTGCCAAAACATCAAAATACAATTTGTCCAAATAGTACACATTAATATTAACATGAACAGTAAATACATTATGGGCCGATTTCACAGACAAAACTTAAGCCTAGTGCCAGACTAAAAAGCTCATTTAAGCTCGCTTATCCTAAAGGGACTTGCGCAGACATATCTTAAAATAGTCGTAGATTTAGCCTATTCTGGGTTAGTAAGTAAGCCAGTCGCAAGAGGGAGGATCAGAGCTTCTCAGAGAATCTTAAATTAATCATCAAAGGAGGCAGGTTTAACCTCTGCTTAACAGTGTTTGTGAGACAGCACAGACTGTATGGATTACCAACATGCAATACAGAGGCCAGCCAGAGGAGTACTTGGTTTACCAAGGTTTATGGATTGAATTACGTTGAAGATGATGCTTTCACATTGTAGCACTTCAGATAGATGAGATGCACTTAAATGGAATGTCTTTATTATGGCTTATTTTTACTTTAATGGTTTATGTTGTACAAAATTAAAATAGTGTGCAAAATTAAATGTAACTAAACCAAGTCTGGTTTAAAATGTAGTTTGTGGTGATTAAAATACTCACATTCATGAATATCCAAATGACAAAACATTTCTTTTTTACAAATCATATTGTTAACTGTGGCTGGTATTCACTATTGTCTCATTACTGTATATTTTTTGCGTCATAGCTCTCCTCTCCAACTTCATTTCCAATTCATCCTGTAGAATTCTCATTTTCATTTCATGTTCTTCCTTCAGATATTCTGTTTTATGGTTATGAAATCCTCTGGCTAACTTTTCATCCATGGTCAACTTTTCTGTTCTCTGCTGAAAGGTGGTGGTACTCATGGATGGTGTAGTAGATGTGGAGGGGGGGTACACACTCACTGAGCACGGACTCCTCCAACCTGTTTAGATTTCTTTCCTTTGAAAAAAAGAACACTGATAAAAGCACAAATGAATTGCTATGGTCCTTTAAACAAAATCAGAATAAAAATTGTCACACACAGTGGAATATGGTGTATTTACCAAAGGAAGTAACCAATTTAATAGTCTGAGTGGGCGGAAGTTCGCTGCATAGATCAGCCTCTCATTGGGCGGAACTAGCCCTACCACCTCCGGTTGTCATAGTTGACAAATGTCCTTTACTAAATTTTGCAGTGTTTGATCTTGCGGGGATGTAGCCATTTTTCTGCCATGGTTTGCGTCCTGTAGGCGATATTTTTGTGGGCGTGTTACACCAAAACCTGTTTCCCCCCGGCAATATTTTTGCAAGCGCACCATTGCTGTGGCACCGCCAAGAACGATTGTGATTAGTTGAAAGAAATTTTAAAAAAAAAGCTGGGGCATTTTTTTCTCCAATCTTTAAGTGAGAGTCAGCGCAGCCAGACCTTTCTTTTCTTGAGAAAGGTCTGGTGAGCGAGACTACCAATTTAATGTCTTAACTGTAATTTGTGCCCAGGTCTTCATCTAAACCGTCCAAATCATTGTTTGGTATATCATACAGAGGTTGCTCTATTGTTCAGGACAGCAAGTCACTCAATTCATCAGTCTTTTTTTTTTTTTTTTTTCAGAGGCCCACCACCAGTTGTAAATAGCTCTCTTCTATAAAGCCAGTGTAAGGTTTTTCCACAGTCTATAAAGGCAGATATCACTCAATAGATGCAATATAAAAAATATGAGTGTAAGAAATATGAAATACTGATAATTATGAAGATATCTGACTTGAAGTGTTGTGCTGTCCCCGTGGTTACATTTTCCTTTGCATTGAACTCACTGCAAATTGCAGCCCAATCACTCTTTCTATTGCTCAGCAGCAGCAGTATGGTTTTTACTTTCAAGTACTGGTTTGACACAATTTGTTTTAGTAGTGTTTTTTTCATACTCAGTTTACTTTTGAACAAATTCTTTTTGCCTCTGCCATTGACCGAGGTGGCCTTCCGCAATGGGAGGGGCTGTTGAAGACTGGTGGGAGGAGCTGTTGATGACGCCGCACGTGTGACCGACTGCCGGTGAATGAACAGGAAACAGCTGCAAAGAGCATGGACACCAAGAGGCGAAGCTCAATAGAACGCCCCATAGCAACAGACTCGCCCATGGTTTCATCCTACCGCCGCCATTTTGGACTGTCAGCAGACCGCAGCAGACCCGCTTGCATACAAAAACACACAGACAAACTGAAGTATATCGCTATTAATTATGCTTACAGTGCTACTCACCTCGTGATAGCTTGGTCACAGCTGCTTTTTCACGTTTTTGTAGAGCAAAATATAGACTTTAAAAAAAACAAAACGAGGAAAAACGGCCTAGATGGCATCTCTACATATTACATCCACTTATGAGAAGATTACCTTAATTACTCCTTCAAAATCACCCCATAAGCCAATCTACCAAAAAAAAATTCAATATTTTAACTAGAAACACATTAATGGCGACGTCACATAGTCAGGAATAAAGATTTATTTACAGTTTGTACAGTAAGGGGACAGTAATAATAATAATAATATACAGGCTATTTTAATATGATATATTTTAATGCTAAAGCAGTTATCATGTTGTGGATGACACAATCGGTTAACACATGCACCGAAACGAAACTGGCTTCGCTTCTCGGCGCTTCGAGGCTATTTGCAGCACTTCCGCGGGCGGTGTGGCCCTGGCGTAAGGCCTACTCCTGGCTTAATCTAAGCTCTGTGTGTGTGTGTGTGTGTGCGCGCGTGCGCAGCCTCTGTAAAATTTAAATGCTTGTTTTTATTTTAGTCTAGCAGATTACTCACTACACTGAAAACATATCAACATCACCACATAGGTAATGAGTCCCCAGGACCCGCAGTTGGATATCTGAGTTAGTTCCAGAGAAATTCAGCAGGTCCCCTGTTAAATTTGTGGTTTTTGATATGTAGAGTTAAACTTTTGTTTGATGTTACATGGTTATAATGATGTATGTTGAAAACGTATCTGAAAATTAAATATGAAATCCTAAAACTGAAAACTCTACAATATCCGAATACAATTTACAAAACTACAGATTGTATATGTATCTTGATACACAGTCTATGTACAAAACATTATATTAATGTCATTATACTAATGTCTAACTGGAGTTGAGTATAGAGAGCACCAAAGTCATCTACTTGGTATCAAGTAGGGCCAAATCCAATGTGATATGATAGTGATATAATGTGAAAACTTTAAATAAGCTGCTGTTATTAAGTTTAATAGTACAACATTTTGTGAAATATGCTTGTTTTCTGTCTTTCTGGGATGAGTTTTTATGTTTTTGTTTTTGTTTTTTTTCACTTATTGAGACTATAAACAAAATGTGATCTCATCATCTTGCGCAAGATCTATGATAGTTATGGTAGGAAGATGGTGGCAGCTGGTGAAAATCTTTTCCTTAAAGGGATAGTGCACCCAAAAATGAAAATTCAGCCATTATCTACTCACCCATATGCTGATGGAGGCTCAGGTGAAGATCTAGAGTCCTCACATCACTTGCGGAGATCCAAGGGGAGAGGAGGTAGCAACACAACTCCACCTAATGGATGCTTACAGCACCCCAGATTCAAACGTCCAAAAACACATAATTGAAACCACAAAATATCTCCATACTGCTCGTCCGTAGTGATCCAAGTGTCCTGAAGCCCCATCATAAAAAAGTTGTTTGGAAAAACGTCATTTGTTTTTAGCCTCATTGTAGCCTGTAGCTTTGGCATAACCACTGTAGTTATAAAGTCGAGCATGGACATTGATATTGTGAGTTTTATAAGTTAGCATGGCGAAGTTACTCAGTGAATGTAGGTGAAAACATGCTCGACTCAGTCCATAGCGCTTAAAGCTCCTCCCCCGCTGCTTCACAGAGTGCTGTACACCTGTTTGAAGTTTATTAATATTGAACGTATCACTTGTCCAAACTGCACCAACTTGACTGCACGTCCTTTTGCCCCCAGCATTACACCCATCAAGCGTGAAGCAGATTGGATGAATGGTTCTCGAGACATATGAAGAGCACAAAGACAGACACAGACAAGACAGACATTCCTTGCTTTTTAGTAGAATAGTTCATGTTATTGTTTGTGCGCAGAACGACCTGGTGGTACATAAACAGTGTCATGTTTAGAGGCCAGTTGAGGCTCCACTGTTTTTAAGTCTACGTTAATGATCATTCAGATGCGTCAGGATTAATGCAGTAATAATTAACTGATGCTGTAGTGAGTCACATCCTGTAGATGTGGGTATTTTTAGAAAGCTTTCTACTTTGGTTAATTGTTATAAAGCCTTGTGTGTTGTTTGATTCACAGGTGGGCATCACCTTGTTCACAGTGTCCCACAGAAAGTCTCTGTGGAAGCACCACGAGGTAAGGACTGAATGTCTTCCATGTTCTTATGATTTCAAATGACATCCTCAGGTTCTCACAGCCACCCTTACTGTTCTTTCACTTCATTCTCTTGTTTTTGTTACCAAAGTTTCCTTCTGGGAGAGGTTTTAGCTTGTGGTTTTAAGTGTAGGTACCTGTCTGATTCACTCTTACTACTTTGTCTCATACGGCAAATGATCATCAGATACTAATACAAAGTTACAACAGGGCTGCCTCCTAAATGTCTGTTATTCAAATTATCAGTAGCATAAATGGCAGTCTGTTTCACAAAATTATAGAAACTGTTGGGTTTATATAATTTTGATGTGAGACACTGAGTATGTTTACATGCACAATAAGTGGAGCTACAGTTACAGCTTGACAAGGCCATTTGATTGAACGACTGTCCTTGTCCCAGTATACAAGCATAGGAAGGGAATCAATTTATTGAGCAAAGTATGTCCGACTGTACTTTGGTAAGTGGCGATATGCCCCCTTTCAGCTTGTTAGTATTGGACCTTTTTCCGGTTGACCTATTACGTCACAGACCAAACAACTGACAAACAAGTTAGGCATGGTTAGCTAATGGCAAACTGGTACCATGGTGGACAACTTTACAGTTCTGTACATTTCGTCCATCCAAAAAAGCACAGCTCTGGATGTAGATTACTCCACGTTGTTACTGGCTTCTTCTTCGTCTGTTACGCATTTAATGCTATTCGACTTCTTGGTCAAAGCCTGGGGCGGAAACTGTGGAGCATGCGCAGAGCGCCTCAGTCAGTTTGGGTCCGATTGACATGCAGGAGTAATTTGACTCCCAGTCACATAACCTGGGTGTGTTAGGCCAACTTTAAGAATCCATGTCATGTAAACGTACATGTAAACGATTGTTGCACAATCAGACAAGCCCTTCGTTTAAAGCATGATGAAGCTTTAACTTTAGTGTAAGAGAGAAAGATGATTAGATATTTTGTAGATAGCTGTTTCTTGGTCCACATTTTTGTGTGTTTCAATGTTCACAGCTCCCTTTCTGAATGTATGAAAGGTTGGCCCAGTTCCACTGTTTTCATGCTTTTGTATACAGTGGCGGTTCTAGCCTAAATGCCGCCCTGGGCAAAAAAAAAAAAACAACATTAGGCAATAACTACAAGGTTTTATTATTTGGCCTCTGAACCACAGGCAGTGTTTCACCTACATTACATTAGGGGGGGCGCCCAGCAGCACAGCACACTGTGGCCAGAGAAATTATGTGTATGGGTTGTCCGTCTGTCTGTCACATTCTTGTGAATGCGGTGTCTCAAAGACGCCTTGAGGAGATTTCTTCAAATTTTGCACAAAGCAGGTTTTTGGCCATAACTCAAGGATTCAGATGCGTATTATGACAAATTTCACACAAATGTCTTAGGGCCTCTGTCCATGCAGCATTTTTTTTCCCAAGGCAGGCATCATTTTTCAGTAGTTCTCAATAAGGGAAGACAGCTTATGCGGCCACCTTGAGAAAAAGCGGCATGCCCAGCAGCTTTTTTCAGATCCCTCTGAGCCCTCTGTGTGAAGCGCTTTAGGTTGAAAATCTCTGAACTTTTCAGAAAGAGACAGGTGACGTCACTGCCGCTTCTTTAGCAAGGCTGCTGTCTACTGTCACAACAAAGACAGAAAAGCTTGTTTTTTGGGAGCAAACTGGCTTTGACTCTTGCTGTTGTGGGTGAGTGCTTTTATCACTGTTCACTTTGTAATCTTGAAGTTGACTGGGTAGTCAACTCTCCGTTAATGCAGCGTTATGTTAACCACGTGGCTAATGTTAATGTCAAGAAAATCCACAAACAGCACATCATTAAAAAAAACACAAGTGGCGCCAATGCTTTTTTTATGAAGTGCTCCCCAGTACCCTGCCAGCGCTTTTCTGCTGAAGGAAAACATTATGTGGACACAGGCTCTAATAGGATAAATGATCAGGTTATGGTATTTTATATTCAAAGGTCACCTTTACAGTGACATCATAATTTTTTGCAGAATCACTTTTCTGGGCCTTACTCAACATCATATCTCAGGAACAGAAGGGGAGACATTTGGTCAGATACTGAATTGGTGACACTAACTAAACTGTGATATTAAAATACATCTTCTGTGCTGTTGGGGGGAAGATGTGTGTGAAGCATCCATGTTTTCACAGACATGGATGTAAACTGTAATTGCAACTTGACGGGTTTGCAGAGACATACAATCATAGGGCAGTAATTCTAGTTTATCTTTTAAATGTTCTTTTAATATAACAATTTTATCCACTTACTTTTGAGTAGACACACTATGACTATGACTAAACATTTAAAATAAAATATTTCCAAATTTCTCTTTCTGTTGTAAGTCACACAGCCCGACAGATTTCTGTCCATCAATAGATTTCTGTTTCACCTAGTTTGTAATTTTTAGAACCCTGTGTCATGTAGATGTCCTCTTTCTTACTGACTTTGTATTTTTCATGTTTTCTTCTCTGTCATGAAGTATTATCTCCACATGGATGGGAGAGGGAACTACGAGTTCAAGCCCATCACGGAGGAAACTGTGGAGTTTGGCTCATAAGGGACTGCTGATGTCAGCCCCAGATGCACTGCTCTGATGAAACCAGTCCACTAATTCTTTGCACTTGAGACAAGTTAGAGCTAAAAATAGAAAATAATGTTTTAAATCATTTGTTTCCTTTGTTTCCTGTTATTTAAATCATCACTATAGTCCTGTCTAATCATTTATTTTTTTCTGTGTGATTATGAAGAATTTGAAATTTATGTTGCCAACTTCTAGGTTGTGTTTTACACAAGACATGTTTTAGTACAGGTGGAAACATACTATACTGTTGTAATCATCTCTGCACGTGCGCTCATTTCTCACAACAGTGACAGAGGTGAACCTGTAGAGATAAGCTAGATACCACAGTGGTCTTTGAGGCACAAGTATGTATGCATGACAGTCCCTCTGCAGCTGACAGAAGCCAAGACCAGCAGAGGCAGGTGATCACTGTAAGGCCTGTTTGGTGATATCTGAACATAACATATTAAATTTGGGCTCTGTCTTTCTTTTGGACTGTTATCTTTAGGGGCCATGCACATGCTGCGTCTTTATCTGAGGTCGGGCGCCGGGTGCTGCTCTTGAGCCTACTTTGCGCGATATTAATAGAAGAAGAAAAAGATATCTGCTGGCTGTGATTGGACGTTCCTTGTCACATGACAGGTGGTGCACACTGCTGTGTTCAAGAAGTTTAGCTGTGTCTATATCAGGAAGTTGCCGTCACGCCCTGCAAAATTGGCACAAGGGAATGCTTGCACGTCACAATCACAGACTGTATATAAAGGTGGATGATGCGTCTGAACTAACTCATACTGTACAGAAGTGAAGCCAAAATAGCTCATCATCCCCCCATCTTGCTCTGGTAACGTAATTGGAGCCAGAGTAGCGATCTCCACTGTATCAAGTTTTGCGCCCATACACCCATCCAACCAATGGCAAGCAGCACCACTGAACACGAGCCCACTGATTAGCTCACATATTTGTCAATCGTGGTAAAATCCCTGTTTTATAGCATTAACATAACTAATTTAAACCAGACTTATTCGAAAAATTAACACTAGAACAAACAGCAGTGTGATAAAAACTACTTTAAATAACAGAAACCATCTCTGGGAAAAAATGTACTGTATTTTGAGTTTTTACTTTGGCCCATGTCCCATCCACTAACATGGAGAAGGTCGGGTTTATGAACTGTACTGCAGCCAGTCATCACGGGATGATACAGATGTTTTGGCTTCACTTTTGCGGAGCTGTCACGTCATCCATCTCTATATACAGTCTTTAAATACAGTCTATGGTCGCGGTGGTGCTTGAGCATGCGTACGGTGTGTCTACACTGAAAACAATGGATTTGAAGGTGCAAAAATGTGGCATGTGTACAGCCCCTTAATTATCTGGGTACCTTGAAGCTTTTATCACATGGTTAATACATAACTATATGAGGATAAATGATGTTTCTTCCTCCTCTGTCATTTTTGCTCTGTTCATTGCTGGCTCTTTCGCCAGGCTAAATGATGATAAAACCCTCTAGGACAGTCCATGAAGTAGGAAAACATCCAGAGATAAACTGGCTTTAAATTCAAACTAAATATGAGGAGTATTTTGTTATCTCAAGATAATATAATAATGAAGCTGTGATCACATGATAAAGGGCCTAAAAAAGTCAACCACAGCTGCTCTGCTTCTGGAGCTACAGGGAGCCACAGGACAAACAATGCACACTGGGACTGAATGAACTTTTTCAGAGGCATCTCCAGACTCAGCTGGTCTAATATGAAGGTTTTGAAGTGCAACAAGATGGCAGCAAACCTCGAGTAAAGTCTGAGAAATCTGGTGGTAGGCCAGCTCTTTTCTTTCTGACTGAGAGGGAAGAGAAGAATGCTAGATAATATGAGCTCACCAGAGGAAGGCTGTCTCCCAAGAGACCTGTAAGAAAATAAAATACAACACATGCTGCTAATGAACTGGGGTGCTGCTCTTAAGCATTGCTTCAGTGCTGCCGCTAAGGGTTGAAGCCTTCTATAGTACTGTCTGAGGGACAGAGACTTACCTCTGTCACCAGTGGCAGCACTCCGCTCCAGTGATTGTTTTATTTCAAACATTCCTCGAGTTACAAATGTTATGAATGCCTAAATGTTGTATGCATGATTGCCATCAAGGGCTCTGATGTGTAGTTTGTGGTAGTGCATCAGGTGGAGCTGCCAGGGTGCTGTGGACTTCAGGCTCAGTCACACCAGCACTGCAAGAGTGACATTTTGGAACAAAATCAATTCACTTCAAATGAATATCTGTAATGAGGAGAGTTGCAAGAAGGGAACATTTTGCATGAATTTTGTGGGTTGGCACTGTTGACCAAAGTGTTGTGGAAGTGCTGACTTGGTAGAAGCTACCATATTAACCATGTTGCTTCATCTGCTTTCATATAACTTTGTTCCACAACAGAGATACAATATGGTGTGCAGTCAGTCAAAAGGCAGTGGTCCATTCAAAAATCCTTCTTACATGAACACGGGAGCACAGGGAAAAGTTTCTCTTCAATTCCAACAATGAATCAATTTATTCACCAAATACCAGTTTTTTCTTTTTCCACGCCGTAAGGTTCTTTTAGATACAAGTTGTACCATTGTATTTATTGGGATTTACTTGATTTTACTCAGGCCAGGATGAGCTGTGGTTCATGGAATATAAGGCTGTCAGTAAGGAAACAACACAATAAAGTCTGGTTGGCTGTTAAGTTTGAAAAAAATCATCTTCAGTCCCATACCTGTTATCCATCTATGTGCAATATTTGTACTGGTTGCTGAGCTGTGTTGGACTCTTCTCAAACTGGCTTGTAAGTGATGTAACCTCAAATACTGATCAAATGGCAAATAATTATTAGACATATCTTCCTTTTATAATCTTGTTATAAACATTTTCCATGTATGAAATTCTGCATTAAATATATATGTGTTGGGATGTAGGATTAAAACTTGCTGAATTTTGCATAATCATGTGGACAGCTAATTTTACATGAGCGCAATGAAGCTGAGAATGGCTTCTGTCAGTTGATCAGTGGTACGTGAATATGCCCGTCTACCATTACTCAACACCTGTGTGTTGCGTCACCCTGATATACTGTAACTTTATCCTGAAAATGTAAAGAAGCAGCCTCAGCTCTAACCATGGTTTTTATATGGATAATACTGTTATGATTTCATACTACATTAAAATAATAAGCCATAGGACTAATTAGAGAGATCTCTGTCTGTCTGTCTGTCTGTCTTTTCTTGGTGGTTAGAGGTGAGTCAATGAGTGTGTGTGAGATAACAAGTGTGTCAATGATCAACAGAAGTGCTCCAGACAAGGCCTCCCTGGTGTGTGCCAAAGGTTTCCTCTCCTATTACTGCAGGAACCTGCACACAAAGCCACAATATGTTTCTCACATTGCCACTACTGGACTTTGAACATTCAGCTAGGTTTATATCAGATGAGAATGTTTCTTAAATGTTTTGTGAAAGTCTGGAAGTATTAGCTCATTGAAGTCATTCAATTTTGTCAATGAAGTTGTGCTTTGTCAGAATTTTGTTGCTCTAGCTTTATTTTAAAAAAGCAACAGTATTCAGACCAGTATATGTTTATTACCACCTACATGTCACTCAGAGTTTAAAGCTCCTCATCTTTGATTTGAAAAGAAAAGCAAACAAAAATGGCAGTGTCATTAAAAAGTTACCATGCTGTCACATGTCCAAAAGTCTTAATCCCTGTGAGCACACACCATTTTTCAGTTTTACCAGAGGGTGGTGCTACAGTAAAGGTCATGGCACCATAGAAATCAAAGTGTATTGATCGACTTGGAATAACTCCTGTACTCTGCAAGTTACAATGAAACCTATATGTTAGGGTAAGATTCCCACCCCCTTAATTCCTCTCCTAACCAAGATATGGCACTAAGTCTACTCTTAACACAAGTAACACACTGGCATTTCATCTGAATTGTTGCATTCTTGAGATTTATTCCACCAGAACTGTTTTAGGTTGAACTGATCTCACTTTGTCACTGGGAAATAGTGATCTATTTATTTATATTAAGTTGTACATAAAAAGCTTTGAGATATATATATATATATATATATATATATATATATTTACTGCTTTGCACACTCTTGGCATTCTCTCGATGAGCTTCAAGAGGTAGTCACCTGAAATGGTTTTCCAACAGTCTTGAAGGAGTTCCCAGAGGTGTTTAGCACTTGTTGGCCCCTTTGCCTTCACTCTGCGGTCCAGCTCACCCCAAACCATCTCGATTGGGTTCAGGTCCGGTGACTGTGGAGGCCAGGTCATCTGCCGCAGCACTCCATCACTCTCCTTCTTGGTCAAATAGCCCTTACACAGCCTGGAGGTGTGTTTGGGGTCATTGTCCTGTTGAAAAATAAATGATCGTCCAACTAAACGCAAACCGGATGGGATGGCATGTCGCTGCAGGATGCTGTGGTAGCCATGCTGGTTCAGCGTGCCTTCAATTTTGAATAAATCCCCAACAGTGTCACCAGCAAAACACCACCACACCATCACACCTCCTCCTCCATGCTTCACAGTGGGAACCAGGCATGTGGAATCCATCCGTTCACCTTTTCTGCGTCTCACAAAGACACGGCGGTTGGAACCAAAGATCTCAAATTTGGACTCATCAGACCAAAGCACAGATTTCCACTGGTCTAATGTCCATTCCTTGTGTTTCTTGGCCCAAACAAATCTCTTCTGCTTGTTGCCTCTCCTTAGCAGTGGTTTCCTAGCAGCTATTTGACCATGAAGGCCTGATTTGCGCAGTCTCCTCTTAACAGTTGTTCTAGAGATGGGTCTGCTGCTAGAACTCTGTGTGGCATTCATCTGGTCTCTGATCTGAGCTGCTGTTAACTTGCGATTTCTGAGGCTGGTGACTCGGATGAACTTATCCTCAGAAGCAGAGGTGACTCTTGGTCTTCCTTTCCTGGGTCGGTCCTCATGTGTGCCAGTTTCGTTGTAGCGCTTGATGGTTTTTGCGACTCCACTTGGGGACACATGTAAAGTTTTTGCAATTTTCCGGACTGACTGACCTTCATTTCTTAAAGTAATGATGGCCACTCGTTTTTCTTTAGTTAGCTGATTGGTTCTTGCCATAATATGAATTTTAACAGTTGTCCAATAGGGCAGTCGGCTGTGTATTAACCTGACTTCTGTACAACACAACTGATGGTCCCAACCCCATTGATAAAGCAAGAAATTCCACTAATTAACCCTGATAAGGCACACCTGTGAAGTGGAAACCATTTCAGGTGACTACCTCTTGAAGCTCATGGAGAGAATGCCAAGAGTGTGCAAAGCAGTAATCAGAGCAAAGGGTGGCTATTTTGAAGAAACTAGAATATAAAACATGTTTTCAGTTATTTCACCTTTTTTTTGTTAAGTACATAACTCCACGTGTTCATTCATAGTTTTGATGCCTTCAGTGAGAATCTACAATGTAAATAGTCATGAAAATAAAGAAAACGCATTGAATGAGAAGGTGTGTCCAAACTTTTGGCCTGTACTGTATATATATATATATACATATATATATATATATATGTATACATATACATATATATACACATATATATATATATATATATATATATACATATAGATGTGTGTATATATATATATATATATACATATATATATATATATGTAACAGGTGTTCAGGTGAACATGACGTTTTGATATTGTCGATTAATGAACACTGTGCATTGCTTGTGATGTGCATTGATTGGTTTAATAGTCTTCATCTTATAATTTCAGATGGTCTGCAATGCTGACTATCTCATCAGCAATGTTGTGGCCCGGCTCGGTCCATGACTCCCGAGTCTTTCGGACCTCTGGAATCTATCAATGCCTATCACAAGGTGAGCCACACAACCTCTGTTAATAACCACTTTTTACATCATGGCTGTGTCAAGAATGTCACTCTATTTTTGAGGTTGTGATGATGAGATTTTGTATTGACAGGTGAATTCTCTGGTGTGTTGCTGGGGGACAGGGGGTATGCCTGCCAGCCTTTTCTCCTCACACCATACACAGACCCTCAGGAAGCACAGCAGGCCTATAATTATACCCATGCCAGGACAAGGGCCAGGATCGAAATGACCTTTGGCCTCCTGAAGGCACGCTTTCACTGTCTTAACCACTTAAGGGTCAGCCCTTTGAGGGTATGTTGCATCACTGTGGCCTGTGCTGTCCTCCATAATGTGGCCTGCCTGAGGAAGGAGAGGGCCCCCAGAGTGCCATCACACATGGACTGGGACAATCCTGCCATCTTGGCTGGTCAGGGACCAATATGTGTTAAATTATTTTAGTTAACATGCATGCTTTAAATTTAAGTTAAATATGTCCTGCAGTGGCAGAGACGCATGCTATGAATTTCAGTTAAATATGTTCTGGAGTGGCAGAGACGCATGCTGTGAATTTCAGTTAAATATGGCCTGCATTGGCAGAGGAATTTGTGTTTTTTTTATTGAATTTAAATTGATTTGGCCTCTTATGTTGTTTGTGCTGTATACTGTGTGTATACAAGCTTGCAGGGAGGCTACTGCATCCATTCATTTGTCTGTTCATTTGTTGTGTATGGATTTGTCCTGCATTTATTTCAGTGTGCAGACATGCGGGGTGTATCATATACAGACCTTTGAATGTGTATTTATTCTTGTGTTGTATAATATGCTTTGATTCTGTGCTTTCTATCTTGTAGAATCACTGTGTGACTTCAGTTTTGAAAGGAGGTGATGGTTTACTTGCTTTGATTTATCCTTATTCAATAAAGGAACATCATGTTACTCTTTGATGTGTATTTATATTTATATGGGATGTGTATTTTATATAGTCTATGGAAAACTGTAAATTATCTAATGATTGCAAAATCATCTAAAATCATTTATCTAAAATGATTGCAATTAATGATCACAAATGTTTAAATCATGACAGTGGGTCTGGCTGAATGTGATAACAATGTGCATTGGGCAGTGGAATAACTATTGGTTTCCATTTGTGGTGACTGCTGACTGAGATAAGGGATGAGATTAAATTGATCCTGGAATTTAGCCTGGTCTGGAGCAGGCTAGCTCCACAGAATAAATCTCCATGGTAACTTATGTCATAACATATTCCGCTGTCCACTATCCTGCATTTGTGCAACCAGATCACGGATAAATTGAGCCATAATAACCAAGATATCCCGACATAATCCCTAGCTAGCTAGAAAAAAACTTTAGTGCATGCATGGCAAGAGGAATAAACAGGATGACAGTGAGGAAGATAACGGGATTGGAGTTAATGTATGGATTATTTTATCACGTTTGGATTCCTGACTGACTGCTTTGGAAAACATGGAGTCACGGTAAGTAGTATTTCTTTAGCAGTTTGCATCAGCTGTGATGACCGCTGACTGTATGGTGTGGGATAACATGAGTTTTAGGTGAAAACTCTCAGGCCCGGATGTTTATATGGGTTGTGGTTCATTTTTAGTTTCGGACAGTAATTTTGGCACATGCACCATGCAGTGTTGCCGACCCTCTCCTGGCTGCCATCCTCGTCCGGAGCAGCTGTAGCTGCCTCCTCCACCGCAAAATTGTGACTTTCCACCCTCCTCCTCGTCACTGGCTTAAAAGCATAGGCCATTGGGTTTGATGATAGATCAATATATCTTTCGGCTTCATCCTCTGACATCTTTTTACTCGGTAAATTTCCTAAACTACTGCTTCTTCTTCTTCCGCCTACAGACAGTGTCGTGAAACCAACCAACCAACCACTCCGATGACGTAGGAAGTGACGTAAAATAAAGATGGCGCAGAGCATGGCCCAAAACGTATCGTAAATGCATTTAAAAAGTGGATTTTCTCTAAAATAGGCTGACTTTTCCAACTTTTTATTTCGTCAGTATGTCTTAATAATGCACACATCTCCTATGCTGTTGTTTTTTTGTTGTTTAAGTGTCGATGTTTACCTTGTGTAATGACTGCAAAATGAGGTAAACTGTCTTTTCAAAGAAGGGAGGACAGCACATCAGGACACCACATTTTCAAAGTGCAGACCTGATTGAGCATTCAACCCCAGCCGGATGAAGACGTCTGAAAAATGGAGCCGTCCCATTACTTTTTCAGTGGAACAACTTTATGCTGCCTGCCCGACGGCCCGGAATTTGACAAAGAACAGAGCAACCAGACACAGATATAGACATAATCGAAACTGAGGACCCTCCCATGGATGTACATTACGCAGACCACAACTACTGCTCCACTACTGAGCCTGCTGCGTTTGATCTCGCCATGGACCATACTGAAGATCTCCATGCAGAAATGGCGAACCTATGTAAACAAATGGAGGAAATGGCTCTCAGCAACAAGTTTGGGCTGGAGCGGTTTGCTGCCTCAGATGATGACATAAGGTTTTACACAAGGTAAGCTAAAATGTCAGCAGTGTTTGTCAGATTTACTGTATATGAAAGTATTTATTCTGGAAACATTGGCATTAAATAGGCAATTTTGTGTTATTATGCAATAAATAATCAGAAAGGCTATTATGCCACGAGGGGCCATATCAGTCAGTTCTTTAAAGGTGCTGTGGGATTTGCAGGTAGAGAACACCTCACTTAGAAGAGAGTTTGGTGCAGCAGCACCACTTGAGTATCAGAGTAGTTCTGAGAAACATCTGGTAGGTGAGCCTTCACGGTCTCCTCAGCCAAATGCCCACAGCTCCAAGTACAGTATACAGAAAGTTAGCAAAAGGAAATACAGTACATTTCATTTACTATTGTTACTCATTACACAGACAGAAGATAACTGACAATACTCATACTCGTACTCGTATTCGTTGTCCTCCGCTTATCCAGGTCCGGGTTGCGGGGGCAGCAGCCTCAGCAAAGAAGCCCAGACAGTCCTCTCCCCAGCCACTTCCATCAGCTCTTCCTCGGGGTTCCGCGGGAACCCCGAGGCGTTCCCAGGCCAGCCGGGTCATGTAGTCCCTCCAGCGTGTCCTGGGGCGGCCCCAAGGTCTCCTCCCGGTTGGACATGCCTGAAACACATCCCAAGGGAGGCGTCCGGAAGGCATCCTTATCAGATGTCCGAACCACCTCAACTGGCTCCTCTCGATGTGGAGGAGCAGCAGCTCTACTCCAAGTCCCTCCCGGATGTCCGAGCTCCTCACCCTATCCATAAGGCTGAGCCCAGCCACCCTGCGGAGGAAACTCATTTCGGCCGCTTGTACTCACGATCTCATTCTTTCGGTCACTACCCAGAGCTCGTGACCATAGGTGAGGGTTGGAACGTAGATCGACCGGTAAATCAAGAGCTTCGCTTTTTGGCTAAGCTCCCTTTTCACCACAACGGACCGGTTAAGCGCCTGCATCACTGCTGACACCGCCCCAATCCGCTTGTCAGTCTCCCGCTCCATCCTACCCTCACTCATGAACAAGATCCCAAGATACTTAAACTCCTCCACCTGAGGAAGGACCTCCCCCCCGACCTGGAGTGGGCAATCCACCCTTTTCCGGCTGAGGACCATGGTCTCAGACTTGGAGGTGCTGATTCCCATCCCAGCCACTTCACACTCGGCTGCGAACCATCCCAGCAAGAGCTGGAGGTCACTGTTCGATGGAGCTAGGAGGACCACGTCATCCGCAAAAAGCAGGGACGAGATCCTCCCGTCAACGAACCTGACACCCTCCACCACTCGGCTGCGCCTAGAAATTCTGTCCATGAAAGTTATGAACAGAACCGGTGACAAAGAGCAGCCCTGGCAGAGTCCAACCCTCACCGGGAACAGGTCCAACTTACTGCTGGCCACGCGAACCAGACTCATGCTCCTTCGGTACAGGGACTGGATGGCCCTTAGCAAGGGGCCACCAACCCCATACTCCCGGAGCACCCTCCACAGGATGCCCCTGGGGACACGGTCGTAAGCCTTCTCCAAATCCACAAAACACATGTGGACTGGTTGGGCGGACTCCCATGCCCCCTCCAGCACCCTGGCGAGGGTAAAGAGCTGGTCCACGGTTCAGCGTCTGGGACGAAAACCACATTGCTCCTCCTCAATCTGAGGTTCAACTATCGACCGGACCCTCTTCTCCAGCACCCTGTAGTAGACCTTACCGGGTAGGCTGAGGAGTGTGATTCCCCTGTAGTTGGAACACACCCTCTGGTCCCCTTTCTTGAAAATGGGGACCACCACCCCGGTCTGCCACTCCAGAGGCACTGCCCCCGATGTCCACGCAGTGTTGCAGAGGCGTGTCAGCCAGGACAGCCCTACAACATCCAGAGCCTTAAGATATCCAGGGCGAATCTCATCCACCTCCGAGCCTCTGCCGCCTCGGAGTTGCTTCACTACCTCAGCGACTTCTGCCCCAGAAATTGGACGACCCGCCCCCGAGACCCCCGTCTCTGTTTCCTCACTGGAATACGTGTTGGTGGGATTGAGGACCTCCTCAAAGTATTCCTTCCACTGCCCGACAATGTCCCCAGTTGACGTCAGCAGCTCCCCGCCCCCACTGTAAACAGTGTGAGCAAGTTGCCACCTTCCAATACTGACAATACTAATTAGAATTTAAATACATTTATTTGAAAAATAATAATTCCAGTAATAACATTAAGATTGAGGGACTACATTGACAAGACGTCTTGCACAAACACTGTCACAGTTGATGGACAATGTGTCCCAGATGTCCAGCTTTTTATGTGAAGATGTTCTCCATATTATCATCACCATTCCTCCCTAAAAGAAGAGGCTGTCACCCTCTCCTTCCTCAACGAATGCCACTCAGGTGCTGCACTTTGGCATCGTGTTGCCTCTTCAATCTTGTGTGACTAACAAAGTCAAAGCCAGGGGGGGTCATCCTCATGGGTGATAACACCATCAGATGTAGGAGGTGGATGCTGATAAGATAGGATGCTGCCAGCCTGTACTTTCCCAAAGATGGAGTCCACAAGTGGTTTGTCAGGTGAGATATTCATTGAAAAGATTAGTGGAAGAGAGCCGGGGTCGAAGTCGGCATAGGCAGCTTTAGGGTCAAGGGTCGCTGGGTCTGGCAGCTTACCACTGTAGCCTTTGTAAAGTGCTGATCTGGAATAACATTATCAGGGCATCAATAACCATTCTTAGAACACAGTGTAGTGTAATGTGCCTGTTAACGCTGATTTTGGATACCTAATTCCACTTGCTGAAGTAGCACCCGGTTTGGGCTTCACTACCACCATGGCATCCACTCGTCCTGGCTTCACTCCCTATTTACAGTGTTAGATGGCATTAATAAAGAGACGATAGTAATCAAATATAATGTCAGATATTTGAATAGTACAAACCATTGTTCGAGATTTATGCCACTTGTGTTCTGTCTTGGTGCATGACAAGACAGGAGGTACGACTGATATACCACACTCAGAGTAATGGGCTGTCTGATGTAGCAAAGCAACCAAATGGTTGCACAGCCCACTCCAAGTCACACAGGAGCATGAGCTGTTAACCAGCACAACTGGTTCTGAATCACATAAAGTTATCTGAAATACACACAAACAAAAACTGTGAATGAACTGAAAAAACTGCGTCATCAATTACATTTGCTACTAAGCAATAAAGCTGGAAAAGGTAAAGATGACAGGACAGTTTTGAGGCAGAATATAAGCAGTTTAAAAGGTAGCTGAGTGAGTGAACAGTCACTATTCTTTTGGCGAATTGGCTTGTAGCATAGAAACCTAAAAAATGTTGGGTGCCAGACAGGTGGACACAAAACCCACACCTGTCAAATTTGTTAAGAGTAAAATAAAAGTAAAATAACCCGATTGCTTACTTCTACACTACAGAAAACACAGAAACAGAAAACACCACAAATCAAGTTGATTAATTAAGGGTTGTTATATTCATTCATAATTCAATCAAGCAGAATCAAACAACTCAAAAATTTCTTAACTCATCAAAGTCACTGCAATAAACAGAAATCAAATTCAACTTCAATAGTCAACCACAGGAAAACACAAAATTCGAATACAAATAATATTCATTCAGCTCATAAACAAATAAAAGGAAATTATGTGTGTGTACGTGTGTGTAGGTGAGAGAGAGAGGTTTACAGTTCAGTTCATTTAGTTCAGATAGGTGTGTTCTGGCTACTCTTGCGTTAAAAAAAATGTAAAACTAGCAGAGTAGTCTTCTGAGGAGGAGGTCTATGACTCGCTAAATAATAAGCACTCGTGGAGATCTTTCCAGGTTCAAAAAGGGTGGTGAATTTATTTACATAAACAAAAATAATCTCCGTGGTTGACTTCATACAAAAAACAAAACAAGGGGTTAATTTAGCGGTAGATAAAATGTCTCAGTCCTCACTCCTTCAACACAAAAAGCTGACAGCCCCGGACCCAGCTGTACTCTATCCTTAATCATAGGAGGAGGAGGGCTGTGAGCTGGCTGAAAACAATCAGAATAAATTATCATTTATCTGCAATATATAATCTACCACTTCCAATAATTAATCAACATTATTACCAGCATTATTTTCATTTCCAAAAAATTAATAAATATGAAAAAATATGAATTGGCTCCAACAAGGTGAGAGTGTTGAGGGGAGTATGAGGAGTATGAATGTAATCCAGTTCAGTTCAGTTCGGATGTGTGTGTGTGTGTGTGTGTGTGTGTGTGAGTGTGAGAGAGAGAGTGTGTGGGGGAGTATGAATGTAATTCAGGCCAGTTCAGTTCAGATGGATGTATGAATGTAATTCAGTTCAAATCAGTTCAGGTGGAAGAGTGTGTAGGGAGTGTGAGTGTGAGTGTGAGTGTGAGTGAGGGGGGAGGGGAAGGACCCGGGTTAGCTTGAAGCTCGAGTTTGGAGAAGCCAGGAGATTGTGGGGAAAAAGGGAACTTATCTGCTGGTAGTGAATCATCCACCTCAGCTCAGCCACTGAATCCAAGCAGGAAAAGCACAGCAGACCCAGTCTGTTTCCACCTGCTCCAGAGATCAGCTTTTCTTTGAGGTTGTTGTTTCCTCACCATTCATTTCCAGCCAGTCCTTGTAACCTAGGGTTAATTCACTGTTGTCTTTTCATTTAAGCCAGTGCTGGGTTCACCCTTTTACTTATTTCCTCTTTTTTTCCCTTTCTCACTTCTCCTTTCCATCCTCCGTCAAGTCTTCTTTGTTAGATTTTCCCTCTCTCTATTCAGCTCACAGGTGTCCCTTAATTTATCACCTTCCCCTCCTTCTTCCTCTCCTCCTCAGGTGGACAAGGCTGTGATATCACTTCCTTTTTCCTTCCTGCTAGAGGCTAAACAGTTTACATAAAACACAATTAAAAATCTTACTCTGATTTGACAGCTATTGTAATACTTTAATTTTTGTTTACAGTTTCATAGACTGACTTGAATCCATCTCAGCTTCCACACTCAGCTACCCTATAACTGCATAACCACTGTTTCAGCTAGATCTTTTTTTTTTATTTTTATGCTCAACTCCACCATGAATGTCACTGTATTACATTTTTATTCTTTTCCTCTATGTATAATCATTATCCCATTATTAGCTAAGATATACGGAGACTGGGAGGTGACATGCATATGTTTTGTTTTTTTAAAACGCACACGCGCTTTCTAATTCGCACACGCGTTTTATTACTATTTTTTTCCTAAAAATAATAGTTTAAAAGGCTGTGCATGCAATATTGGTCCATTTGGAAGAGGGGAAAGCTACGGAGCAGAAGGAAGTGTTTGTTTTAAATGCTCAGGTGGACCTGATTAATGTGAATGATGAGGGAAGAGTGAAGAAATAAAGAAACATCAATATGTCATATGAAAGTTTTTTTTCAACGTATTTACTGAAAAGCTACACTCAAATCCAGGTTACAAAATCTGTACAGATGCTTCTGCCAGAACCACAGTATAGAGGGTATGCGTTTACGTCACTTCCCCCCCAGGACACGCCCCTCTCAGTCGGACTGAGTGGCAAAACAAACCTCCCTCAACATGGCGGAGTGTAGCAGTGGACACAGCGAGACCGGGATAAATACGGATTATAGGATCAAATTAAGGAGAATTAGACTCAACAATGATCCACACGAGATATCAAAGAACAAGTGGTCCATGGACATTAAAATGTGGCCAGGAATTGGATATCCTGACATTTATATGTACCTGATTTCAACGCCTGGAAAATACACAAAGCAAAGCCTGAAAGCATATAAAAGCCTCGATGCTTGGTTGTACTTTAAGGCCGGATTTGTTGGCGAAATTAAAGTGACGAGAACACCGATGGATATTCTGGTTGTTTGTGGACAGGTGTGTATGTATAGCATATAATATCATATAAACTGTGAGTTAGCTAATTGTCAGGCATGCCTTGTTCGTAGCTAACACTGCCACTCACTAATTGTGCAGGTGAAACACAGCCAGAGAATGAATGAGCCTCCACTGAAACCTTGGATAGCTGCGGAGAAGACAGGGACAGTTTTGACTGCTCATTGTACATGTATGGCAGGACTTGGAGAGACGTGTTCGCATGCAGCAGTGTTGATGTTTGCAGTTATGTCTGGGGTGAGGATGCGTGATGGCACGTCTTGTACTTCACTGCCATGTCAGTGGCTTAAGCCAACAGTAACAAAGAAAATCTCCTGCTCTGAACTGTCCTCTATAGATGTGACATGTCCCAGAACACAGAGTAGAAAGGTCTTAAGTCAAGTTGACATGAATGTGGTCAATGAAGCTACATCTAGGAAGTCAGGGCCCTGCGATGCTACATCTAGACCTACAGAAAATGAACTTGCATGCTTTCTGGATAAACCGAAGCATGCAAACCCAAGAGCTGCTGTGCTCTCTGTAGCTCCAAAACACGCCAAAGATTTTGTGCCTATGGCTCTGAAAGATGGCTATCCTACTCCACAGGGACAACTTTATGAAGCTGAGAATGCTACTTTGACGTACAGTGAACTTATTTAAAAATGTGACAAGGTGTTTGAAGATTTGAAAATGACAGATGCCCAGTGTAAGCTTGTGGAGCAGGAGACAAAGGGACAGGCTTCATCAAGAATGTGGCATACCTACAGATGTGGCAGGATAACAGCTTCCAATTTTGGTGCAGTTATCAAGAGCAAAGAAAATCAGCTCCCGAAATCACTTGTGAAAGTCATATGCTACCCAGAGTCAGCTAAGTTTACAACTGCAGCAACAAGGTACTATTTAACAACACAGACAAATTATGAAATTTCAAAGTTGGTCTCTACTCAAATGATGGAGCTAGTGAATGATAAAATCTCTAATAAAACCTGATGCAAAGTAATTATGGACATGTATATATGTATGCCCAAATTCAAACCTAAAGTTATGTTTCATCAAATATTTTCAGGTGGGGCATTCATCAGGAAAACAAGGTGAAGGAGCAATACACTGAGATCATGTCATCAAGACACATCAATTTTGATGTAACCCCCACTGGACTCTACATTTCCTCACATTACCCTCATCTAGGCGCATCCCCTGATGGGAAGGTGTCTTGTGACAGTTGTGGCTCAGGCTGCCTGGAAATCAAATGTCCCTACTTGGCAAAAGACAAGACATTGATTTAACTGTCAAAAGAAAAAGACTTTTGCTTGGTTACATATTCATCCTCAGATGTGACACTGAAACTTGACAGCACAACTACTACTTTCAAGTGCAGTGCCAGATTCATGTCACAAAATCACTATACTGTGACTTTTGTGTGTGGTCGCCTTCAGAATTGCATATTGAAAGAATAACTCCAGATTTAAATTTTGAAAGACATGTTATGAAGGCAACAAAGTTTTTCAAGTATGGAGTGCTACTGAACATTTTTGAAAAGCCCCAAATTACTGACTGCTGCTTGTGAACTGTTACCTGGTATGTTTCTACCTCACATTCAAAGGAGCAGTTTGTGACACATTTTACAGATGTAAACATGTTTTACATTATTGTTCTAAACCAAGGTTTTAAAGCATTTTTGGCGTTAGATTTTTCTTGTTGGTCCTAACATGTTATATGGAATATACCTATTTAGAATATAAAGCTTAATGGGATTATTTCCCCACACTGTTTTCATGTTTAAGGTTGGAAAGTGAGATATTAGCATATCTAGACTGACTTGACAGTTGTGTCAAAACCATTGAAATAGTTTTAGAGTATCACTTTTATTAGTCATGCTTGCTTTAGGGAAAGTAACTTTGTCATACAATGAATTTGTACAAATATTTACAAACATTTCAGTTCCACAGTGTTCATCCAAGCATCACAGGGTTGTGTGCCCAGCCTTTTTTCCTTTTGTAAAAATATACAGTCACCAAAAAATGGGAAAATAGTACTAAACATGAATATGAAAATACTTAATACATTAATGTTAAGTAATGTATTACAGATACATCACAGATTAAATATTTACAAAATGTAACACTTTTCTGTCTTATCAATGAAAATCACACTTAAGGTTTAAAATTAAACTTTAGACTGATCATCTGATGATTGCATGCTTCATATGCCCTGTACATGAAGTAATGTTCACCTCAATCAGAAGGCACAATGGATTCACACACGTTACATAAAGCACAGCATGTTAACACAATCTTGTCTATAAGGCTGTCCTCCCCTTTTCCATTTTGTTCCACTCTATTGAGACTTAGAGGCAGTGTTGAGCCCAGAATAGTATATTTCTGCCTCAACATTCCAATCACTCTTTCAACGTGGATTCTCACACAAGAAATCTCTCAAGCAGATTCAGTCTCTTTTTGGCTAAGCTGTTTCTTCCCTCGTGTGAATGGAGGTGTTATTAGTTCTGCACAGAATAGACCAACACTATCCTCAATCGTGAAATGTCGGTCAGCCAGTACCAAGTCCCCTAGTAGGAGCTTATCAAGGAACCCACTGTGTTCGGTAAGGTGTTTGTCTGTAACCCGTCCACCCCAGGCCTTGGACACGAAGTAGATGCTTCCTTGTGGGGTCACTGAAATAAGAAACTTAATCGTGTTGTGTTGTTTGTAATTGCTCCAAGTTTGAGCTCGAGCTTTTAAGTCAGAAGGACGCTCTATGAACATCTCAAAGCAGTCGATTATGCTTACACAGTTCTTAAAAAATGTCCGAAAACACATTGGTAAGCTGTGTCTTAGGTCTTCTCTTTCTGGCCACAATATTAGAGGATGAAGCCTGCTTGCCATCACATGTATCCAACGGTGAAAGACTCTTGATACTGTTGACTGGTGAATCCGAAAGAGGTAGCCTAAAAACTCCTCTGACAGATTGAGGCGCAGCTTCATCAGCGTAAGAAGCAGTTCCTGAGTTGGCTTCAGGGACTGCTTTGGAGTAGCAGGAAAAACTGAAGATACATAACTAAATAATAACATGAAAGTCTGTAAATTGGGTAGTCCCGTGAAAAATTTTATTTTGCTGTCATCAAATTGTGAAGCGTCATGGGTACGATGCTTCAACTCACTTTCTAGTTTGTAAACTTTATCTCTGAGTGATTGACATTCGATGTTTAAATATTTAATCTGCTCATGTAATGAGTCAATGTCATTGTGTGCCTCCTCTGTCTGGACCTCAGTGCCTTGGACTCCAGTTTCAGTTTGTACTTCTGCTTGATCTGCATGTACTTCCTGCTCTGACGCAGGAGTCTGATGCAAGTTCAGAGGAGCTTTGGCAACTGGCCCTCTATTTCTCTTGTCAAATCTTTTGTCAGAAACGTTTTGAGATCGTAGATATCTCTCCAGGTTGTTGACAGCCCGAGTCTTATCAGCGGTGGAGATGAAACTGAATAAACTTGGCACATAGTCTGGGTGTAGGGGATCATCACTCTTTTTACCTGAAACAAACAAATACACATGGTTTCATCATTACTGACAACCAGGGTACAAAACTAGGGTACAAAAGTAACCTATTGGCCTACCAGCCAGCTAGCTGGTAAATCATATATATATGTATTTTTCCTCGATTTATGTCCTTATTTTGACCTTTTCCCCCCATAATTATGACTTGTTAAGTGAATCATTTTTCTATAATTTAATGTGAATATGAATCAGAGCCAGATTAGCACATTATCAGAAAAATGCAAAATATCATAGCAGATAACCAGCTGATAGTCAATTTACAGTATACAGTGTATTGACACTAGTAAATATATGCATAATCTACTTGTATTTTTGATATTTAAGTATAACGTAGTTAATATCAGATACTTTGAGACTTTTACTCAAGCACTGTTTCTATAGCCTAGGTGACTTTTACTTTTACCAAAGTAACATTTTAAATCGATATCTTTACTTTTACTAAAGTCTGACTTTTTGGTACTTCATGCAACACAGCTACAATTGCTTTGTGCTAAAACCCCTTATTTGGAAAACTGGGTTAACCTTGGCACAACACAAGGTTCATAATTACACAAATGAAGGCAAAAACGTTTCAGTTATGATGAATGTAACTAAATGAAAGATGCTAACGTTAAGAGCTTTACTGATAAGTAACAGCCAATACAGTATGTAACTTAACGTATGATTTCACCCCAAAATACAGCAGAACTTAACATTACCTGACACGAAATGGGAACCACAGATCCAAGTTTCAGTGCCTGGATTTCAGTTGTTTCTCCTAATTGCAGCGATCCATCTGCTTCTCTTTTCTTTGGCTTTCGGTAGCCTGTAAAAAGATTGCTCCGACTGTTTGAGAAACCTGTTTGTACAATTTATCGCACAACAGCTTTTCCCCATTTTTGATGTCGTTTTTAAGTTTTGGCAGCATTCAAGCTAACACTAACACTTCCTCTTGCTGTGACATCACGTGCATACCCTCTATAAGAACATACATGTCAAACATGTAAAACAATGGACTACACAATGACTATACACAATGAATTAGGCTAATGTATCTGTCTATACACAGGAATAGACAGATGGTATCGGTCCTCTTGATGTCCATCCTCTTTAGTTCAAAAGCGTGCATGCGTTTTAAAAAAAATAACATATGTGCTTCCCGGTCTCCGTAAAGATAACCTATTTGCCTCTATTTTTGGCCGACCTGAAACATGGTAGAAAAGTAAAAATCCAGAACATGTTCCACAGAACTTTGAACTTGACACTTTTCACTACTAATCCTGCTCTCAGCTGGCAGCATCTCTGATTTCTTCATTGAACGATAACAGAGATCTCACTGGTGGCCCTGTTTTTCCCTGACACTTGAAAACAAAAATACAAACAATTACATTAACTGAGGGACATTACTATCAAGGTGATTAAGATGACAGTTCAAGATATGGGAGGTCCCAATTTAGCAAGCTGTGGACAGAGCTGGGGAGAAGAGCCTAGTAGTGATATTATGTTAGGGTGACCAGGTCCCAATAAACCAAATGTGGGGCAAGGAGTAGGTTTGTGAGGGACAATGTGGGACACCCGCCCCCAGTGCGAAGTTAAGTCATCAGAGACTACATACATTCATCATAAACTATACAGAGACTACTGTGAGACTTGTGGTCAGTGGGATTTGAGGATTCTTAAAATAACATCTGTAGCCTACAGATGTGAAGTCCTGACTGTATCTGACTGAGCCTTAATGAAAGCTGTTGTCTTGTATTTTTTTTCCTGAAAATATGAACCTTATAGTCAAGCACTGTTTATTTAGCCCGTGTAGTTGAGGGGACAGGTCAAACTGATAAGATGCTGATTTACAGGAGAATTCATGTCAAATGGAGATTAAGCATGAACATAAACTACAGATCACCTGTAAAGCATTTTAATAAATTAATCTATCATAATTAAAACAACTGGAGACTGAAAACAAACTGACATATGGGTCTGATAACTTTTTTAATGAATTGACATCATTCCAGACAGGATGTAAGTGTGTCTGTGACTTCCTGTATGGACTGAAGGCTGCTGGAAACTAGTCTGGGGCTGTTTAGTGGCCGTTTTGGTAATGACCCAGAACCAGGGCAAGAGAGACAGGATCCGGAATTTGATGGATACACCTTTCCGTCAAAATAAAAGCACCAAGCTAATAAAAATGCGGTGAAACTTTTTAATTTAAAGAATATGATTTACAAGAAAAGCCCCAAGCCATTAAGTTAACCTTTTTCTTTTATTGTAAATCGATGGTGCGCCAGAATTTTAAGTTTTACTTTGGTGAACACTTTTACTTTGGTGAATTTGGTGAATTCCGGATCTGCTCTGTAGACCGGAACCAGAATCCAGACAAAATTCAGAGTGAATGGAAACCAGGCTCTTCACCTTACGTGAAGAGCCTGGTGATGCGAGGCTAGCTGGAAACTCTCCAACTTCACCGTGGCTTTTTTGTCACCACCCCCCGCTGTGGCCACCTGCTCTCGTCGACTTTCCAGGCGAGGCGCAGTTCATCTCAAACGAGCCTATCGACACTTGGCGCGAGTGTCATTAGCTAACGAGTGTCACCTGTTGCTATCAAGGAGGTTGAAATAGTTGCTATATGGGGCGGACCCTAGCCCTTAAACGCACGTGCGGTGCTACTATGACAATAAACAGAGAGCCCACGTGGGCCGGCCGCTGCATGCAGCTTCTTCTCATTGGCCAGGGGGGAATGCAAGCGCGGGTGACAACCAATCATGCGGGACATGGTCTCAATTTGCGTGACGCGTGAAAAGAGACAGAAATGCTGTGCAGTCCCACGCAATGCGGGACGTCTGGTCACCCTACGTGCCGTGCCGTGTCGATGCTTCGAGGCGCGTGTCGAGTAATCCAGGAAATATTTCCACGATGCATGTATCGAGGCGTGTATCATTTCAGACAAGTAATGCCATTGATGACGCCCGAAGCCTTGCTGCCCGGCTTCACCACGTGACCAATTTGGGAAGTAGTTCAGTTCTTGGCGCGAGGTTTTGCAATATAAACCCAAGAGGTTCCATTAAACATGTGTGGTGATAGAGGAGAGTTGCATAAAGCAAAGTACTGTCATTGTACATCTGACAACTCAGCACTGTTTTTTTCTTTCCTTTAGGCTGTAAAGGCCATGGTGGAGGCCAAATAAGACACACTGCATTTAGCCTTACTTCTGACATGTGGACATCCATTAACATGGATGCCTACCTGGCTGTTACCTGCCATTTTGTAAATGATAACACCAGGCTAAATTCAGTACTATTAAGAGTACTGAAATTCCCTCATTCTCACACTGCTGAAAATTTATCCCGTGTGAAAGCCTCCCTAATGAAGGAATGGGGAATAACTAATAAGGTGACATGTCTGGTTACTGATGGTGCTGCCAACATGCTTGCCTGTGGCAGAGAACTGAGGCTTCATTACAGTATCTGCATAGCACACACACTTAATCTGATGGTGAAGAAGGCTCTTGATCAAAGCTAAACGTAGATTCAGTAAGATTGTTATTCACGTCGGCGGCAATGACACCCGGTTATGCCAATCAGAGGTCACTAAAATTAATATTGCCTCGGTGTGTGAATATGCAAAAATGATGTCGGACTCCGTAGTTTTCTCTGGACCCCTCCCAAATCTGACCACTGATGACATGTTTAGCCGCATGTCATCATTTAATCGTTGGCTGTCCAGGTGGTGTCGAGCAAACGATGTGGGTTTCGTTAATAATTGGCAAACTTTCTGGGGAAAACCTGGTCTTATTAGGAGAGACGGTATTCATCCCACTTTGGATGGAGCTGCTCTCATTTCTAGGAACCTGGAAATTTTTATTAGTAATTTAAATCCCTGACAACCCAGAGTTGAGACCAGGACAGAGAGTCGCACTCCTATACGCCTCTCTGAGCTTCTAGTTCAGTTACCCAGCCATAGTTTTCATAGTTTTATACAAACGGTGTCTGTCCCCCGACCACCTAAATTATTTAAATCTAAAATTAAACAAAGAGGAGTTGTGCATAACAACCTCATAAAAATTAAAACCTCTTCTGTGACAGAAAGACAAAACAGGAGAATTAAATGCGGACTGTTAAATATCAGGTCTCTATCGTCTAAAGCAGTGTTAGTAAACGAATTAATATCAGACAATCATATTGATTTACTCAGTCTCACTGAAACCTGGCTGTGTCAAGATGACACAGCCAGTCTAAATGAGTCCACTCCTCCCAGTCATAATAATACCCACATTCCTCGAGGCAGTGGCCGAGGAGGGGGAGTTGCAGCCATTTTTAACTCTAGTGTGTTAATCAGCCCTAAACCTAAACTAGATTATAATTCATTTGAAAGCCTCGTTCTTAGTCTTTTACATCCAACCTGGAAAACCTCGCAGCCACTTTTATTTGTTATAGTGTACCGTGCTCCTGGCCCGTATTCTGAATTTGTATCTGAATTCTCAGAGTTTTTATCCAGTCTAGTTCTTAAATCAGATAAAGTTATTATTGTAGGCGATTTTAACATTCATGTCGATGTTGATAATGACTCCCTGGCTACCGCGTTTATCTCATTATTAGACTCCATTGGCTTCAGTCAGGGTGTACATGAACCCACTCACTGTTTTAACCATACCCTCGATCTAGTTCTGACATATGGAATTGAAATTGATAACCTAACAGTCTTTCCACAGAATCCCTCGCTATCGGATCATTATTTGATTACTTTTGATTTCTTTTTACTTGATTACACGCCACTCAGCAACAGTTACTATACTAGATGTTTATCAGATAGTGCTGTCGCAAAATTTAAGGAAATGATTACTCCGTCGTTAAATTCAATACCAAGTCCTTCAGTAACAGAGGTTTCCCGTTCCGACTTTAAACTCTCCCGAATTGATCATTTTGTTGATAGCGCCGTAGGCTCGCTGCGAACAACACTCGACTCTGTAGCTCCTCTTAAAAAGAAGTTAACAAAGCAAAGAAAGTTCGCTCCTTGGTATAACTCTCAAACCTGTAAGTTAAAACAAATATCGTGAAAGTTTGAAAGGAATTGGCAATTAACCAAACTGGAAGAACCTCGTTTAATCTGGGCAGACAGTCTCAAAACTTATAAGAGGGGCCTTCGCAATGCCAGAGCAAACTATTACTCAGCTTTAATAGAAGAAAACAAGAATAACCCCAGGTTTCTTTTCAGCACTATAGCCAGGCTGACTGAGAGTCAAGGCTCTATTGAGCCTTGTATTCCTTTAGCCCTTAGCAGTAATGATTTTATAAGCTTTTTTAATGACAAAATTCTAACTATTAGAGGCAAAATTCATGACCTCCTGCCCTCAGATAGTAGGCCTACCTATCTAACCTCAAACACAGCTGTAAGACCTAATATATATTTAGATTGCTTCTCCCCAATTTTTCTTCAAGAACTGACCGCAGTGATTTCTTCATCTAAATCATCAACGTGTCTCTTAGACCCCATCCCAACAAGGCTACTTAAGGAGGTCTTACCTTTAGTTAACACTCATATATTAGATATGATCAATATATCTTTATTAACAGGCTATATACCACAGTCTTTTAAGGTAGCTGTAATTAAACCTCTACTAAAAAAGCCCACCCTGGATCCAGAGGTGTTAGCCAACTATAGACCAATATCTAATCTTCCCTTTATGTCAAAGATCCTTGAGAAAGTAGTCGCAGACCAGCTGTGTGATTTTCTCCATGAAAATAATTTATTTGAGGAATTACAGTCAGGATTTAGAGTGCATCATAGCACTGAGACAGCACTAGTTAAAATTACAAATGACCTTCTGATTGCTTCAGACAAAGGACTCGTCTCTGTACTTGTTTTATCAGATCTTAGTGCGGCGTTTGACACTATTGACCATCAAATTCTGCTACAGAGACTGGAACACTTAATTGGCCTAAAAGGTTCTGCACTAAGCTGGTTTAAATCTTATTTATCTGATCGTTTTCAGTTTGTTGATGTTCATAATGAATCATCCTTACGTACTAAAGTTTGTTTTGGAGTTCCGCAAGGTTCTGTGCTCGGACCAATCCTATTTATTCTATATATGCTTCCTTTAGGCAACATCATTAGAAATCACTCTATAAATTTCCATTGTTATGCGGATGATACACAGTTGTATTTATCGATGAAGCCAGAAGAAAGTAATCAATTAACTAAACTCCATAACTGCCTTAAAGACATAAAAACCTGGATGAGCACCAATTTCCTGATGTTAAATTCAGACAATACTGAAATTATTGTTCTTGGCCCCAAACAACTCAGAGACTCTTTATCTGATGACATAGTTTCTCTAGATGGCATTGCTCTGGCCTCTACCACTACCGTAAGAAACCTCAGAGTAACATTTGATCAAGATTTGTCTTTTAATTCTCATTTAAAACAAACCTCACGGACTGCATTTTTTCATCTGCGTAATATTGCGAAAATTAGGCCTATCCTGACCTGAAAAGATGCAGAAAAATTGGTCCACGCTTTTGTTACCTCAAGGCTGGATTACTGTAACTCTCTATTATCAGGTAGCTCTAGTAAGTCCTTAAAAACTCTCCAGCTAATTCAGAATGCAGCAGCACGTGTACTAACAGGAACTAAGAAACGAGATCATATTTCTCCTGTTTTAGCTTCTCTGCACTGGCTCCCTGTAAAATCCAGAATTGAATTTAAAATCCTACTGTTAACTTATAAAGCTCTAAATGGTCAAGCTCCGTCATATCTTAGAGAGCTCATAGTGCCTTATTATCCCACCAGAACACTGCGCTCTGAGAACGCAGGGTTACTCGTAGTCCCTAAAGTATCCAATAGTAGATCAGGAGCCAGAGCCTTCAGCTATCAGGCTCCTCTCCTGTGGAATCATCTTCCTGTTACGGTCAGGGAGGCAGACACTGTCTCCACATTTAAGACTAGACTTAAGACTTTCCTCTTTGATAAAGCTTATAGTTAGGGCTGGCTCAGGCTTGCCCTGTACCAGCCCCTAGTTAGGCTGATTTAGGCCTAGTCTGCCGGAGGACCCCCCTATAATACACCGGGCACCTTCTCTCCTTCTCTCTCTCTCTCTCTCTCCTATCTTGGTAACTCGGCCATTCTGGATGTCACTAAGTCGGCTTCTTCTCCGGAGCCTTTGTGCTCCACTGTCTCTCAGGTTAACTCATATCGCAGCGGTGCCTGGATAGCGTGACGTGTGTGGTTGTGCTGCTGCCGTGGTCCTGCCAGATGCCTCCTGCTGCTGCTGCTGCCATCATTAGTCATTAGTCATACTTCTACTGTTATTATACACATATGATTATTATCACACATGTATACTGCCAGATACTAATATATACTTTCAACATATTGTACCACAGTAGCCAGAACTATAACGATAATATTATTACTTTCATTAATGTTGTTGTAAGCTACTGTCATTACTGTCTGTCCTGCATCTCTCTCTCTCTCTCTCTGTCTCTCTTTCTGTCTCATTGTGTCATATGGATTACTGTTAATTTATTATGCTGATCTGTTCTGTACGACATCTATTGCACGTCTGTCCGTCCTGGAAGAGGGATCCCTCCTCAGTTGCTCTTCCTGAGGTTTCTACCGTTTTTTTTTTCATCGTTAAAGGGTTTTTTTAGGGGTTTTTTTTCCTTATCCGCTGCGAGGGTCCAAAGGACAGAGGGATGTTGTATGATGTAAAGCCCTGTGAGGCAAAGTGATCTGTGATTTGTGATTGGGCTTTATAAATAAAATTGACTGATTGATTGATTGATTGATTGATGATCAAACCCCTGTGCTCTGTGACATCCGGGCCAAGGCAAGGAGGCTGGCTGGATACTTCAGAAGCAGCACCACTGCTAAGGTACGTTCTTTGACTTTATTCCAATTTTTGATAATGTTAATATTTTGTTTGTGTTACCGCTGCAGTGATTGAATTAAAGCAACTCTTACCTTTCTTGCATTTCACACAGCACTTAGAAAAAATTTGAACATCCACAACTCCCACCTCCCTCCAAAGTCCCATCCCTCTCCTCCTGCAACTCTACCTCCCTCCAACGGCCTACTTCCCCCTCCTCCATTATGTCCTCACTACATCTATAATAGACGTAGGCTTGGCAAGGTAACATTAGATACACGGAAGAGGAGAGCGAGTGTAATGTTACAAACGCAACCCCGGAGTTTAAAACTCAGTCAGTGATGACTAATGAGTTTTAGAATAAGGTTACAGTTAACGTTAGATATTAGTGTTAATGTTAATGTTAGTAAGTGGAAACGCACAAGCAAGACAACGTTAATGTTTCAGAGGCTATGCTACAGTAGGCTAATGTTAGCCATTAGCAATTGGTATGCGACATTTCGCATAACCCAAGCAAAAGAAACAAAACATTTAAAAACAATTTGTGTAACATACAAGAAAGAACATATAGTGCAATAGTAAGATGAAAAGGGTCGACATTTCACAGTCAAAAATTCCACATCCTGAGAGCAGAACTGGGAGATCCTCTTCACATCACAGCACCATGAATTGTTTGTGTATATTGCCGGAGCTTACCAGATGATGCAGCCTCCCTGTCTGCTCTATGTAGTGTTAGCCCCGTTAGCTCAATACTGCCGTCTTATAGATGATTTTGGCGAGCGATTTGTGTATGCCGCCATCTTGCGGAGGTGCCATTGATGCGGTGACATGTGTCAGTCATCAATTCATAATGCTGTCAGTGTGAACTTACTCTCTGGCCTCCGGTAACGAAGGTATCTTAAATGAGTACCGATATTAATGTAGAAATTAATCATTTGTTTGAGCGATAAGCAGGAAAGATTAGAGTAATAGAGAGATAATAGACTGTATCATTAAACACTGTGTAATGTAATGTTAGCATACGTTATGTATGCTGATAATAGCAAGCTAGCAGTGTGACATTTAATCATTATGGACAGGCTACATGACCATCACATCATATTGAAGGCGACTGCCTTCATATTGAAGGCAATCATCACATCATATTGAAGGCGATTGCCTTCAATATGATGTGATGATCGCCTTCAGTATGATGTGATGGTCGTATAAAAGGCGGTGTAAAATTTGCCCGACCCATCCGGAGCTCAGGTAATTTTGACCCTCAATCAGAGACCTGTAATTGCTGTTTTTTTGGTCATCGGAGGCCAGGCAATCAATAAAATATTCTTGAATACCTAAAACAAAACACAAACACGTGTTGTTGTTATTGTTTTTAGTCACGTAGCCTGTCCATAATGATTAAATGTCACGCTGCTAGCTTGCTAACGTAAGCACACGTAAGGTAGGCTAACGTTATATTACACAGTGTTTAATGATACAGTCTATTATCTCCCTATTACTCTAATCTTTCCTGCTTATCACTCAAACAAATGATTAATTTCTGTATTAATATTGGTACTCATTTAAGATACCTTCATCAGTTACCGGAGGCCACTGTCTAACATCATCAATCCAGCTATGATGCTGTCATTGTAGAGAGTCAGTTCACAATGACAGCATAATGAATTGATGACTGACATATGTCACCGCAGCAATGGCGCTGCCGCAAGATTCAATTCAATTCAATTCAATTCAATTTTATTTATAAAGCCCAATATCACAAATCACAATTTGCCTCACAGGGCTTTACAGCATACGACATCCCTCTGTCCTTAAGACCCTCACAGCGGATAAGGAAAAACTCCCCAAAAAAAACCCCTTTAACGGGGAAAAAAAAAACGGTAGAAACCTCAGGAAGAGCAACTGAGGAGGGATCCCTCTTCCAGGACGGACAGACGTGCAATAGATGTCGTACAGAACAGATCAGCATAATAAATTAACAGTAATCCATATGACACAATGAGACAGAGAGAGAGAGAGAGAGAGAGAGAGAGAGAGAGAGAGAGAGAGAGATGCAGGTAATGACAGTAGCTTACAACAACATTAATGAAAGTAATAATATTATAGTTATAGTTCTGGCTACTGTGGTACAATATGTTGAAAGTATGTATTAGTATCAGACAGTATACTTGTGTGACAATAGTCATATGTGTATAATAACAGTAGAAGTATGACTAATGACTAATGATGGCAGCAGCAGCAGGAGGCATCTGGCAGGACCACGGCAGCAGCACAACCACACACGTCACACTGTCCAGGCACCGCTGCGGTATGAGTTATTCTGAGAGACAGTGGAGCACAAAGGCTCCGGAGAAGAAGCCGAGTTAGTGACATCCAGAATGGCCGAGTTAGCAAGATGCAGTAATAGGATGAGAGTGAGAGAGAGAGAGAGAGAGAGAGAGAGAGAGAGAGAGAGAGAGAGAGAGGAGAGAGAGGGAGCCCGGTGTATTATAGGGGGTCCTCCGGCAGACTAGGCCTAAGTCAGCCTAACTAGGGGCTGGTACAGGGCAAGCCTGAGCCAGCCCTAACTATAAGCTTTATCAAAGAGGAAAGTCTTAAGTCTAGTCTTAAATGTGGAGACGGTGTCTGCCTCCCGGACCGTAACAGGAAGATGATTCCACAGGAGAGGAGCCTGATAGCTGAAGGCTCTGGCTCCTGATCTGCTTTTGGAGACTTTAGGGACCACGAGTAACCCTGCGTTCTCAGAGCGCAGTGTTCTGGTGGGATAATATGGCACTATGAGCTCTCTAAGATATGACGGAGCTTGACCATTTAGAGCTTTATAAGTTAACAGTAGGATTTTAAATTCAATTCTGGATTTTACAGGGAGCCAGTGCAGAGAAGCTAAAACAGGAGAAATATGATCTCGTTTCTTAGTTCCTGTTAGTACACGTGCTGCTGCATTCTGAATTAGCTGGAGAGTTTTTAAGGACTTACTAGAGCTACCTGATAATAGAGAGTTACAGTAATCCAGCCTTGAGGTAACAAAAGCGTGGACCAATTTTTCTGCATCTTTTCGGGTCAGGATAGGCCTAATTTTCGCAATATTACGCAGATGAAAAAATGCAGTCAGTGAGGTTTGCTTTAAATGAGAATTAAAAGACAAATCTTGATCAAATATTACTCCGAGGTTTCTTACGGTAGTGCTAGAGGCCAGAGCAATGCCATCTAGAGAAACTATGTCATCAGATAAAGAGTCTCTGAGTTGTTTGGGGCCAAGAACAATAACTTCAGTTTTGTCTGAATTTAACATCAGGAAATTGGTGCTCATCCAATTTTTTATGTCTTTAAGGCAGTTATGGAGTTTAGTTAATTGATTACTTTCTTCTGGCTTCATCGATAAATACAACTGTGTATCATCCGCATAACAATGGAAGTTTATAGAGTGATTTCTAATGATGTTACCTAAAGGAAGCATATATAGAGTAAATAGGATTGGTCCGAGCACAGAACCTTGCGGAACTCCAAAACAAACTTTGGTACGTAAGGATGATTCATTACGAACGTCAACAAATTGAAAACGATCAGATAAATAAGATTTAAACCAGCTTAGTGCAGAACCTTTTAGGCCAATTAAGTGATCCAGTCTCTGCAGTAGAATTTGATGGTCAATTGTGTCAAACGCCGCACTAAGATCTAATAAAACAAGAACAGAGACGAGTCCTTTGTCTGAAGCAATCAGAAGGTCATTTGTAATTTTAACTAGAGCTGTCTCAGTGCTATGATGCACTCTAAATCCTGACTGAAATTCCTCAAATAAATTATTATCCTGGAGAAAATCACACAGCTGGTCTGCGACTACTTTCTCAAGGATCTTTGACATAAAGGGAAGATTAGATATTGGTCTATAGTTGGCTAACACCTCTGGATCCAGGGTGGGCTTTTTTAGGAGAGGTTTAATTACAGCTACCTTAAAAGACTGTGGTACATAGCCTGTTAATAGGGATATATTGATCATATCTAATATATGAGTGTTAACTAAAGGAAAGACCTCCTTAAGTAGCCTAGTTGGGATGGGGTCTAAGAGACACGTTGATGATTTAGATGAAGAAATCACTGCGGTCAATTCTTGAAGAGAAATTGGGGAGAAGCAATCTAAATATATATTAGATTCTACAGCTGTGTTTGAGGTTAGATAGGTAGGCCTACCATCCGAGGGCAGGAGGTCATGAATTTTGCCTCTAATAGTTAGAATTTTGTCATTAAAAAAGCTCATAAAATCATTACTGCTAAGGGCTAAAGGAATACAAGGCTCAATAGAGCTTTGACTCTCAGTCAGCCTGGCTACAGTGCTGAAAAGAAACCTGGGGTTGTTCTTGTTTTCTTCTATTAATGCTGAGTAATAGTTTGCTCTGGCATTGCGGAGGCCCCTCTTATAAGTTTTGAGACTGTCTGTCCAGATTAAACGAGATTCTTCCAGTTTGGTTAATCGCCAATTCCTTTCAAATTTTCGCGATATTTGTTTTAACCTACGGGTTTGAGAGTTATACCAAGGAGCAAACTTTCTTTGCTTTGTTAACTTCTTTTTAAGAGGAGCTACAGAGTCGAGCGTTGTTCGCAGTGAGCCTACGGCGCTATCAACAAAATGATCAATTTGGGAGAGGTTAAAGTCGGCACGGGAAACCTCTGTTACTGAAGGTATTGGTATTGAATTTAACGACGAAGTAATCTTTTCCTTAAATTTTGTGACAGCACTATCTGATAAACATCTAGTATAGTAACTGTTGCTAAGTGGCGTGTAATCGAGTAAAAAGAAATCAAAAGTAATCAGATAATGATCTGATAGCAAGGGATTCTGTGGAAAGACTTTTAGGTTATCAATTTCAATTCCATACGTCAGAACTAGATCGAGGGTATGGTTAAAACAGTGAGATAAGTGCGGTAGCCAGGGAGTCATTATCAACGTCGACATGAATGTTAAAATCGCCTACAATAATAACTTTATCTGATTTAAGAACTAAACTGGATAAAAACTCTGAGAATTCAGATACAAATTCAGAATATGGGCCAGGAGCACGGTACACTATAACAAATAAAAGTGGCTGCGAGGTTTTCCAGGTCGGATGTAAAAGACTAAGAACGAGGCTTTCAAATGAATTATAATCTAGTTTAGGTTTAGGGCTGATTAACAGACTAGAGTTAAAAATGGCTGCAACTCCCCCTCCTCGGCCGCTGCCTCGAGGAATGTGGGTATTATTATGACTGGGAGGAGTGGACTCATTTAGACTAACATATTCATCTTGACACAGCCAGGTTTCAGTGAGACTGAGTAAATCAATATGATTATCTGATATTAATTCGTTTACTAACACTGCTTTAGACGATAGAGACCTGATATTTAACAGTCCGCATTTAATTCTCCTGTTTTGTCTTTCTGTCACAGAAGAGGTTTTAATTTTTATGAGGTTGTTATGCACAACTCCTCTTTGTTTAATTTTAGATTTAAATAATTTAGGTGGTCGGGGGACAGACACCGTTTGTATAAAACTATGAAAACTATGGCTGGGTAACTGAACTAGAAGCTCAGAGAGGCGTTTAGGACTGCAACTCTCTGTCCTGGTCTCAACTCTGGGTTGTCAGGGATTTAAATTACTAATAAAATTTGCCAGGTTCCTAGAAATGAGAGCAGCTCCATCCAAAGTGGGGTGAATGCCGTCTCTCCTAATAAGACCAGGTTTTCCCCAGAAAGTTTGCCAATTATTAACAAAACCCACATCGTTTGCTGTAAGATGGCGGCATACACAAATCGCTTGCCGAATTTGTCTATATGTTTCCATTCGTCCATGTCTCAGTGAACACAAGGACGCAGCAGTCCCTCACTCCTCGGTGAATGGATCTCCACAGTTGGATGTAATCCACTTTCGTGTCCAGCGAGTGGACATTCGCCAGAAGGCTGCTGGGAACAGCTGGTTTGATGGGATTAGCTCTTAGCTCTTAGCCTAGAGCTAACCCCTCCGCGCTTCCTCTGCTCCCATGTCCTGTCCTGTCACAGCGCTGCCGGCGTCTCCCCGTCGGAACAGCTCCAGGCAAAACCACGGTCATCTCAGGGCTTGCTCGACGTAGCAGGCCAAGCTTGCTACACATCCTAAGCTCTCTTGGTTGTAGCGTTAGATCTCTGCAGCGGTTTCTAATGTCTGTTAGAATTATTATTTATTGTTGCACCGTGTTTATAGTTTATATCCACAAGCGTCCCTATACTAGCGTATTTGTTGTCTCACAGACAACGGGGGTGGGGGGTGGCAGGTGGGGAGATGCTGCACGAGCGGTTACGTCAGTCGGAGGCAGACAGACAGGACAGGAGAAAACTGCGACCAATCATTGCATTTGGTCCGAATGCAATGATTGGTAGGAGTTTAATGATGAGTTTTTATTTCTGGTGGAATTCACTTACATTTTAGTGTGCCATCAGCTTATTAATAGCATTTTAACCTAAACAAAGAAAAGTGTAAAATTTGCTTTAACTGCACCCCCACCCCTAGTTTAACAAATTTTCTTTTGAAGGGGGATTAGCTATTCTAGCGTTAAAGCTATAGTGCATAACTTCTACATGTCCGTAAATGTCCGTTTCACCCAAGCCACTACTAGAGGAGATGACACAATGCTGATTAAGCCGATTGGCTCCTCTAACATCTCGCGGTATTTTTCAATATATATAATTTTTAGTTTGCATGTCGACTGGCGACATTCCCGTGCTGGCGCACAGGAAATGCTGCGTTTTACCTCACAACAAGAAGGGAGGGGGAGGAAGAGCGGAGAGTCTCATAGCAAGAGGGAGCGCAGGTAGAAAGAGAAAGCAACATGGCGGAGAACCCAAAGAAGCCGCCGAGACACAGTTCAGAAGTGGATCCTACCACAAAGAAAAAGCCTGGATGTTCGGCTGAAGGTCTATTAGCAAAGAAGGAAAGTGACCGACAGAGAAGGCAAACAAGGATTTGTATTGGGGTCGCTTTTCCTCGGTGGAGAGCCCTGAAGGAAGAAATTGGGCTGATGGCAGACACGGATGTTGCCTTGCTGCTGTTGGATAAGTAAATGACTTGGTTTATAATTATATTATGAGTAGTATGTGTTGCTGTTACATGTACTGGACCTAGTACTTTATTATTTTCTTGGAAATGGTGCTATGAACGTAATGTAATGTTAGCAGCCTGGTGTTCGCCACGTTGTGTAGCGTTGTGTCCACGGTGTGTGGCAAGTGTTACTCTGTATATGGAAGTGCCGGCTTATTTGTTGTAATAACGCATTATCCGCAGGGGGGCGACAGAAGTTATGCACTGTAGCTTTAATATGTCCTGTAGACAACTTGAATAAATATTGATAGTTGCACTATACTTTGATTATATTTTGAGTTAGGCCATATTTCCCCTGTATATTGTATTTGTCATCAAATATATTTTATTGTGCTACTTTTACCATAAGAATATAAGTATGTAAGACAGCTTTTAATAATAAATACTGTTGGTGTTAATGAATGGACTCCTTTTAAAAAAGTCAAATATGTGGCAATATTGCATTCAAATGAAAATTGGGATCTGTGTGCAAGCTACAGTTCCCATTGTTTTCCGTCGCTATGGAGGTTTAGAAATGTTTAAAGGCTTGGCCAACTTATTGACATTGTAAAAATAGACTTTCATAGCCTCCATGTGTGGACAAATGGACAAAAACATTCCACATGTACAGGCCAGGATGAGTTGCATGTGTAAGTGATGTGAGTATTGTGATATTATTGATATATATTGATATATTTGATAGAAACAACAAAATTGTTTCTGGATTTGGCCATATTTACATTAGAAACATGACTGCAGCAGTAACATAAAACAGAACTCACCTGATTCAGGCTGTGTCTCACTGGAAGTCGTGAGGTGGTGTGCTGAATCCAGCCGTGCTGCTGCTTGTTGCGTGACTTGTAGCTGTATTCAAACATACAGTACATCTATACTGTTACACCACTGCTTTAAAGTTACAATGTGTAATTTACGTGGTTGTTAATTAGCAAATATCAACTATTGCTTTCATAAATATATATTTACTAAAGTGTAATGCAATTCACATACAAATGGAAGCTTTCTCATAGGCTTAGAATAATTTCACACAGGCAGGTATGCTGGAGGCTGCCTTCTTGCTTTGCCATATTTGAATACAGTGGCCGAAAGGGATATACGCGCTTCGCCTTTCACGATTACCTAGAACTTGTCGTCACTGGAGACGGTTAAGGTGAAGATCAATCCAGGGTGCTTCTGTGTGAACCTGCTTTGTACTTTTATGATTCTGTCGCACCTTAAATGGAGGACCACACATATGTTTTGCCCCGTAAGAGGGAAACCACGTCACCAAATAAAAGAAAAAGATCAGATAAGCGAGGACGGGACAAAACGCGAGTGAATATCGGCGTTGCTTATTCCAGGTGGAAAAAACTCCTGTGGAAGAACACTCTGGAAACGCATATATTATAATCGTACCAACCTATATTTGCCACACTGTGCCGTGACTATCACATAAAGCGTGTTATTTTAGCATTACTGTGCTAATGTTTGCTCGTGTTACCAAAACAATTAGAGATAAAACACTCCTAACATAACGTTATATCTCACAGATAACCTGTATCTCACTGGTAAGCTATAACATATTGTAGCGTCCGCCAGGACGTGTGACGCAGTTATTCGCAGTTATTCGGCAAACCACCGTTTATTACTGAACAGTACAGGTTACTGTTGGCAGTAACTACGCCAAAACAACCAACAATCAAGAACTTAGCTGTAACTACCACTGTGCACTCCTGCTCTCTCCTCCAGCTCGCTCATACACACACCAGCACGCGCACTCACACAGCTCTCATCCCCGTCACACTCGCACCCCGCCCCCCTACCTACACTCATTCAATCCCAAACATGCCATTAACTCACAGAACATTGACATTATAACAGAACATTTACTCCAGGGTCGCTACAATATCGTAACATGGTTAACATGTATTATTTTTGGTTTTGAGGTCAATTATGATAATTAAAACACTCGAGAAGAAGAGAGAGAGAAGAAACTGTGGCTTCATCTGGACAACACCGTCATGGAGGCGAGGAGAATGCAGAATTCTGCAGATGTTACCGTGGAGGTCCAGCGTTACCTGTCCGAGCCAAATATCGGAAGATTGGAGGACCCACTGGAGTACTGGGGGAGGCAGAAATTGATCTACCAACATTTATACAGACTTGTCGTTGGGTTTTTGTACTCACCAGCATCATCTGTGCCATGTGAGAGGGTGTTTTCCAAGGCTGGAGAAGTTGTATCAAAAAAAAAAGAAATCACCTAAACCCAAACACAGTTGAAAAACTATTGTTTCTTAATAAGAATGAATAAAATCTCCCCTGTACTGTACATCAGTGTGAAAGTTACACAAGCATAATCAGTGCCCTCTTTCAAGTTACACAAGCACATTCACTGTCCTCTGCCTGCTTAAACCAATGCCATTTTCCAGAAATGATACAGACCATGAATATTACTCCTCCCGGCCAGGCCTGGAATTTCGACATTTTAGGGGCAAGGCCACTTGGCCTTTCGTGTTGTCAATTTTTTGAGGGCACAAAGACCAAAAGCCAGGGCAGCAAGGCCATAAAATAAAACAATGGGCCTCATTCACCAACCGTTCTTAAGAACGAATCTCAACATTAGCAGCCTTGTTTCAAAAATCGATCTCCTCAGAGCCTGGGTTACTCTTTATAAACCCAACATCATCACTGTTTCTGAAACGTGGCTACATAGTAATATTACTGATGACGAAATTAAAATTGACAACTTTGTTTTGTACAGAGCTGATAGGCCTTCTAGAGGTGGTGGAGTGGCCACATATGTCGCTTCAAATCTTGTCACTCAGTGTCTCATTCCTAATGTAGAGCCAGTTAACTTTGAATGTCTTTTTGTCAACATTATTCTTCATGATAACAAACATTTAACAAACATTTAACTATTGGCAACATCTATAGGCCTCCCTCTGCTCCGATTGACTCCATCCAAAAGTAGATCAGGAGCCAGAGCCTTGAGCTATCAGGCTCCTCTCCTGTGGAACCATCTTCCTGTTGCAGTCCGGGACGCAGACACCGTCTCCACATTTAAGACTAGACTTAAGACTTTCCTCTTTGATAAAGCTTATAGTTAGGGCTGGCTCAGGCTTGCCTTGTACCAGCCCCTAGTTAGGCTGACTTAGGCCTAGTCTGCCGGAGGACTCCCTATAATACACCGGGCACCTTCTCTCCTTCTCTCTCTCTCTCTCTCTCTCTCTCTCGCTCTCGTGTCTTATTACTGCATCTTGCTAACTTGGCCATTCTGGATGTCACTAACTCGGATTCTTCTCCGGAGCCTTTGTGCTCCACTGTCTCTCAGGTTAACTCGTATTGCAACGGCGCCTGGATATTGTGACGTGTGGTTGTGCTGCTGCTGTGGTCCTGCCAGATGCCTCCTGCTGCTGCTGTTATCATTAGTCATACTTCTACTGTTATTATACATATATGATTATTATCACACATGTATACTATCACATATTAATATATTATTATTAATTATAATATTATTACTTTCATTAATGTTGTTGTAAGCTACTGTCATTACCGTCTATCCTGCATCTCTCTCTGTCTCTGTCTCTGTCTCTCTCTCTTTCTGTCTCATTGTGTCATACGGATTACTGTTAATTTATTATGTTGATCTGTTCTGTACGACATCTATTGCACGTCTGTCCGTCCTGGAAGAGGGATCCCTCCTCAGTTGCTCTTCCTGAGGTTTCTGCCGGGGGGGGTTTCCCCCGTTAAAGGGTTTTTTTGGGGGAGTTTTTCCTTATCCGCTGTGAGGGTCCAAAGGACAGAGGGGTGTTGTATGCTGTAAAGCCCTGTGAGGCAAATTGTGATTTGTGATATTGGGCTTTATAAATAAAATTGATTGAAAATTGATTAAGTGTATTTTGTCAACTATTAATTCTCTTGAGAGGCATAATGAAATGATTACCTTGGGTGACTTCAATAGTAACTAGCTTGATCGCTCCTCCTTCAATGATAGGAATTTAATTAATAGTGTAAACCTCACTCAGTTAATTAAGGAACCTACAAGAGTTGATTATCGGTCGTCATCTCTGTTGGACTGGATACTTGTCACTAATCCTGAAAGAATAATTAAATCTGGTGTTATGTCAGACTGTTTAAGTGATCACTCCGTTATATTTTGTGTCTGGAAAATCAAAATTCCAATTCCTTAATAGTATATTAGACTGAGACAATGCAAGAACATTAATGTAGATAATTTTATTCAAGATATAATTTCCATTGATTGGGACAGATTTCAGTTAATTCCTTTTGTTGATGATGCATGGAACTTTTTTTACTCTGAAATTATGAACATAATTGATAAATTTGCCCCACTAAGAACAATTAGAATTAAAGGTAGACACCTACCCTGGATTAGCTCACAGCTTATCAGCCTTTTCAAACAAAGGGATAAAGCCTGGACCAAATATCGCTTGTCTACTGCTGATTGGGAAACCTACAGAAATCTAACTACTATAAAGACAGCTTTTCACAGGATTCCCGTAATCCTAGACAGTTCTGGAAACATTTGAACAATATTCTCAATAAAACTAACAAAAACCTCTTAAATCAGATAAATTATGAAACTATTACCGATCCTCCACTTATTTCCCAAGCATTCAACCGTCATTTCTCATCTATTTGTGGTTCCCAACACTTTAATTCTTATGATATGGCTTGCTCTTTAAACTGCACTACCTCTAACAGTTCCTTTTTCTTTAGAAAAATTCTGCCTAATGATGTCTTTTATGTTATAAATGAGTTAAAAGAAAATAGTAGTGCTGGTCCAGATGGTTTTGAAGCTAAATTTGTTAAACTTGCAGCTCATGTTATAATGTATCCCCTTGCTGATTTATTTAATATGTCTTTATCTACTTGTTCAATTCCCCCCATATGGAAATGTGCTAGTTACCCCTCTTTTTAAAGGAGGAGATCCACTAGATGTGAATAACTACAGACCAATCTGTATAATCTGTACCATTGCCAAAATTTTTGAGAAACTTATTTTTAATCAATTATATCAATACATCAATCTGTGCAATATTCTATCTCCAACCCAATCTGGCTTTAGACCTAATTTCTCCACTACAACAGCCCTGCTAAAATTCACCAATGATGTGTTCTCCTCCATTGATAAAGGCCTACTTACAGGTGCAATTTTATTGATGTTTCCAAACCTTTTGATTTGGTTGATTACTACCTCCTCCTTGATAAGCTCTATTCTATTGGTCTATCCAAAATGCTCTCCTCTGGTTTAATGCCTATCTTCACAATAGATGTCAGTGTGTTGTCTTTCAAGGTTCTCAGTCTGATTATTTAACTGTTGATAAGGGTGTTCCACAAGGCTCCACTCTTGGACCGCTTCTTTTCTCTATCTTTATTAATGATTTACCACAAATATGCTCAAATTGTTTTGTTCATCTATATGCTGATGATACTGTTATATACACCTCTAACTCTGATATATTACAGATCCAGAACTCTTTACAATTTGATTTAACTTGGTTCAAAAATGGCTTCATAATAACAGATTCATATTGAATAAGAAGAAGCCCTGCAGCATGGTGTTTGGTATGCGACAAAAACGCTCACATCCCCTGTGGCTTTAATTTTGATGATGGATCTCGCCTTGAGAGAGTTGACTCCTTCAAATATCTTGGACTTTGGATTGGCCCTGAACTCTGCTTTAAGCCCCACATTGATTTTATTATGAAATGAACATTTGGCTGTCTGTGCTCACTCTATCACTCAATTAATTGTTTTTCATTTCATGTCAGAAAAAGAATAATCTCTCAGTTAATTTTACCTATAATTGATTACGCTGACATTGTCTATCTGAATACCTCTGATACTTATCTTAGACCCCTAAATGTACTGTATAACTCTCTGTGTAGATTTATTTTGAGGTGCCCATATAGAACTCATCATTGCTTTATGTATGAATCACTTAATTGGTTGCAGCCTAAAGCTAGAAGGCAGTTTAAGTGGGTTCAGTTCATCTTTAAATGTGTTTACTTGGAGGTCACGTGACCGGCTGGACAAGATGGCGGCTTAGGCCTTTTGCTCTCGACCTACCTTCTTCATTTTTGACTAGTTTATCCCACCAAATCAATTTTTTTGACACACAAAGTATTTTGTTAACTTTTTAAGGCAAAAATGACTGACTCTGGAAAGAAATTCGGCGCAAGTGGAGCCCCCTCGAAGTCTAACAAGGGGACTTGCGGTGCTGAACTTGAAGCTATCGCAGACACACTAATAGAGAAGCAACGGGAACCCCAGCTCCCTCAGCTTCACGAAATGGCCAAATGCACAGACGGAAAGCTAAGCGCCATCCAGACTGAACTGGCCTCGCTTTCGGGGAGTATTCGCGTAATAAAAGTGGATGTTTCGGTTCTGAAGTGCACTGTGAAGGACAACTCGAAGGCCGTCGCCAGCCATGACACAGCACTACAGGCGCTGGAAATTAAAATGGTAGACATGGAAGATAGGAGCAGACGCTGCAACATTCGCATCATCGGCTTGAAAGAAGGAGCTGAGGGGTCTAACGCTGTGCAGTATCTCTCTCGGTCACTCCTGAAATGGTTCCCTTCCCTCCAGGATGAGACGCCAGAGATTATGCGGGCTTGCCGTATCTTCAATGGTCGCTCCGTCAGGGACAGGCCCCGCACTCTCATATTCAATGTCCTGTGTTACATGACCCGCCAGGACATCCTCTGGGCCGCAAGGAAGGAACCAGTCACCATCGACGGCTTTTTCTTTTTTCTTTTTCTTCTCTACCCAGCGAGTTTGAAGATCAAAGATGGACCGGACTACTGTGTGTTCAACAGCCCCGGAGAAGTGGAGGATTTTCTCAACTCCCTACTGATAGCGACGCAGGAGCGTCCTCTCCGGGCCCTGGTCAGCGAGGCGGTCAGCTGCCATACCCGCGGAAACACTGCACAAATGGCTTCGGAGGATAACTGATTTCGCCCGCCTGTTGGATCACCTTGGTGTTCTGGCTGATGGCCAGACTTGAGTCTACAATCAAAACTCATCATTATTAGACTGCCTGCCCTTGGGCTGGCTTGTGGGCTCCGGCTACGCCGAACCAGCTGACTTTTTCCAGTTCACCGGGAATTATCACGTGCCGATTTTGCACCAGATAGTAGCCGCAGCCCTGGCTTAACGTTGGGCTCTTAACTGCATGATATGACGGACGGATGACTGAACCTTTTTCTTTCCAACTATTCACTTTTTCATCATCATCAGTTGCACAACCCCACTCAAGCTGTGGGAGTTTTATGGACGCTGAGTGAAGGGAATATGCATATGGATAATAATGTTTTATTTCTAGTGTTGGGTTGGCGCAACTGCCCCATTTTATCCCAGTGTATAATTATTAACATGCTGTATACCAGTCCCGTGTATTAATACAGTTATTGTTTATGTTACAGCTAGAGGGATGAGTGATTTAATTTGTTTTGCACTGGGTACTTTCGCTTCTATATTCTTGGTGTGACAGAGTTGTTGCGTACAGCGTCATTAGTACAATGCCTTTTCTTTACTTTTTTAAAAAAACTTAGCCTAATTCTTATTTTGTTTATTTATTTACTTTAGTTATGAATTCTTTTTCTTTAGACAACTGCAGGCCTCTGCATATTTCTACAGGCTCCTCCAGACAGTCCTTGGTTATAAAGTTGGTTCAATTAATGTCGCAATAGGATGGTGGTTTTAAATTTTCTGCTCTGTATGCTTCTTCATATGTTCTGTGTGACAAACTTTTGTTAATATGTGAGCATAGATAATAGGGGAATTGCGCTGATTGGTTTTGTTTGCCACTCAAGAGTCTCAAGAGCACCTCGGCAGTGTCCAGGAGGTGAACTGGCACCTCTCCAGCCACCAGTCCATGCTCCATATTTTGGTCCGGACGGGGACTCAAACAGGCGACCCTCCGATTCCCAACCCAAGTCCCTATGGACTGAGCCACTGCCGCGGGGTTTAACAGTTAGGGCTTGTTCTAGCTCTCTTGGGTGGGTGGTTGGGTGGGTGGGAAGGCAGGGACCTTTTGTTATTTTTTTTTCTCTGTTATTGTTTCTTTTTGCTTTATCACGTGGAACAGTTTGCAGGACAAGTTTATATGTGAGCTTGTTTTTTGGTTTGTGAGGAAAGGGCCTAATTGGATGCTAGTGTTCGTTTCTGGGTGTTTTGTGGTGTGGTTGCAGGCACTGTGTATATGTTTTTACTGGCTTTCACCTTTGAGAACAAGGCTTTGGATTATGACTGAGCTTAATATCTTGAGTTGGAACTCAAGGAGTCAGCACATTGGGCTTATTACGCAGGAGAAAAATTGATATCGCATTATTGCAGGAGACACATCTTTTGGCTGGCGATGTGAGGTGCCTTGCAGATAAAAACTATCATGTAATAGCTTCTTCTTCGTTGTGCACAAAGACCAGGGGTGTAGCTATTGTAGCCAGACGTAACCTTAAGTTTAAGATCCAGGACACGTGGTTGGATACAGTGGGCAGGCTGGCTATTGTCAAAGTGGAGGTTAGTGGCAGGAAAATTGCCTTTATATCTTTATAGGCACCAAATGTTTTTGACAAAAGCTTTTACTGCAGCTTGACAAATACTATGATGGAATTGAGTGAGTACTCATTTATAGTGGGGGGAGACTTTAATGCGGTTTGGAACTTAGCTGATGATAAGTCGGGCAAATTTGAGATGAGAGACCAGAAACTGGCATCTTCTACTTTATGGGAATGGGCAAATAGCATGGGGCTTACAGATCTATGGCGATTAACAAATCCAACAGCTAAAGATTACACTTTTTTTTCTGCCCGACACAAATTTTCTTCAAGAATTGACTACATTTTTGCAACCCCTAAATTTTTTCAAGGCATCCATAATGTTGTGCTGTTTCCCATGGCCTTCTCGGATCACAAAGGTGTACTGTGTACAGTGATGTTTAGTAGCATATCCTCTCGTGCACCAAGGTGGCACTTTAACAATACTCTGCTTAAACAGGAGGAATGTAAAGCACAGTTTGTAGTTAAACTTAAGGAATTCTTAGAGTTTAATATTGGATCAGTTGATGATCCTAGAGTGCTATGGGACTCAATTAAAGGTTTTATCAGAAGTAACACTACATTATTCGCCTCTAACCAACGTAAAACGCAACAATCTAAGTTACAAGAATTGGAAAAAGATCTCGAGAAACTAGAATCCACACTCTCGTCTAACTATTCAGAACAAATTGCTTTACAACGTGAAGTGGTCAAAAAAGAAATTAATATTATCCTCAAACAGTGATCAGAGTTCTTAATTCACAGAACCAGGCAAAAATATTATTTCCATGGATCGAGGCCCAGCCACCTACTGGCGATGAGAATCAGATCAAACGAACAATTCTCAGATATCTCAGCTATCAAATCACAGACAGGAGCTATTACTACTGACCCAATACAGATCAACAACACCTTTTGGAATTTTTACTCGGACCTTTACAAATCGGACATTACCTTTGATAAAATAAAATGTGACAATTTTTTAGCTCGATTAAACATGCCCCGCCTTGCTGAAGAAGACGCGAACAACCTGGCAAGACCAATCTAACTTGAAGAACTTAAGGATGCTGTTCGCAGCATGCAAAAGGGCAAATCACCCGGGTCCGATGGCATTCCGCCGGAATTATACTTAGCCGTTTAGGACATCCTCGGCCCTTTACTCCTTAGTATGATCCATTTTTCAGTAGAGAAAGGTGCTTTTTCCAGGGACGTAAATACAGCAGTAATCTCCTTACTACTAAAAAAGGACAAAAATCCAACAGAGTGCGGTATTTATAGGCCCCTTAAAATCTATGCCAAGTTGCTTGCTCTCCGCCTACAGACTCATATGTCATCGCTAGTTCATTGTGACCAGACTGGCTTTATCAGATCGTAATTAGCCTCTAACAATGTCCATTGACTGCTTCACATAATCAATTCCGCATTGGACATCAAAGCCCCTGTAGCTGTTTTATCTCTTGATGCAATGAAGGCATTCGACCGTCTCGAGTGGTCCTTCCTTTGGTCGGTTCTAAACAAGATGGGGTTTGGAGAGGACTTTATAAAATTAATAAAGCTGCTTTATTCCAACCTCTCAGCGATGGTGCTTACAGGCAATATTTGTTCCCCTTTATTCCCAGTATCTAGAGCTTCTCGCCAGGACTGTCCTTTAAGCCCCGGTCTGTTTGCGCTTTCACTTGAGCACTTGGCTCAGATGATTCAGCAAACGTCCATAATTAGACCCATTACTGTACAAGACACACAACACCACCTGGCACTTTATGATGACAATATCTTAGTCTTTCTCGAAGATCCGTCACAGTCCACACCCCACCTTTTATCAATATTAGATGAGTTTGGGGCCATATCTGGATTTAAGGTAAATTGGTCAAAGTCTGCACTTCTGCCACTAAATGAAGCAGCTAGGACCACTGTTCTGCCGGCTAATATTCCTACAGTTCGGCATTTCAGTTATTTGGGTATTGAAATATTCCCCTCGCTGAATCACATTGTGAAACACAATTACACTGAGACATTAAACAAGATATTTAGTGATTTGGAGAGATGGGCAGCTCTCCCCAATTCGCTACAGGCACGAATCTCGATTATCAAAATGAATGTATTGCCTAGAGTAAACTTCGTCACTGTCATGATCCCTCTCCCCCCTCCTGTTGGCTGCTGGAGCAAGCTTCATGCTGCGGTTTCCAAATTCATTTGGAATGGGAAGCGCCCCCGCTTGAGGTTTGCCACAGTACAGCGCGGGAGATTGGATGGAGGTCTGGCGGTCCTCAATTTCAAACTGTACCACTGGTCCTTCAAACTCTGCCCCCTTGTTAAGTGGTTTGATCCACAAGTTGTAGTTTCATGGCAAGCGGTTGAAGAAAAAATGGTGCACCCCTGGTCTTTAGCAGATGTTGTTTTTGCAAACATTTCTATTAGGCAATGTCATTTAAGATTTGGTCCAGTTGTTACCCACCTAATTCAGATCTGGCGCTCTGTGGAGCGGTTCTGTAATATTTCTTGCAGATGGTATCTTCACTTTCCCATCTTTGAAAATAAAAAGTTGCTGATTGCGGGCAGACCAGTTGTTTTCCCTGATTGGAAGGGGAGGGGTGTTCACTTCCTGGGCGACATTTTTGGTTTGGATGGTTTACTGTCCTTGGAGGACATTAGGGATAGTTTTGGTCTGCCGGGCAAATCCTTTTTTTTTATTTACAGTTGAGGAGCTCTCTCAAAGCGCATGGTGTACCCTGGCAGCATCTGCTGCCCACACATCCTCTTCATGAGCTTATTGTCACAAAGAGAGGCATGTTACTGTTTGTTACTGAATGATATTTCCTCACTTCAGGTTACTAAATATCAGCAGCGTATAGTACTTGCAGGCTTAACAGCCGTGAAGAAAATGATTGCGGTAAGGTGGAAGCCTCCGCATTCTCTGTCCTATCTGTCAGTTTGTTTGGTCCTGCTAGGTTTGGTTTGGGAAGGGGGGAAGGGAGATGATGTTGCGGTATGTTCATTGACTGTACATCATTATGTTGTTTTTCTATTGTCAATTTTTGAACTGAAAAATAAAAAAATTTTACAAAAAAAAAAAAAGTGTTTAATTGTCCTTCATATTTGAAACAGTTTTTGGTTCCATATAGATCTTCTTATTCCCTCAGACATATGCAATATCCCTTCTTTTCTGTCCCCAGAATTTTTAATGACGTTGGATGCACATCTTTTCAGTACAAAGCTCCAGCTGACTGGAATAATCTTCCTCTTTCTCTTAGCTCTATTAACTATTTTCGCTGCTTCAGGACTTCTTTATGTTGTCATCTTAAAACAACCTGTTCATGCTTTTAATTTGTGTGTATTTGCCATTAGAAGATTAATTGTTTCAAGCGCTCTCGGTAATGATAAAACTGATCTGTTTTTACGGGTCATTTCTCATTTCTTGTATCTAGCTTCTTGTACAACTGCTGAGGGTGGGGGTGTGGGTGGCAGATGGTGAGAGAGCTGAATGTATCGGTGTATTTGTAGTCTATGTTTGTTATGTAACGTTGTCATTGTAAGTATGTGTTATATTCTGTATTTTGTGTTTTTAGGACCCCCTTGAAAATGAGATGCTACATCTCAAGGGGCTATCCTATTAATAATAAATTCTAAACAATTCTAAACATTGTTGCTGCAAGAGATTGCTGATCTTGCCCTACAGAGGGAACGAATGTTTCAGGACCACATCGATCGTTTTGCAGAAAGTGATGAGTACCTTTTTGGACGCTTTATGCTCCCAAGAGCTGTTCTCATGGATCTCTGCAACCGTTTAGAGCCAGCACTTCGGAGCCAGACACATCGGTCCAACCCTGTTCCACCACATGTGCAGGTACTATCGACATCGGGCTTTTTGGCCACTGGATCATTTCAACGGGAGCTGGGAGACAGGGTGGGCATATCACAGCCGTCTATCAGCCACGCTCTCCCGCAAGTTGTGAATGCAATAAATCAACTGGCCATGCACTACATTAAGTTCCCATACACAATTATAGAGCAAGTCACAGTCGAGAGGATTCCATGATATTGCTGGCCTCCCTAACACCATTGGTGCAATAGACTGTACACACGTGCGTATTAAGGCACCCTTGCCAGACCCCTTCCCATACCTCAACCGCAAACAATATCATTAAATAAATGTCTAACTCATTTGAGATTCCAAGAACCATTTGCTGAATGTGGTCTCCCGGTTCCCAGGAGGAGCACACGACTCCTACAAAACAGCTCTGTGGGAATGTGCCTCGAACAAGGAGCAGCTGGTGATGCATGGCTCATTGGTATGTATCTTTTAATAATTATAATTTTCCACAAAAGTGTCTTTTTATTTGATTTGATCTTAATTTGATTTATTAGGGGATCGAGGATATGCCCTGGCCCCCTGGTTGATGACACCACTGACCAACCCTCAGACTCCTCAGGAGGTTTCATATAATCAGATGCATGCACGAACTCGCTCCACCATCGAACGCACCATCGGCATTTTAGAGGGATGCTGGATGTGTTTGGACACAGCAGGTACAAACCGGAGAAGGTATGTAAAGAGAACTTATGATTTGTTTTATTATTGTAAAAACTGCTTAGACTAAGGTCAAGTTTAATCAAACTCCTTGCATCTTCTAATTTATGACTCTCCCTCACCATTACAGGTCTGTAGGATAATCATGGCCTGCTGTGTACTGCACAACATCGCTGTGAAGCATGGTGTGCCACTCCCCCCCTCAGCCACTACACCATGAGGATGCAGACTGCAGGCTCGCTGTTCAAGTTCGGGCGCAATTAATTGCCCATTTGTGAATAAAGTTGCATTAATATTACAATTTGAGTCTAACAGTCAGATTTTTTTTAAACTAAGTATATCACTTCAAAAATGAGGACAGACCAGTTTCAGTGCACATCTTTATTTTTTTAAATTGTGTTGAGGCAATCTTATCGAGTGTGTCAGCTATCCTTTCTTGATTGTCCAACACTGCTTCCGAGATCAGGCGTGGAGAGGCACAGGACCGAGTACACGTGGAGGTACTGCTGCAGGAGGGTTCTGGTTCTGTTGCAGGTTGGCTCTGCAGGACTTCATCTGTGAATAAATAATAAATCAAGCCATATTGTTGCGACCCTCAGTCCAATACTAAGACGTATTTTGATCTTACACACACAATGGTAAACTCCTGCCTTTAGGACACACATTTTCAATAAAGGTATTATTTCAGAAAAGGGGACATGTCCCCTGCACTTTTAACCGTCCAAAAACCATGTTACGTGCTAATAAACTCAGACACGTCGAGCACTAGGACCACACGGAAAACGGCCGCTAAAACGGAAGCCTGTTTCCCTTTAGAGGGCTTGATGAGAAAGATAGAAGGAGCACAGTGAACTGAACAGTAACAACAGCAAAACAAATAACACCAGAAAACTAGAAGGAGCACAATGAACTGAAAAGTAATACCGTTAGTGCTGATTAATCTAATCGCAATTGCAATCGCGATGACAGGCTGTGCGATTACATAACCGCACAAAAGGCTGCGATTTAATGTAAATAAATGTTAACGTGTGTGTCTGTGAACGTGACTACCTCTCCTGTAGTGTGTGGAGTTTGCTGACATTACGCCCACAAGCTATCCGGGGGTCCGTTTCACAAAAGTAGGATTCAGACATCCAGGATAAGTAAGTAAGCCTGGCTCAACCAGTCCAAAACAACAGAGTTCAGGCTTAATTGGTTCCACAAACGCCAAGCCAGGATAAGTAGACATGGATTCATCAAGCCAGGTGAAACTAATCCTGGATAAGTTGCAGCACATGGCTCCTTAAATAGACCCTGTAATTGATCACAGATTCACTGATTCACCATGGCATCACGTGCAGCATACTTCTCCCCATCGGAGCAGGACATAATTATGGAGGCCTACGAAGAGGTAAAAGAACAAATTAAAAAGAAAGGAAACACTGCCACCGCCATCAAACAAAGAGAGAAAGCATGGCAAAGTATTGCAGACCGCCTGAATGCGTATGTATTGCACAAACACACACTCACTACCCTGCTGAATCCATCACAATTACAATCCAAATAGTTAATTAACATTCCCAAAAACGTAGTTATACTCTGATTATGAAACTGCGAGTGAAATGGACTGTAGATGTGAAATTATGTAAATGAAACTACATATTTGCCCCTCAGTTATTTCATTCACTATCTATGTGTGTGTGTGTGTTATTTATTTTGTCTTAATTAATTTATTATTCTTAGATTAAACATGACTGGGCCCAAACGAACTTGGCAACAAGTCAAGATCAAATATAAGAACATCCTGCAGAATGGTAAGTGACCTGACAAATACTATGCACATGCGTACATTGTACCCAGAGGGTGCCTACTCACATATTGTCTGTACTTATAGCTGTTAAAAAAAAACCCACAAGCAAGGCACGGGTGGTGGGTGACCACCAGCTGACCTCACCCCTGCAGAGGACAGAGCCCTGGAACTTAACAGAGGCAGGCCTGTGTTAGAGGGGATCCCTGGGGGGGCAGACTCAAATATAAATCCCTCCCAGGAAGATGCCTCCCTCTTCATTAAAGGTACATTCTTCCATCTTTACATGGGACATAACCAACCATTCATATTGAATCCATTTGGACTATCTGACTCTGTTTTACCTTGCAGTATCTGGAAACACCATCTCACTGTTGGAGCCTCCAACAGTGGCGTCACCAATACCAGAGGATGATGATCCAGTGAGTTCTCCATCAAAGTCATACTGTAAGCCTGGCATGTCTCATCTGCTTGCTTTAATATGAATCCCTTTTAAATGTGATAGGGTGAAGGCACCAGTGGAGCAGCAGGAGCAGCAGATGAAGTCGATGAGGAGACTGTGTCTCTTGATTCAAGAAGGTTTGAGGTATCATGTCAAATGAAAGTACTCATTCAGTCTACAATGGTGAGAAGTCATCATCATCTGGAGCCCACACAAAATGTCATTTCTGTAACAGGACCCAGATGCTCTACAGGATGAAAGCCAGCCTTACAACATAGTGAGTATTTATGGAAGTACATTCCCATCATGCAAAATTCCTGCTGTGCTGATTATTATGTGTTTACAGAACTCACAAGCTATCAGACAGCTGTATGCCACACATCTGAAACGGCAAATACAACTGGCCGATCTGGACATTGAATACAAAAGAAGACAGATGGCAGACCTCTCCGTGGAGTCCGAAATTAAAAGGAGGAAACTGAGGAAACTGAACCTTGAAATAAAAAAACTTGAGCGGGAGGTGAGTTTCACCTTCAGTGTACACTGTATGCTGACTGTAACACAGACAATCTATTAATTATTATTCTCCTTTCCTCACCCAGCTTCAAGAAGAAGAATCTTAAATAAAAGATCAAAAGACCTTCTGTGGTGTTTGCTTGTTTAATTTGTGCACAGTTAGGTGGGATTGCAGATTGTATTCCACAGTCTGACATAATGCCTAGTGTCATCTCTATGGTAGCCCCAAGTGCTTTGATTGGTTAGAAGTCACACACCAAAGACTGGCTGTATTAAGACAAAAAGAAATGCACATAATGTACCTGAAATGCTATTTCCCAGATATCAAAACACTTTATGGCAGAAGTTGAGCAGTGTGAAGGTCAAACAGGGAGCATTTTAATCAATTATCTATTCTTTAAGGCAATAGGTATCCTGATAATTAGATAACCATTTGTAGCTTGTGAGAGTGCAAAGGTGTTCCTCATTAAATCTAGCGATCCAATAGCCTATATGAAGGCCCAAAATGGTGTGTTCCTTCCTGCTCAAACAATGGCATGTCCATTCCTGCAAGAGGTTGTGGATGGAGAAGCTCTTGTGCTCAGGAGAGCCTTCAGGCGGGAGAGGGTCTTCAGGGACAGGGCGAACCCATTGGCCTTCCCTGATGACCACCTACACGAAAGATATAGGTTTTCTGCAGATGGCATCCGATATCTGTGCAGACTGCTGGGTCCCAGGATCCAACACCACACAGCACGGAGCCATGCGCTGAGTGTTGAGCAAATGGTGTGTGTGGCCTTCCACTTCTTTGCAAGTGGGGGCTTCCTGTACTCAGTGGGGGATGCTGAAAACCTGGCCAAGGCCACAATTTGCCGTGTGGTGCGTAGTGTCTGTCTAGCCCTCAAATCACTATCAGGTGTCTTCATCTCCTTCCCTGGACACAGAAGACTCAGTGACATCAAAGAGGATTTTTATATGATTGCAGGTAAGAGTACTGTAAGTACAAATTACAGGACAAGTGTTAAGTCATAGTAGGATACTTATTGCTTTGTGTTGCAGGTTTCCCCAATGTCATTGGTGCACTTGACTGCACCCATATCAGAATAAAATCCCCCTCAGGTGCCCATGAGGGAGATTTTGTGAACAGGAAATCCTTTCACAGCATTAATGTTCAGGTGAACATGACTTTATGACATTAATGAACATTGTACATTGCTTGTGATGTGCATTGAATGGTTTAATAGTCTACATCTTATAATTTCAGATGGTCTGCAATGCTGACTACCTGATCAGCAATGTTGTGGCAAAGTGGCCTGGCTCAGTCCATGACTCACGAATCTTTCGGTCCTCTGCAGTCTATCGGCGCCTGTCACAAGGTGAGCCACATGACCTCAATTAATAACCACTTTTAAAATCAAGGCTATGTCAAGAATGTCCCTCTATTGATAAGGCTGTGATGATGACATTTTATATTCACAGGTGAATTCTCTGGTGTGCTGCTGGGGGACAGAGGCTATGCCTGCGAGCCTTTTTGCCTCACACCCTACACAGACCCTCAGGAAGCACAGCGGGCATATAATGATGCCCATGCCAGGACAAGGGCTCGGATCGAGATGACCTTTGGCCTCCTGAAGGCACGCTTCCAGTGTCTGCACCATCTGAGGGTCAGTCCAGACAGAGCATGCGATATTACTGTGGCCTGTGCTGTCCTCCACAATGTGGCCTGCCTGAGGAAGGAGAGGGCCCCCAGAGTGCCATCAGATGTGGACTGGGACAATCCGGCCATCTTCCCGGATGACGACAGTGGTCGGCTGATCAGGGACCAATACGTTTTGAATTATTTCAGTTAAAATGCATTCTGCACATTTAAGTTGAATATGGCCTGCAATAGCAGAGGAATTTGTGTTATTTTATATTAATTTGGCTTATTGTGCTGTGTACTGTGTGTATACAGGCCTGACATTTGTTCATTTGTTAAGTATGGATTTGTCCTGCATTTATTCCAGTGTGCAGACATGCAGGGTGTTTTATATACAGACCTTTGAGAATGTGTATTTATTCTTGTGATGAATAATATGCTTTGATTCAGTGCTTTCTATCTTGTAGAGCACTGTGTGACGTCACTTTTGAAAGGAACTGATGGATTACTTGCTTTGATTTATCCTATTCAGTAAAGGAACATCATGTCATCATGTTACTGTATGGTGTGTATTTTTTAATCATTTATTTACAGTGTGTGTATATATATATATATATATATATATATGAGAGAGATAGTCTAACTAAATTTTCTACTAAAATCATTTATCTAAAATGACTGCAATTAATGATCACAAATGTTTAAATAATGACAGCGGGTCTCGTTGAATGTGATAAGAATGTGTAGTGTGAAGTGGAATAAATATTAGTTTCCATTTGTGGTAGCTGCTAACTGAGATAAGGGATGAGATTAAATAAATCCTGGAACTTAGCCTGGTCTGGAGCAGGCTAGCTCCACAGAATAAATCTCCATGGTAACTTATGTCAAAACATATCCCACTTCCCCCTATCCTGCTTTTGTGAAACTGGATCAAGGATAAGTTGATCCAGAATAACCAAGATATCCCGGCTTAATCCCTTATCCTGGTTTTGTGAAACAGGCCCCTGGTGTGTGCAGCATGTATGGTCAGGTGGCCACCCGGCGTGCAGCAGTGACCAACATAGACGCTGAAGAAGAGCATGAGCACAACCATGAACAGGCTAATTTGGTGGTGAAAAAAAAAACAACGTCTATTATATGGGGATACTTTGGATTCAGGTACGGCGACGGTGAACTGTAAAAGCCCTGACACACCAAGCCAAGTGAAACCGGGGCTAACCGGTGCTTCCTCCTCAGGCTCCACTTCACTCAGATGCCTGACAGATCTGCTGCCTCTTCCCACTTTAACCTGAATAACAAACCGGAGCTAGCTGGGAGCATGACCGGAGGGAAGCACAGCCAGTTAGCCTCTGCTAGTCTCTGAGCTAGCCCCGGCTCTCCGTTTGAATCCAAATGGAGAGCCGGGGCTAGCTGGGAGCGGCTAGCGCAGCATGACGGAGGGAAGCACAGCCAGTTAGCCTTCGCTAGCTTCCCAGCTAGCCCTGGCTCTCCGTTTGGATCCAACCGGAGAACTGAGCCCTGGTTTGTTATTCAGGTTAAAGTGGCAAGAAGCAGCGGGTTTATTGGGCAGCTGAGTGAAGCTGAGTGAGGTGGAGCCTGCGGAGGAAACACCGGGGCCGTCTGAATGTAATAGCCAGTGGAGGTGCTGCGGTGCTTGGCTACACAGATAGGTAACACCTCGGCTGTCAGGATGTACCACTCTGTCACTCAGCTCTCTCTCATGCAGGCGCAGAACGTACGTGCCACCGTCGGATGTAGTCCGTGTAGTGTGTTCAAATGCAACTGACACAGGGCGACGTATAGGGTTGCCACCTTGGATTTGTGAAAAAAAGGGACACTCGACCAAATGTTTGAGGCGGAGGGCTTGGCCATTATTACCAGTTCAGACTGACCAATGAACATGAAATTCGGACATAGGAGACCAGATTTGCCATCATTCCATGTCCTTCTATGTGCCTGTATTTTATATTAATTTTTATATCAATGAAAAAAACAAATCCGTGTTACTAAATTCTTAAATTTTTACATGTATCTCACCATAGCAAGTTGGAAGAAGACATATTCTGCCATATATGAAGAGGGGAGACTCTCTGGAATCTGGTGATATAAGAACCATGATGGTGGGACATTCTGTCACTTCACAGCTGTCCAAAACATGTGGTTTGTGCCAGGCGGACATGATTGACAGTATTTTTCATTATTGCAAGAAATTCCATTGACTCATTCACTAGTCAAAAATGTGTTTTATCTGAAAGAAACATGCAATATTTACATCTAAGATAATAGAAAAATAGTCAACCAAGTGCAATGATGTCCTCCAAGATAATATTTGCCACTTTGTTTGCAGTTAAAAAGGGGTGGCACGTGTCCCCCTCAATAATGTATATGGTGACTACGGCCCTGTCATGCATGCATAATTAGGCTACAGTTGTCTGGGTGCGCAAAGGTGAAGTGGCTGGTCTTGTCATTACAAAGTTTGATGGAGTGTCAACTGGACAATATGGAGATATTTGCGTCTTGAAAGCCAGACTACAAATGTGGATAGACAGGGAGAAACACACGCAAGCCTAAGACGTGGTAAGATACGATATTCCTCACTATATGAAGTGACTGATAACAAGATCTGTGTCATGGGTTGTAAAGAAATTCGTCAGGTTTTTATTTTGTAGACAATTGATCTGTATTTATAGCGTGATGGGATGACAGTACAATGATGTGTGTGGTATCATAGGAAAGCTCTGGTCCTGCATTCGCGAATAATCCATCCAAGAATAATGTGTGTGCAAAGCTTTATGAAAGCTTTGTCATACATCATTTTAGTGTAACTTTATCATTTTTTTCGCTGTGAAAACATTCGGAAAGCTACGATTCCGCTGTTTCACGTGATATGCGTGGCTTCTTGCTATGACACACGGTCGCAGAGAAAATCCATAGAGAAGAACAGGTGTTAATTTGGACGCACTATGCGTCGTTCTGGATGGACTCCTTGGCCTGCTGCTGCTGCATTTTCCCCAAAAAACGGGACAAATTGTGTCCCGGGAGAGATTTTTTTTTTCCCGGGACAGCTGATGAAAAAAGAGAAGAATTCTGGGAAAAACGGGACGGGTGGCAACTCTAGCGACGTAGACAACGCAACAGTTGGCTTTCGTCGCCGCTAGTTCTTTGATGTCGGTTTGGTGTGTCCGCACTTGAAGATGTGTTGTGTAAAACTTTAAAAGTTAAAGTCACCACATCCCTCGGCAACACGACCGATCTATAGAGCTTGTAAGTCAGGCCCCTTCCGGTAGAACCCCATCGGAACTCTAGGCTCGGAAAATATGAATGGGAGTCAACGGAGAGAAACTTATTATTTTCTGATCCCAGTAATTAAATGCCTTGGATTACACAAATGTTTTGTGTGGGTCTAAATAATATTTTTTCATGTTAAGAGTTTGACAGTTTATTGTATGATTCTTAAGTTAAAGACTGTGGAAATAACGTAATGAGAAAGACTACATGTCGCCTATGCAACGTCACATCATCACTCAAGGCCAAAACACACTGGCGTCATATGAGGGTGGCGTCATTGACGCGAGTCAAGTGCCGCCCCCACCACACACCAAAAGCGTCGCGCTGCGGGGCGTCAAACGGATTTCTATTGCACACTCCAGTCCACTAGGTGGCGGTACTGGTTGGCAACGACTTTTTCAAGGGCGGCGACGCTGGAAAAATAGGACAATAGTGTAAAGTGCCGCAGTGCAGCACGTCGACGCGTGTCGAGCCGCCGCCGGTGTGGGTTTGTAACTAGAAAATAATGGGGGCGGCTGTTTTGACATGTGTCGTACGGCGCCGGTGTGTTTTGCTGCTGCTGCTTATTCTGCCTCGTCCACTGGCGTAGCCGGCGTAGCTGAAACTTTCCACATGTCCAGACTTGTAGTGGTTTTCGCCACGCTTAAGGCTTTTGTCCTCTCCTTGGAAGAAGGCGGTGAAGTGTACCAGAGACACAGCCATGTTCCGAGTGTGAGTGGTGACGTATATCATACGCGTCAAGAGCAGCGAAGAGCTGTAGTCCACAAAGCGCGCGCACACAAAACCTAACAGTATCAGACTTCTTCCCGCTAAAGTGTAGCCTTCTTTGCATGAAAAAAATATATTAAAAATTCACAAACAACATATGTGAAATTCATGGCACAACTCAAACGGGACCAGAAAATAATTTTCATCTAGCCATTGAAATACATTATGAGAAATCAATTTTTAAGGTCCCATGTACTGGAAACAGAAACACTCAACTTATGAGCTCTATATCAGCACTTGAGAGAGAAAGCCAAGCCAAGTAACGTTAAAGACAAAGAGACAACTGAAAGCTGCCAGAGCCTCATAAAACAACTAAGCACAATTACACAAACATTTCTAAGTGTCACGCCATATGACAAGACCTCAAAGAGACACAGGGAAATCACGGACTCCGTAACAAACTATATAATAACAAATGAAAAACTGAGATAAGAGTTTTATTTTATTTTATTTTATTTTAAAAGTTTATTTTTTTCATTCTTTGTTATATATTAACTGAAGGGGGTGCTATACTAAGACATAAGGAACTGAGTTTTATTAAAACGTTTATTTTTGCATTCTTTGTTATATATTAACAGATATAACAATAGGTGTCACCTATTGCTTGAACAGTGCCCTGATATTAGTTGACCATACTGGAAATAAGGGGTGTCCCTCAGTGTAATTTCGAATTAAAATAAAGCTTGAATTAATGAATATCTGCCCTACACCTCAAAGCAATATGAAGTTCAAAATATGTATAAAACTACAGCCTAGAGGCTTTTTAAATACAAAGTTGTCATAGACAGAAATTTCACAGACACCTTTTTAAAGTTACTTTTACTGTAATTAAAGGTTCAGTTGATTACAGGTACAGTTCAAGCCATCAAATTAATTGAGAAATTTTGCATAGAAACAATAAAGATTGTGCAATAAAGCAGAATGTGTAAAGTGAACAGTAAATTTCCTTCTGTTAATATATATAATAAAGAATGCTAAAATAAACGTTTTAATAAAACTCAATCTCTTATGTCTTATGTCTCTTATGTGAATTTCCCCTCAGGGGGATTAATAAAGTAAATAAACTTAAACTAGGGTGGATTGCCCTCTCCAGGTCGGGGAGGAGGTCCTGCCTCGGGTGGAGGAGTTTAAGTATCTCGGGATCTTGTTCACGAGTGGGCTCTCGATTTACCGGTCGATTTACGTTCCAACCCTCACCTATGGTCACGAGCTCTGGGTAGTGACCAAAAGAACGAGATCACGAGTACAAGCGGCCGAAATGAGTTTCCACCGCAGGGTGGCTGGGCTCAGCCTTAGAGATAGGGTGAGGAGCTCGGACATCCGGGAGGGACTTGGAGTAGAGCCGCTGCTCGTCCACATCAAGAGGAGCCAGTTGAGGTGGTTCGGGCATCTGGTAAGGATGCCTCCCGGACGCCTCCCTTGGGAGGTGTTTCAGGCATGTCTAACCGGGAGGAGACCTTGGGGCCGCCCCAGGACACGCTGGAGGGATTACATCGCCCGGCTGGCCTGGTAACGCCTCAGGGTTCCCTCGGAAGAGCTGACGGAGGTGGCTGGGGAGAAGACTGTCTGGGCTTCTTTGCTGAGGCTGCTGCCCCCGCGACCCGGACCCAGATAAGCGGAGGACGATGAGTACGAGTACGAGTACGAGTACGAACTTAAACTAGTACAGCACCCCCTTCAGTTAATATATAACAAAGCATGAAAAAATAAACTTTTAAAATAAAAATAAAACTCTTATGTCCCGGTACAGCAGCCCCTTTAGTTCCCTATGTTTTCTAGTAGTTCAAGTAGTTTTCTATAACAGTATTACTTTTCAGTTCATTGTGCTCCTTCTAGTTTTCTGGTGTTATTTTTCAGTTCATTGTGCTCTTGTTTGCTATTGTTACTATTCAGCAGTGTTGAGAACGTTACTTCAAAAAAGTAATTAGTTATAGTTATAGTTATAGTTAAAATGCTCAAATATGTCAAATTGCTTGGACACCCCCCTTAATGGAACTGTATGTAATGAAACTAGTCTGGTCATTGTTGTTCTTATCTAGTATTGTTTTTATTTGCACTATGGTCCCGCAACTGATTTAATATAATTTTAACTGTCTTTACTGGTGTTTATTTGATCTCTGTATTTATTTGTTTTTATCTGCACTCACTTGCACTTTGAGATAGGCCAGTGCAATAGCTGTAGTTCCCTTTGATTGTAACCTTACATACAAGGCAAATGGTTGCACTACTCTTGCACCAGTAGTCCGTAACTGCAACACACTCAGTGCACTATGTTGGCAACTTGTATGTGTTGATTGTATGTATGTATGTATGTGAATATTGCAGCTGTTTGCACTATACTGCCCAAGACGAATTTCCCTTGTGGGACAATAAAGTTTATCTTATCTTATCTTATCTTATCTTATCTTGTCTTGTCTTGTCTTATCTTAAACTCAACTGTATCTAATGAAACTCAACATTGAATATGTTAAATGAATGATATCCCATCTTGGCCAGGTTAGCAAAGTCCTACTTATGTATCCCTGGCACCCCAACACCATCTGATCGCCTCTTCTCTGCAGCATCGCTTCCAAGAAGAGAGCCAGCCTTAGCCCAGAGTATGTGGACATGGTAACATTTTTGCATTGCAATGCAAAGTTCCTTGTAAGTCAGTGAGAGTTTGTGTGTTCCTGCAGAACCATTCTTTCATAGTCCAGTTCTACCTCCATCGCCCGTTGTTGAAGAACCATTTAGCAAAGCCCATTAAACACTTGGTTTGTGTTCTATGTTTTTCTTTATTATTTAAACTGTTTTTCAGCTAAATCACCTCCTTTTTTAAACTGAAGACTTGAACAGGTTTTTATTTTAAGAACAAATGGAAAGGCCTGCTATGTGAAATTTGTCAAAACCTATATACTGTGTTTTTGTAACTGTTTAAACCATTCAGCTACTTTAAACTTAAGTCTTACACAGGTTTTTGTTTTGAAAACAACTGTAAAGACCTGCCAATACACTTTAGAAAATTTATTATTATTTATTTTATGTTTTTTGTTTAAATCATTTGGCTCCTTTTTAAATGGAAGACGTTAACAGGTTTTTGTTTTGAGAAAAAACTTAAAAGACCCAGTTATGTGCACTTTATAAAAAACTATTTTTGCACCCTTGATGTAACATTTGTTTTGTTTCAATTTGCAAGTTGTTTGAAAGAGCAATGTACAAGATGAATAAGTTGTTTTTTGAATAAAACGCTGGAAAGGATAGTGTAGGATTTCCAACAAAACCTACCCAAGTTCCACTTGAGCTTATGGCTGACACGTGTTCTCCAAAAAGCGAGTTCTCCACAGTAGATTGTCTTTAAGATTTATTCGACAAAAATACCCCAAAAAGAAAGCATACAAAATCCACAGGTAAGGTAAACTGCATGTATCTTGTCTAAATGAAATACCAATGTTTGTGTGTTACAGTTTTTGTGCAAATATTATCTAAATAATAATTATGACTTAAATTAACATTTTTAAATGCAATTAAATCATGAAACTAATATTAAATCCAAAATTGAATCAATCATGAACTTAAATTACTATGAAATACTCAAATTATTCATATGGCACCTACAGATAGAAATGTGTTTATCAGATTAATAATCGATTAATTGAAGTAATAATCGACAGATTAATCGATTATCACATTAGTTGTTAGTTGCATCCCTAATAGAGTCAAAAATGAATGTAACTTGTTCACCTGAACTGTAACTGCAACCTCTGTCTTTCCCCTTTTCCTCATATTTATTAAATCTAACTGCATTCGCTCTGCTTCCCACTTATACAAATGAAAACTACATGATTAACATGTACAAGTCATCTGAAAAATACAGCTGTTCTGTAATAAACTGATTTTTGTCATCCCAGCCTTAATGCATAGTTTTTAAACATTGCCAAAATTCTGCAACTTTAACATGATTTCTTAGCATCCATTTTGACTTGAACATCATAATATAACACTTTTAAAGGATAACTTCGGTATTTTTCAACCTGGGCCCTATTTCCCCATGTGTATGTGTGCATATGATTGATAGGTACAACTCGTTCTAAAATTGGTTCAGTACTGAGGGAGGCGGATGCACCCGGCAGCCGCGAAATGAGCTAAAACGGTAATGGGGGCAAATGCGTCCCGTATAAGTTTGCGCATTAAAAGTGCTTTTTTTCGCCGGCTGCCCACCTCCCTCAATACTGAACCAATTTTAGAACGAGTTGTACCCATGAATCATACGCACACATACACATAGGGAAATAGGGCCCAGGTTGAAAAATACCAAAGTTGTCCTTTAACAGTCAATTAAAAATATCTTTTTTTTTTTTTAAATATACAATTAGGCCATGTTCTTTGAAATATTTTATTACTTTTTCAACAATTCACCACTTAATAAAGTGATCTACAACAATCTGAAGTATAAAACAGCTAAATGACATACGCAAATATGTTAATTTCAATTAAACAAAATAAATTAAGCATAAGATACAAAAATAGTAGATACCAGACCTTGATTTCCCATAAAGTGTTTTACCAGTATCCCAAAAATCCTCTCTATGACAGAAAATACACTATAAAATGAAATAAATAAAATCTGTTGTGTTTATCTACACTTATCAGAAGTACCCCTCACCAAATATAAAAGACAGGAAATGGAATATTACAGCTTCAGCAGTATGACCAGTGTATAGTAGGAGTGTTCAGTGTTTTTCTGCAGCATAACATGATAAAGAAAGAATGAAATAATGACTGACATATTCAGACGCAGTTTCACAGAAACTAAAGGAAGGATTGATTCCAATGTTTGACAGTGGAATGTTGGACTTTGAGTCCAGTTCAGCTGTACCACGTGTTCCTACAATATATGTGTGTGATGGTATACACACTCTATACATCCCTCAGTGGCACTCCTTCTTTTCCACTTTTCAGAGCTTTCTTCCTGCGCTTGCAGCAGACCACTGTGACCGTGATGATGAGGCCTATCAGCAGCAGGATGAGGAAGATGGCAGCAGCGATTACACCCACCGAATATACTGTGGAAGACAAAACAAGACAACATTACGTTAAAGAGCTTCACTTTACATTAAAAGACAGTAGAGAATAAAAAAATAACTAAAACAAAAGTTAAAATCCCCACTATCAAAACTAAGCTATTCACTACATCCCACAAACTGAAACTCTGTTGGTTCTTAACAAAGATGTAAATCTCAAAGAAAGAGCTCAAAAAGTTTGATTTTTCAAGAAGCTCAGTAATTACCTATACCAACTGGACATTAGTTGTTGTTTTTTTTCAAACATTACTCAAACAGGAAATAGTCCATTAGTTTGATGGTGTCTAGTTTCAGTGGCGGATTAATCCACGTGTGGTGCTCTAGTGCACTGGTTCCCAACCTTGGGGTCCCGAACCCCACTAGGGATTGCGAGGCCTTCTTGATTTTAAGGGATGTAAGAAAACTTGAAAAAATATATTTCAACAGCGGGCCTGTATCTCAGCATTTGATTCATTTCTTTGAAGACAGAAAACGAAATGAAATTATTTTCTCTTTGATTGTCTTTAATAGAACCACAGAGCAAATAGGAGAATGGCCCAGCGTCAGGGAGAAGGTAACACTGAATTTGTCCAAAAAAGAAAAGAAGCCTATTTAGTATGTATAATCATTAAAAAAAGAAGCATGGGGCGTCGGTGACTTGTTGGTAGAGCAGGCGCCCCATGTACAAGGCTGTTGCCGCAGCGGCCCAGGGTCAAATCCAGCCTGTGGCCCTTCGCTGCATGTCACTCCCTCTCTCTCTCCCTCCCCCTTTCACACTTGTCTGTCCTATCAATTAAAAGCTTAAAAATGCCCAAAGAATATCTTTAACAAAAAAAAAAAAAAAAAAAAGCATAAAACAGAAAGAGCATCATATGTTAAGTTGTTACTATCAGGAAAACTGATCTGTGATGAAATATTATAAGACTTTAAACTCTCCCAAATTGATCATCTTGTCAATAGCGCTGCAGGCTCGCTGCAAACAACACTTGACTCTATAGTACCTCTTAAAAGAAGTTAACAAAGCAAAGAAAGTTCACTCCTTGGTATAATTCTCAAACCCGAAAATTAAAACAAATATTGCAAAAATTTGAAAGGAATCAGCGATTACCCAAACTGGAAGAATCTCGTTTAGTCTGGGAACAAAGTCTCAAAATGTATTAGAGGGGCCTCCGCAATGCCAGAGCAAACTATTATTCAGCATTAATAGAAGAAAATACACTAAGAACAACCCCAGGTTTCTTTTCAGCGCTGTAGCCAGGCTGACTGAGAGTCAAAGCTCTATTGAGCCTTGTATTCCTTTAGCCCTTAGCAGTAATGATTTTTGAGCTTTTTTAATGACAAAATTCTAACTATTAGAGGCAAAATTCATGACCTCCTGCCCTCAAACGGAACCAATCTGCCCTCAAACACAGCTGTAAGACCTAATATATATTTTGATAGCTTCTCCCCGATTTCTCTTCAACAAGTGACTGCAATGATTTCTTCATCTAAATCATCAACGTGTCTCTTAGACTCCATCCAAACTAGGCTACTAAAGGAAGTCTTACCTTTACTTAACACTCACAAGATGATCAATTCGGGAGAGTATAAAGTCGGTATGGGAAACCTCTAATACTGAAGGACATGGTATTAAATTTAACAACGAAGGAATAATTTCCTTCCTATCTAATCTTCTCCCCTTTCAAATATTCTTGAGAAAGTAGTCGCCGACCAGCTGTGTGATTTTCTCCATGATAATAATTTATTTGAAGAATTTCAGTCAGGATTTAGAGTGCATCACAGCACTGAGACAGCACTAGTTAAAATTACAAATGACCTTCTGATGGCTTCAGACAAAGGACTCATCTCTGTACTTGTTTTATTAGATCTTAGTGCGGCATTTGACACAATTGACCATCAAATTCTGCTACAGAGACTGGAACATTTAATTGGCCTAAAAGGTTCTGCACTAAGCTGGTATAAATCTTATTTATCTGACTGTTTTCAGTTCGTTCATGTAAATGATGAATCATCCTTACATACTAAAGTTTGTTTTGAAGGTCCACAAGGTTCTGTGCTCAGACCAATCCTATTCACTCTATATATGCTTCCCTTAGGTAACATCATTAGAAATCACTCTGTAAATTTCCATTGTTATGCGGATGATACACAATTGTATTTATCAATAAAGCCAGAAGAAACTGATCAATTAAAGAAGCAACAGACAGCATTTTTGCCTATATATATCATTATGAAAATAATGTGGGTTGCACAGTAAAATCAGACTATCAGCGCTTACATAGGTTACTTAGTGGCTCTGCAATCTTTGCAATAAGCTTCTGCCACTGGGGACGAATTTTCGTGGAAAAAATCTGCTTTACAGCAGGAAATGTGTCATGTATTGCCAAACTGGTCGGTCAGCCAATCAGGGACTGGAGCTGGTCCTTATGAGGAACTGGCCGGGGCATGAGATAGTTGAGTCAGGAGCACAATGGCAGACTGACAAAGTTTGGAGATAAGTGAAAAACAGCCTCCTAAAAGAAAACGAGCTCCTCTGTCTGAGGAGGCGAGGATGCACAAAAAGGAGAGTGATAAAAGAAGAGGAAAAACAAGAGTAAACCTCAGTCGGGTGTTCAAGAGATGGAGGGAGCTCCGTCACCAAAGTGGCTTCAAAACCGGTGTCCAGCTAGCTTTCTTTGTAATGGATCAGTAAGTAACACAGCTAAATGTTAGCTAGCCGAGAGAGGACTGTACTGTACTGGTTGCTAGTTCATTCCTAGCTGGCCAGCATTGCAAATTGCTGCAACCAGGGACCAGGTAGCGAGTGTTGGTCGGCTTACATCCTCGTTGCCATTCTACGGCAGCCCTCGGACTGTTGTTTGTACTGATACTGTACATATTGGTATAATTTACTGTGAGCTGTTTGTACTGGTACTGTGCATTCTGGTATAATTATTTGCATTACTATTTGTTTTTTTCTTCAGATAAATCTGATAATTGTTGCTCAGTCTCTTTACTCATTTATTTAGTATAGTGCCAACATACGGGTGGCACGGTGGTGTGGTGGTTAGCACTGTCGCCTCACAGCAAGAGGGTTGCCGGTTCGATCCTGGGTGTGGGAGCCCTTCTGTGCGGAGTTTGCATGTTCTCCCCGTGTCAGCGTGGGTTCTCTCCGGCTTCCTCCCACAGTCCAAAGACATGCAGTTGTTTGTCTCTATGTGTCAGCCCTGTGATAGTCTGGCGACCTGTCCAGGGTGTACCCTGCCTCTTGCCTGATGTCAGCTGGGATAGGCTCCAGCCCCCCCGCGACCCTCAAGAGGATGAAGCGGTTAGAAGATAGATGAATAAATGAATGAATGAGTGTCCACACACCTTCTCATTCTACATATACATAGAGGTATACTGGTGGCTTTACAGCCTACATTTTATTGATTATCTCTGATCCCCACGGCAATGCTACGATTGTAACATTAAATTTAATTGAATAACACTAATTAACACATGAACGTACATGAACGCACAGCCGGACCGGCTTGTAAACAATGGGCTGGAGATCAACACAGAGAGAGGGTGTGTGAGGCATTGCTATACTCCAGATGAAATTACACCTCTAGTTCTTTACATAGCAATTTTTTAATTCTTTCAATCTAGAAATGATGAATTTCGCTTATTGCTCCTTTAAAGACATGAAAACCTGGATGAGCACCAATTTCCTTATGTTAAATTCAGACAAAACTGAAGTTATTGTTCTTGGCCCCAAACAACTCAGAGACTCTTTATCTGATGACATAGTTTCTCTAGATGGCATTGCTCTGGCCTCTAGCACTACCGTAACAAACCTCCGAGTAATATTTGACCAAGATTTGTCTTTTAATTCCCATTTAAAACAAACCTCACAGACTGCGTTTTTTCATCTGCGTAATATTGCATAAATTAGGCCTATCCTGACGCGAAAAGTTGCAGAAAAATTGGTCCACGCTTTTGTTACCTCTAGGCTGGATTACTGTAACTCCCTATTATCAGGTAGCTCTAATAAGTCTTTAAAAACTCTCCAGCTAATTCAGAATGCAGCGGCACGTGTACTAACAGGAGCTACGAAACAAGATCATATCTCTCCTGTTTTAGCTTCTCAGCACTGGCTCGCTGTAAAATCCAGAATAGAATTTAAAATCCTTCTTCTAACGTACAAAGCTTTAAATGGTCAGGCTCCGTCATATCTTAGAGAGCTCATAGTGCCTTATTATCCCACCAGAACACTGCGCTCGGAGACTGCAGGGTTACTCGTGGTCCCAAAACTCTCCAAAAGTAGATCAGGAGCCAGAGCCTTCAGCTGTCAGGCTCCTCTCCTCTGGAATCATCTTTCTGTTGTGGTCCGGGAGGCAGACACCGTCTCCACATTTAAGACTAGACTTAAGACTTTCCTCTTTGATAAAGCTTATAGGTAGGGCTGGCTCAGGCTTTTCTTGTACCAGCCCCTAGTTAGGCTGACTTAGGCCTAGTCTGCCAGGGGACCTCCTATAATACACCAGGCACCTTCTCTCCTTCTCTCTCTCTCCTTTGCTAACACTCATGTCCTGTTACTGCATCTGCCTAACTTGGCTGTGCAGCATGTCACTAACTCGGCTTCTTCTCCGGAGCCTTTGTGCTCCACTGTCTCGCAGGTTAACTTACATCGCAGCGGTGCTTGGATAGTGTGACGTGTGTGGTTGTGCTGCTGCTGTGGTCCTGCCTGATGCCTCCTGCTGCTGTTATCATTAGTCATACTTCTACTGTTATTATACACGTATGATTATTGTCACATATGTGCACTATCAGATATTAATATATACTTTCAACATATTGTACCACAATAGCCGTAATCAGAATTATAATATTATTACTTTAATTAATGTTGTTGTAAGCTACTGTCATTACCATCTGTCCTGCATCTCTCTCTTGTCTCTGTCTCTTGTCTCACTTTTTCAGGAGGCAGTTTTGGTCCCCTGCACTTTTTACCATCCAAAAACAATGTTACGCACTAATAAACTCAGACATGTCGAGCACTACAACCACACGGAAAACGGCCGCTCAAACTGAAGCCTGTTTCCCATTAGAGGGCACGATGAGAAAGATACAAGGAGCACAGTGAACTGAAAAGTAACAATAGAAAGATACAAGGAGCACAGTGAACTCAATAGCAGTGATGGTAATAACGGCATTATAAATAAGGCTCTACTTTTTTCTGTAACAAGTAATCAAAAAAGTTACTGCCGTTATCGTTACTCACAATAAAATGCGCTGTTACTCGGCTTTACTTGAGTTCACTGAAGCGGCTTTCATCCAAGCAAGCTCCTTCTCAGGGGAGCTCTAAAGCTTTTTTTTCTTTGGCGAGGGCAGGTGAGGGGGAATGGAGGGAGAGACAGCCACATAAGTGATGATGATTGGCTTAGGGAGAGTAAAATTTCATCATAAACCAATCAGAGGCAGAGTAGGGCAGGTATTCACAAGCACACAAGCAGGGTTGTCAGGTCCGCTTATTAGCCGCGACTGTGGGCTTGTTTTTTTTGTAAAGTCGCTTACAAATATTGGTGGTCGCGGGTTGCTTATTTGGGCTTGTTCTCTAAACGTTGCCTTTCTCTATATATCCTAGGGCTGGGCGATAAATCAATTTTATCGATTAATTCGAATTTGCAGTTTAGGCCGATTTGTTTTAATGAAAATCGAGTTTCTATTTAAAATCTGCCACCGCCGCTCCCCGCTGGGCTCCGGTAGTTCAGAGTGGGCTCACCCCTCCCCCCCGCGTGCTTGATACACAAACAACATGGCAGCGAGCGAGGAAGAACTCCTTCTCAAGAAAGGGAACAAGTTTTTCAGCGCTTTTGTGTGCACATCTGTGTCTGTGTCTGTGCTCACCTGTGTGTGTGTGTGTGTGTGTGTGTGTGTGTGTGTGCATATCAGGGCCGAACTCCGCCGTGCGCGATACAGAGAGCAGAGGAGGATTTTAGACGCGCACCATGTAGGGACAGAAATGACATGCCGTTGTGTAAATAAGATGAATAAGTGTTACCAACGCCAAGCTGGCAGACCCCCGAACTGTAGTAAAGGGACCTCCGAAGACCATTAGCTCCTTTAGCTTGTGTTAGCTCGTTGTGGCAACAACACATAAACAACAGGACTTCGTCTGCGTTAAAGAACGGCACTTTATTTTCAGCACTGCAGGGATGATGCACACAAATAACTCAAAAACAGCACGCAGAACTGTGTAGGCTTCTTCACTGTGGCTGCTCGATGTAAACAACATAGCACATGCCTCACTTTCTTCCTGGGGCGCATCCGTCTGACGTCACACACCACACCCGGCACACTAACGTCTCATACCTCCTACAACAACTACACACATACACAGCTCCACACACACACACACACACACACACACACAAGCCACACACATCAGGCTCAGCCTGTAACATAAGGTTATTTAGTTTGTTTAATAAAAGGACAAGGTATAGACCTGTTCTATAGGAAGGGTAACCTTAAATGACTTCTGTTGTGATCCAATATGATGGTAGGGGAAACACTGCCGTATGATAAGAAAGGGGTCCGGTGGAAAGCGATCACAGATGCAGTCGCCATGTATATTGCAAGAGATATGGTGCCCATATATATCAATCAGACTTTTCACCAGGGGAGTAGCCATCATTTCAAAGGTGAGGGGGACAAATTGTTCAGAGGTCTATTGAGGGATTTATCATCCTCTCGCATTCAGTTGCACTTCTCCTTAGCGGCTAAAAAGCCACATAACACAGCCACAGCACAGCACCAGGGGACTGACTTCAGTTCTTTAAAATGATATACTATCAAAGTCTAAAGTTTTAGCTGCCAAACTCTGGTTGAGTTGACACAGAATGACCCTCGAGCATCTACAGGGTAAGTAGCCAGATGACTAAGTGCCAAATGACAACACTGAACACGAAAAGTTCAGTAAAACACCATTCCTGTTAGCAAGTTATTAGCACACAAAATGGAATGGAAGTGACAAGGTAACAGGGTAGTAAGCCACATAATTTAATTTAATGGCATGAAGACAGAAAGTGACACAACACTAAACATATCAACGTCGAGATGTATTTTACATTTTAGTCAAATATGACAGCACAGATGTGCAAAATTAATCAAATATTTTTAAGCCTTCTCCCTGTGCTACCTATTGCAATACAGACAAAAAACATTTTAGAGTATAAATAAGAGTCTGGTCCACGGTTCCACGTCCGGGACGAAAACCACATTGCTCCTCCTCAATCTCAGGTTCAACTCTCGACCGGACCCTCTTCTCCAGCACCCTGGAGTAGACCTTACCGGGTAGGCTGAGGAGTGTGATCCCTCTGTAGTTGGAACACACCCTCTGGTCCCCTTTCTTGAAAATGGGGACCACCACCCCGGTCTGCCACTCCAGAGGCACTGCCCCCGATGTCCACACAATGTTGCAGAGGCATGTCAGCCCGGACAGCCCTACAACATCCAGAGCCTTGAGATATCCAGGGCGAATCTCATCCAACCCCGGGGCTCTGCCGCCGCAGAATTGTTTCACTACCTCAGCGACTTCTGCCTCCAGAAATTGGACGACCCGCCCCTGAGACCCCCGGCTCTGTTTCCTCACTGGAAAACGTGTTGGTGGGATTGAGGAGCTCCTCGAAGTATTCCTTCCACTGCCCGACAATGTCCCCAGTTGACGTCAGCAGCTCCCCGCCCCCACTGTAAGCAGTGTGAGCAAGTTGTCGCCTTCCCCCCCGAGGCGTTGGACGGTTTGCCAGAACCTCTTCGGAGCCGACCGATAGTCTTTCTCCATGGCCTCACTGAACTCCTCCCACGCCCGAGTTTTTCAGAATCAGAATCAGAAATACTTTATTGATCCCCGAGGGGAAATTATTTGTGTTACAGGTGCTCCTTGCAAGAGAGGAAAGATACGTGAAAATATAAGAAATTTAACAAGAGTATTTACAAATATATAGTTAAAATAAAACAGGAATTATTAACAAAAATAAAAAGTAAATATATACACACACACACACACATATATATATATATATATATATATATATACAGTATATATATATGTATACATATACATATACGCACATGTTGACTGTGTGAAAAAATCTCAGGGCCACTCAGAGGGAGGTGTTGTACAGTTTGATGGCCACAGGCAGGAATGATTTCCTGTGGCACTCAGTGGTACATTTAGATGGTATGAGTCTCCCACTGAAATTACTCTTGTGCCTGACCAGCACATGGTGGAGTGGGTGTGAGACATTGTCTAAGATAGTTTGTAGCTTAGACAGCATCCTCCTCTCTGACACCACCATCAGTCACACTCCGTTACCACAATGTCACTGGCCTTGAGGATCAGTTTGTTGAGTCTGTTGGTGTCCGCCACCCTCAGCCTGCTGCCCCAGCACACAACAGCATAGAGGATAGCACTGGCCACCACAGACTCATAGAAAATCCTGAGCGTAGTCCGGAAGATGTTGAAGGACCTCAGTCGCCTCAGAAAATAGAGACGGCTCTGGCCCTTCCTGTAGAGAGCGTTAGTGTTTTTAGCCCAGTCCAGTTTATTGTCAATGTGTACCCCAAGGTACTTATAGCAACTAACTCTAACTCTGCAATGTCCACACTGACCCCCTGGATGGAAACAGGGGTCACCGGTGTCTTGGTCCTCCTCAGATCCACAGCCAGTTCCTTTGTCTTTGCCACGTTGAGCTGCAGATGGTTCTGCTCACACCATGTGACAAAGTTATCCAAAACAGCTCTGTACTCATCCTCATCACCCTTGGTGATACATCCAACTATAGCAGAGTCATCAGAAAACTTCTGAAGATGGCAGGTCCAATAGCTGACATCCATGACATAGAGGGTGAAGAGGAAGGGAGAGAGGTCAGTCCCCTGCGGGGCCCCAGTATTGCTGACCACTCTGTCTGACACACAGCATTGCAAGTGCACATACTGTGGTCTGCCAGTCAAGTAGTCTACAATCCAGGACACCAAGGGGGCATCCACCTGCATTGCTGTCAGCTTGTCACCCAGTAGAGCTGGACGGATGGTGTTGAATGCACTGGAGAAGTCACAAAATATGACCCTCACAGTGCTTGCCGGCTTGTCCAGGTGGGCGTAGACGCGGTTGAGCAGGTAGATGATGGCGTCCTCAACTCCAAGTCGGGGCTGATAGGCGAACTGGAGGGGGTCCAAAAGTGGCTTGACCATGGGCTGGAGCTGCTCCAAGATGAGTCTCTCCAGGGTCTTCATGATGTGGGAGGTCAATGCCACAGGTCTGTAGTCCTTGGAGCCACTGAGACGCGACGTCTTTGGCACAGGAACGAGGCAGGATGTCTTCCACAGCAAGGGGACCCTCTGGAGACTCAGGCTCATGTTGAAGACATGCTGAAGTACTCCACATAGCTGGGGAGCACAGGCTTTGAGCACCCTGGGGCTGACACCATCAGGGCCTGCAGCCTTATTTGAGTGGAGTCTCATCAGCTGTCTTCTCACATGGTCAGCAGTGAAGCACATTGTGGAGGTGACAACACGTGGGGGAGGGGTGTAGTCCTCATGATGGAGAGTGTAGTCAGTCTCACACCCCAGCAGTGTCAAATCTGTTAAAAAACAGATTCAGTTCATTGGCCCTGTCCACGCTGCCTTCAACTCCTCCGTGGCTGTTGGTCCTGAAGCCAGTGATAGTCCTCATTCCACTCCAGACCTCTCTCATGTTGTTCTGCTGGAGTTTCCACTCCAGCTTCCTCCTGTACCTCTCTTTAGCCTCCCTGATCTTCATCTTCAGTTCCCCCTGTATTGTTCTCGCCTCCTCCCTGTTACCAGCTCTGAAGGCCTTCTTCTTTGTGTTGAGAATGGCTTTGATGTCCTTTGTTACCCACGGTTTGTTATTTGGGTAACAATGGACAGTCCTGGCTGGGACAGTGGAGTCCACACAGAAACTGATGTAGTCTGTGATGCATTCTGTGAGCCCATGAATGTCCTCCCCATTTGGCTCACAGAGTGCCTGCCAGTCTGTCACCCCAAAACAGCCCTGCAGTGTCTCAAAAGCCTCTTCCGACCATCTCCTCACTGTCCTCATGGTCGCAGGCAGACTAGAGGTACATAGCAGGGGTTGAGTTGCACCAGGTTGTGGTCTGACCTACCCAGAAGGGGGAGGGGGGAGCAGCTGTATGCACCCTTAGCGTTTGCATACAGCAAGTCCCTCTCTGGTAGGACAGCTCACATACTGTGTAAAGGTGGGCAAAGTTGTTTCCATGGTGACATGGTTGAAGTCACCCAAGATAGCTATGAAGGCACTTGGGTGTTTAGTCTGAAGGCGGGCTATGGTGGAGTGAATGACGTCACATGCCGACGTCGGGTTGGCAGAGGGGGGGGATGTAAACAGTTACAATAATGGCATGTGAAAATTCCCTGGGCAAATAATACGGCCTCCGCGACTGCCGCTGCTTGGCTCCGCTTGGCTCGCCGATACCCATCAGCTGCTTCCGGAGACCCACGAACCAACCATGCCCTGTAGGCCTCCTTCTTCAGCCTGACGGCTCCCCTCACCTCTGGTGTCCACCAATGAGTTCGGGAATTATTGCCACGACTGGCCCCTTGTGGCCACAGCTCACAACCGCCGCCTCGACAATGGCACAGCGGAAGGCCCATTCAGACTCAATGTTCCCCTCTGCCCTCGGGACGTAGTCGAAGCTCTCCCGGAGGTGGGAGTTGAAGATCATCTTGACAGGTTCTTCCGCCAGGCGTTCCCAGCAGACCCTCGCTGCTCGTTTGGGCCTGCCAGGTCTGCGTGGCGTCCTCCCCTGCCATCTGATCCAGCTCATCACCAGGTGGTATACCCGGATAAGTGGAGGACGACAAGTACAATGAGTATGAGTAATTAGTCATCATTTAGCGAACATTATCTACATGCAACAGCATTACTCAACTTACATGGTTTGTTTGGAAGAAACTGTGCAAGGTTTTTTGATTCTTGCTGGCTGGTTTGCTGAACATAGTTAACACAGCAACACTGTCCAGTAGCACACATCTCGTCTGTGCGATTGATTCTGATCACAACACGACAGCATGTGTATGCGCCTGGCGCTGTCTACTCATGGTGCATTTAAAGACGGCTCGGAAAAACACGTTACCACATGCTAAAAACAAATTGAGTTATTCTATTAAGTGTCAATTTCATTCATTTAACATTCAAATAAACACAAGAAGTTTGTGCTCTAGAGAAAGGATCAGCACTAAGTGAATAACCTCCTAAGCCCTATGATAAGCTATTATGGCAAGGCTAAACTATACAGACCAGTGAGCAGTGATAACTATCAAGTCTTTGGGGTCATCAGGTGGGAACCTCCTTTCACCAGTGTTTCCTCTAGTTGGTCCCATGACACCTCCAGGAGGCTAGACAGTGATCTCTGGCGTCCCAGAGACACTCCCCTAATGCCAGGTCTCACTGCTCCCCGCACCAACCCAACAACCTCCTTTAACTTACTTACACATGGCTTTCTCAGCTCAAAGAGCACTGCCACCTTCAACAAACCCAGGCTCTGTTCATGTGAGCTCCAGGTAGAGATAGTACTGATACTACCTTTCCTGACATTCACCATACCATTTCACACACTACATGGCATAACTCCAATATAAGCTAAAGTTAAAGGAGATAGATAAACTCACAGGATCAGCAAACACACTCATCTTGCAGCATGGTCTGATAATAATCATATGTGTATAATAACAGTAGAATTATGACTAATGACTAATGATGGCAGCAGCAGCAGGAGGAGGCATCTGGCAGGACCACGGCAGCAGCACAACCACACACATCACGCTATCCAGGCACCGCTGCGATATGAGTTAATCTGAGAGACAGTGGAGCACAAAGGCTCCAGAGAAGAAGCTGAGTTAGTGACATCCAGAATGGCCGAGTTAGCAAGATGCAGTAATAGGATATGAGAGAGAGAGAGAGAGAGAGAGAGAAGGAGAGAAGGTGCCCGGTGTACTATAGGGGGTCCTCCGGCAGACTAGGCCTAAGTCATGCTAACTAGGGGCTGGTACAGGGCAAGCCTGAGCCAGCCCTAACTATAACCTTTATCAAAGAGGAAAGTCTTAAGTCTAGTCTTAAATGTGGAGACAGTGTCTGCCTCCCGGACCGTAACAGGAAGATGATTCCACAGGGGAGGAGCCTGATAGCTGAAGGCTCTGGCTCCTGATCTGCTATTGGATACTTTAGGGACCACGAGTAACCCTGCGTTCTCAGAGCGCAGTGTTCTGGTGGGATAATAAGGCACTATGAGCTCTCTAAGATATGACGGAGCTTGACCATTTAGAGCTTTATAAGTTAACAGTAGGATTTTAAATTCAATTCTGGATTTTACAGATGATCTCGTTTCTTAGTTCCTGTTATTACAAGTGCTGCTGCATTCTGAATTAGCTGGAGAGTTTTTAAGGACTTACTAGAGCTACCTGATAATAGAGAGTTACAGTAATCCAGCCTTGAGGTAACAAAAGCGTGGACCAATTTTTCTGCATCTTTTCGGGTCAGGATAGGCCTAATTTTCGCAATATTACGCAGGTGAAAAAATGCAGTCCGTGAGGTTTGTTTTAAATGAGAATTAAAAGACAAATCTTGATCAAATGTTACTCCGAGGTTTCTTACGGTAGTGGTAGAGGCCAGAGCAATGCCATCTAGAGAAACTATGTCATCAGAGAGTCTCTGAGTTGTTTGGGGCCAAGAACAATAATTTCAGTTTTGTCTGAATTTAACATCAGGAAACTGGTGCTCATCCAGGTTTTTATGTCTTTAAGGCAGTTATGGAGTTTAGTTAATTGATTACTTTCTTCTGGCTTCATCGATAAATACAACTGTGTATCATCCGCATAACAATGGAAATTTATAGAGTGATTTCTAATGATGTTGCCTAAAGGAAGCATATATAGAATAAATAGGATTGGTCCGAGCACAGAACCTTGCGGAACTCCAAAACAAACTTTAGTACGTAAGGATGATTCATTATGAACATCAACAAACTGAAAACGATCAGATAAATAAGATTTAAACCAGCTTAGTGCAGAACCTTTTAGGCCAATTAAGTGTTCCAGTCTCTGTAGCAGAATTTGATGGTCAATAGTGTCAAACGCCGCACTAAGATCTAATGAAACAAGTACAGAGATGAGTCCTTTGTCTGACGCAATCAGAAGGTCATTTGTAATTTTAACTAGTGCTGTCTCAGTGCTATGATGCACTCTAAATCCTGACTGTAATTCCTCAAATAGATTATTATCATGGAGAAAATCACACAGCTGGTCTGCGACTACTTTCTCAAGGATCTTTGACATAAAGGGAAGATTAGATATGTCTATAGTTGGCTAACACCTCTGGATCCAGGGAGGGCTTTTTTAGTAGAGGTTTAATTACAGCTACCTTAAAAGACTGTGGTACATAGCCTGTTAATAAGGATATATTGATCATATCTAATAAATGAGTGTTAACTAAAGGTAAGACCTCCTTAAGTAGCCTAGTTGGGATGGGGTCTAAGAGACACGTTGATGATTTAGATGAAGAAATCACTGCGGTCAATTCTTGAAGAGAAATTGGGGAGAAGCAATCTAAATATATATTAGGTCTTACAGCAGTGTTTGAGGTTAGATAGGTAGGCCTACTATCTGAGGGCAGGAGGTCATGAATTTTGTCATTAAAAAAGCTCATAAAATCATTACTGCTAAGGGCTAAAGGAATACAAGGCTCAATAGAGCTTTGACTCTCAGTCAGCCTGGCTACAGTGCTGAAAAGAAACCTGGGGTTATTTTTGTTTTCTTCTATTAAAGCTGAGTAATAGTTTGCTCTGGCATTGCGGAGGCCCCTCTTATAAGTTTTGAGGCTGTCTGCCCAGATTAAACGAGATTCTTCCAGTTTGGTTAATCGCCAATTCCTTTCAAACTTTTGCGATATTTGTTTTAACTTACGGGTTTGAGAGTTATACCAAGGAGCGAACTTTCTTTGCTTTGTTAACTTCTTTTTAAGAGGAGCTACAGAGTCGAGTGTTGTTCACAGCGAGCCTACGGCGCTATCAACAAAATGATCAATTCGGGAGAGGTTAAAGTCGGAACGGGAAACCTCTGTTACTGAAGGACTTGGTATTGAATTTAACAACGGAGTAATCATTTCCTTAAATTTTGCAACAGCACTATCTGATAAACATCTAGTATAGTAACTGTTGCTGAGTGGCGTGTAATCGAGTAAAAAGAAATCAAAAGTAATCAAATAATGATCCGAATCAAATAATGATCCGCTTTCTCAGCCCAAACAGCACTGCCACCTTCAACAAACCCAGGCTCCGTTCATGCGAGCTCCAGGTAGAGACAGTGCTGATACTACCTTTCCTAGCACATTCGCCATACTCTGTTTCACACGCTACATAGTATAAGTCCAATATAAGCTAAAGTTAAAGGAGATAGATACACTCACAGGATCAGCAAACACACTCACCTTGCAGCATGGTCTCAAACAAAAGGGATTCAAATAGGCCACTCCCACACTTAAATAACCTTCCTCTTCCTGGATTTTCTCCTGAGAGGACTGATTGGTGGATCTCTCCATCTGATCTCAAGGAGTTATGTACCCTGCTTAGTAGTTCCCCCTGCTGGCCCCCAACTGACATTAGTTTTTTCTCATCCAGATCCACTGGCTAGCTCGGGCTGCTTCATCTGACATTTCCTTCACTGTCTTCCTCAAACTCTGTCCACGCACTCCGAGTTCCCCCAGGAGTGAAACAGCTGATCTTGCTATGAATCCCCTACACCCCACTTCCACTGGACAAATCCTAGTTTTTCATCCTCGCTGCTCAGCTTCTGCTCCTATATCTGCATACCTAAGCTTTTTTCTTTCATAGGCTTCCACTGAGTCTTCCCAATGAACTGTCAGCTCAATGAAATACACTATCCATTGACTCACTGACCACAACACTATGTCAGGCCTCTGCTTGGTACAAACTATTTCCTGGGGAACAACAAGCTTTCCACTTAAATTTACTTGCATTTCCCAATCACGAGCACCTTCTAGGCGGCCACACCCTTGCCTCCTTACTAAGTTATCCCTTCTGTATTGCTCCCCCTCACGAGCAAACTGAATTGCTAAACTGCTATTCGTAAAACCTTCTGAATTTAACTGTCTTCGTTTCCCTTCGATGCCTGCAGCTAAACATTTCAACACCTGGTTATGTTGCCATGTATATAGATAAGACAGCGCTGAAGTAGCGCTTCAGTTGCCTTCCTTCCAATGCGTATACATGTGTTATGCATGAGAGAAGGTGTGTGTTTATGTGCGGGTGTGTGTGTGTGTGTGTGTGTGTGTGTGTGTGTGTGTATGTGTGTATGTGTGCATGTGTGTGGGTGGCATTGGGTTTTGTTTGTTTTGTTTTGCTTGCTTTTATTGTGTAAAGCAGTTTGTGCTACATTTTAATGTATGAAAAGTGCTATATAAATAAAGTCTGATATATATTGGCCTTGTGACAAGCTAACTTTACAGCCTGACAAAATATGCTTTAAGGTTGCGGTACCTGAACACAATGGACATGATGGGTCCCCGCTGCATCATGTGCGCTGCCTGGTGTACCAACACAGACATCACGGCATTATGTAGGCTACACTGACAACGCTGATGTGAGTGTGATGAGAGCTCTCGCAACAGCCAAGAGGTTCCCAGGGAATCTCTCCATCTCATCGTAGTCATGGATGTGCCGGTAATTGTTTACATCAGTTGTGGACATGAGACGCTCTCAATGACGTCATCTCACGGCGTCCTCTTCTTCTACGGGTGTTCTTTTGCATTTTATTTTTCATGAGAAGCACCACCTTCTGCTCGACCTGTTGACTCCCAATACTCCCAAAACAATAATGAATGGAAACGTGCATAAATCCGCATTTTCTTTTGCGCATTTTCACAAAATTCGCTTAAAATTTGCGATACATTTGGATGGAAATCCAGCTAATGTCATGATGGTTTTGTCAATGTTAAGACGACAACTTTCTTAAACAGAACAAACGCTGGTGTCCTTTTTTTTTTACACACAGCCTCACAGTTTGTGTCAAAATTTAATTTAGAGTAAATAGGCCCAAGGTACTTAAACGAGGTACACAAATGAGGTCATCCTCTGAACTGTGGGACTGACGTGCTGACGTAAGCGTGTTGTGTAATTTCCGGGGTTTCTGTGATAGCGTCTCTGTGCCAGTGTTGCCAACTTAGCGACTTTGTCGCTATATTTAGCGACTTTTCAGACCCCTCTAGCGACTCTTTTTCAAAAAAGCGACTAGCGACAAATCTAGCGACTTTTTCTGATGTTACTGGAGACTTTTGGAGACTCTGACATGAAAGCACATATTGTTCTTATTCTTCTCGACAAGCAGTGGATGCTGCCATGGGCCCCTTCCCCATCCCAAAGCACTCACAGGCGGCCCAGTCTGTAGAATAAGGGAGACGGGATGCCATGGGTACAGAGTAGAACGTGTGTATACTGAATGAATGCGGCAGGCAATACATGGCATTATGGGTAATGTAGTCTACCGCTACATCTCCTCTTTTTAACTGTGCAATGTCCTTCTTAAAATAAGGTATACAGTACAGGCCAAAAGTTTGGACACACCTTCTCATTCAATGCGTTTTCTTTATTTTCATGACTATTTACATTGTAGATTCTCACTGAAGGCATCAAAACTATGAATGAACACATGTGGAGTTATGTACTTAACAAAAAAAGGTGAAATAACTGAAAACATGTTTTATATTCTAGTTTCTTCAAAATAGCCACCCTTTGCTCTGATTACTGCTTTGCACACTCTTGGCATTCTCTCGATGAGCTTCAAGAGGTAGTCACCTGAAATGGTTTTCCAACAGTCTTGAAGGAGTTCCCAGAGGTGTTTAGCACTTGTTGGCCCCTTTGCCTTCACTCTGCGGTCCAGCTCACCCCAAACCATCTCGATTGGGTTCAGGTCCGGTGACTGTGGAGGCCAGGTCATCTGCCGCAGCACTCCATCACTCTCCTTCTTGGTCAAATAGCCCTTACACAGCCTGGAGGTGTGTTTGGGGTCACTGTCCTGTTGAAAAATAAATGATCGTCCAACTAAATGCAAACCGGATGGGATGGCATGTCGCTGCAGGATGCTGTGGTAGCCATGCTGGTTCAGTGTGCCTTCAATTTTGAATAAATCCCCAACAGTGTCACCAGCAAAACACCCCCACACCATCACACCTCCTCCTCCATGCTTCACAGTGGGAACCAGGCATGTGGAATCCATCCGTTCACCTTTTCTGCGTCTCACAAAGACACGGCGGTTGGAACCAAAGATCTCAAATTTGGACTCATCAGACCAAAGCACAGATTTCCACTGGTCTAATGTCCATTCCTTGTGTTTCTTGGCCCAAACAAATCTCTTCTGCTTGTTGCCTCTCCTTAGCAGTGGTTTCCTAGCAGCTATTTGACCATGAAGGCCTGATTCGCGCGGTCTCCTCTTAACAGTTGTTCTAGAGATGGGTCTGCTGCTAGAACTCTGTGTGGCATTCATCTGGTCTCTGATCTGAGCTGCTGTTAACTTGCGATTTCTGAGGCTGGTGACTCGGATGAACTTATCCTCAGAAGCAGAGGTGACTCTTGGTCTTCCTTTCCTGGGTCGGTCCTCATGTGTGCCAGTTTCGTTGTAGCGCTTGATGGTTTTTGCGTCTCCACTTGGGGACACATTTAAAGTTTTTGCAATTTTCCGGACTGACTGACCTTCATTTCTTAAAGTAATGATGGCCACTCGTTTTTCTTTAGTTAGCTGATTGGTTCTTGCCATAATATGAATTTTAATAGTTGTCCAATAGGGCTGTCTGCTGTGTATTAACCTGACTTCTGCACAACACAACTGATGGTCCCAACCCCATTGATAAAGCAAGAAATTCCACTAATTAACCCTGATAAGGCACACCTGTGAAGTGGAAACCATTTCAGGTGACTACCTCTTGAAGCTCATGGAGAGAACGCCAAGAGTGTGCAAAGCAGTAATCAGAGCAAAGGGTGGCTATTTTGAAGAAACTAGAATATAAAACATGTTTTCAGTTATTTCACCTTTTTTTGTTAAGTACATAACTCCACATGTGTTCATTCATAGTTTTGATGCCTTCAGTGAGAATCTACAATGTAAATAGTCATGAAAATAAAGAAAACGCATTGAATGAGAAGGTGTGTCCAAACTTTTGGCCTGTACTGTACATTTAACACTGCAACTTACTTTTGCAAAATAAAGCTCAGCATAACAACTCTGTGTGGAATGTTTTCTGTAACACTGAACAACACAGGATAATCTAAACACTCAGGAACATCTTAATTCTCATTCACCTATAAATCAAGTCTCTCTGGAGCCCTTGAAACCCTGCCTGATGCAGTGATGGTTGGCTGTCTAGGAGAGTTCCCTGTGGCCCTAAGGTGGATTCTGTTTTTCCTTAGTACACTCCTGTCAGTCTCTACCAACTAAGACCTTGGTGTGTTTGCTGTTCCTAATACAGTTCCTGGAGCTTCCTCTTTGGTGATCCACACTTTCTGTCCTGAGGTGAGCTCTGGGAGTGTTCTGGATCAGTGGTGGAGATTGTAGTTTGCAGCCTGCTTACGCCTCTCTTCCTCATCCTTCCTGCGAAAAGCCTGCAAGTCCAGCCATGTAGGATCAAGCTTTCTTTGAGACTGGGGTAGTGATGTGTGCAGGTTTCTCCCCATCAGTAACTGTGCAGGTGAGAACCCATGTGCCAGGGGCGTGGCTCTATATGTCAGTAGTGCTCTGGTTTGGTCAGTGTCCTTCTTCCACAGACAGGACCGTTGTCAGATACTACAGTCTCTGGATATCCATGATGAGCAAAAGCCTCCTTCACAGCTCTGATCGTTGCATCAGCTGATGTCACCTTGAGCTCTGCTATCTCAATGTATCTTGAGAAGTAGTCCACAATCAGCAAGTATGTCTTCTTTGTCCACTCAAATAAGTCCATCCCTACTTTTTGCCACGGCCGCTCTGGGACTGTGGTTTGGATCAGAGGTTCTTTGTACTGTGTTCTGTTTCTCTGGCATATTTTGCATTGGTCTACTATTCTTCTGATCTGAGCAGAGAGAACAGGCCACCATACTGATTCCTGGGCTCTGGCACGACATTTGGAGATTCCTTGATAACCTTCATGAAGTTTATTCATGACGTCCTCTCTGAGGGCCTGAGTTATGACGATTCTTTCCCCTTCCATGAGAAGATCTCCTGCCAGATGCAGCTCTGAGCTGACCTGCAAGTAAGGTGAGATCTCTGGTTGCACTCCATGTTTCTCTGACCATTCCGTTAGACAGTAGTGTGCCACTGTTTTGCATGTTTCATCTGTTTGCTGTGCCTGTTTGATTTCTTTCAGCTGTGTGTCTGTAGCAGGGACAGATGACACCACATTATCGACACTTGAACCCCCTTTTCTAGTTGTAGGTCTTCAGAGGACGGTGCGTCACTCAGCGGAGCCCTTGACAACGTGTCTGCAGTGATGAGGTTTTTTCCTGGGACATGGATGATGTCATAGTCTTATCTTAAGAGTCTCAGGCGGAACCTCAGAACTCTGGGTGGCAGGTCGTCCAAGCCTCTGGTACTCAACAGTGGGACCAGGGGTTTATGGTCTGTCAAGAGTGTGAAATGTAGACCCTGCACGTATGAGGTTAGTCTTTCACACACCCATGTGACTGCTAGTGCTTCTTTTTCAATTTCTCTGTATCTGTCAGTCCTCTTGAAATGTGTCACTCGTTGAGCTCAGTTCTTCTCTCAACTTTTCAAAAGCCATCCGTTGTGGTTCTCCCCAGACCCACTCATTTTTCTCTCTCAGTAAGTCTTTTAGTGGCACGGTGATGGTAGCCAGATAGTTTGCCATGCCTATAAGGTGACGAACATCCTCCATGCATGTTGGCTCTGGCATCTGTAGGATCGCTTTTACTTTGTTTGGATCTGGCTCGATGCCCTGGCTCGATGCCCTGCATCTCCTAAAGCATATAGGAGGGAATCCAACTGATATCCCTTGTCCTTTTCTTGTAGTCCTGATGCGATGCGGAATCTCTCAGACCGTTGGATCCATCTTGGCCAAATGGCTCTGGGTCTGTTATTTGTACAGCTGCCATTGTTGTTTTGCATTTCTTCTCTGTGTGGGCCTAGCTAACTAGCATGTTACTGACTGGAGCAGACTCACTAGCTTTTACCGCGTTTGAGAGCATGCCTTGTTTGTCGTAATTTTATGGATTGATTTAGCCACTAAACTGCCTAAACTGTAGAAACTAACTAGCTAAAACTTACGCCGCTTATAACAGGGTTGATCTAGTTGAAGATCATGTGTTCATTTTCACTATCTGACACCAGGTAGAATGAGGGAGAAGGGACGCAATGGGTACAGAGTAGAACGTGTGTTTACTGAATGAATGTGCCAGGCAGTACATGGAATTATGGGTAATGTAGTCTAACGCTACACAATCCTCCCTCCCAGCTGCAGTCAGAGCAGGAGAGGTTAACCCCTTCGTGTCTAGACTGCAAGTGAATCGCGCATGCGTGGAGCCACCACTGGCTGATCCTGTCCTGGCTCACAGTCAGGGCGTGATGTAAACCCATATTCAGGGTGTTTTTACTCAGTTTTTGTCTCTCCCACTACGTTATTCCTCTCTCCTACAGTGTCCATTACAATTACATGCATATGGACAATTATGCAAATTAGGCAATGAAGTCATTTAGTGACTTCTAGAGACTTTTAGGACAGCCAATAGCTACTTTTCTTACTGAGGAGTTGGCAACAGTGCTCTGTGCTGCTCTAGAGAACTCTACTCCAGCTTGCTTTCTGCTTTTTCCTCACTTCAGTTGCTTAACATCTACTTCAAGTCTTAAGCCACACTAATTCTGTTTAAGCACTTATAGCTCTCCTCTTTTTTACAACTTTATTGCTAATCTTAGCTGTTGTTTGTACGTTATTAGCCTTAATAGCTACATTGGCTTAACAGTTAGCGATGTCTTCTCCTTCTGCTCTTTCTTGCTCGGTGTGCCAGATGTTTAGTTATGCCTCTGCCTCCTTTAGTGGTAACTGTAACAAGTGTAGCTTATTTGCTGCGTTGGAGGCAAGGCTCAGTGTATTGGAAGCGCGGCTCCACACCATGGAAAATCATTTAGTAGCTGTGGTAGTTAGCCAGCCCCCTCTAGCCGGCACGGAGCCACATAGCATAAACCACGGAAGAATTCAAACATGCTGCTGTCCCAGTGCCACTGTCTCTGAGATAACAACACTCCTCCCAAAAGTTTTGTCTACACACCGAGGAGTCAAACAGCTGATCATACACGTGGGTGCAGTGGACATCAGAAAGGAACAGACTGAAGTCTTGAAAAGGGATTTCACTAAGTTTTTCAAGGAGCTTGATAAAGTGGAGGTCAAGGCATTCATTAGTGGACCTCTTCCAAACATAGACAGCTTTGGACAGCTTTGGAAAGCCCTGTGTTCAGCTGCTTCAGCTGAACACATGGCTGACTAATTAATAATTTGATCTCTTCGTATAATCTTGATTTTATGTTTTTAACTGAAACATGGCTTGACAAAAACACAGGTAATGCTAACGGAATCAGCTCCACCCAACTACAAATTTGAATCTGAAACACGAGAAAACAAAAAGGGTGGAGGTGTCTGTGCAATATTTAGAGATCATATGGTTATGCACAGGTTGTCATTTGGGGTGTTTTCATCATTTGAGTATGTATCCTTTAAAATAGAGCTGAAACAATCTCCGTCCATACTCTATGTAGTTATATACAAGCCTCCCCAGCACCGTCAAAGTTTTATTGATGATTTTACCAGGATGCTTTCAATTGTATGCACAGACTTTGATGGTTTGGTCATTACAGGTGATTTTAATGTACATGTGGATAATGTCTGTGACAGAAATGCTGAAGAGCTCAGTGCTGTCCTTGAAACCTTTGGCCTGACTCAGCATGTGTGTGAGCCCACTCACAGCAGAGCGCAGCACACTCTGGACCTGCTCATTACAAAGGGGGTTAATATTTCAAACGTCAATGTGGTTGATGTTGCTCTGTCTGATCATTTCTGTGTCTTCTTTGACCTGTCTGTTTCTCCGAAACCACCGGCTGGTCCTGCAGTTGTTCGGAGAAGACACATAAATAACAGCACAGGTGCTCTGTTCATGGAAATGATAAACTTTGAAAATGCCTCATGTTCTAATGTTGATGATTTGTTGAACTCTGTTACTTCGAGTGTTTTGAATGTTCTGGACACCATTGCCCCTGTGAAGGTTAAAATGGTTAAAAATAAGCAGAAGGCGCCATGGAGGAATGACGACTCGGTCAGGGCACAGAAAAGGGAGTGCCGGAGGGCCGAGCGGCAATGGCGCAAGTCAAAGCTTCATGTTCATTATGAAATTTATAAAGAAAAGTTGTACGTGTTCAACCAGATCTTACGTAGAACAAGGGAGAGGTACTTTTCTGAAATTATTGGAAACTCTCCACATCTAAGTGTAATGAGTTTGCAGTATTCTTTTGCGACAAGGTTCAGACCATTAAAAATGCCATCAATTCCACAACACCAATAACAACCCTGCAGCCACCTAGACACTTAGAGCTGACTCATTTTGCACCTGTAACTGACAAAACTGTCCATGTTCATCTACGTGCTGCCTCGATGTGTTACCCACTAGATTTCTAAAGTCTGTGCTGAGCAGTTTGTTACCACCACTCGCTCACATAGTTAACATGTCACTACAATCTGGAACATTCCCAAAGGCCTTGAAAACTGCGGTCATAAAGCCTCTCCTAAAGAAGAGCAGTCTTGATGCCACAGTACTGAACAACTACCGGCCCATTTCAAATCTGCCGTTTTTAGGCAAAGTCCTTGAGAAAGTTGTTTACCAACAGCTTACTGACTTTCTCCTAATGAACAACTCCTTTGATGTTTTCCAGTCAGGTTTTAGACCCCATCACAGCACTGAGACCGCTCTTATTAAGGTGACAAATGACATCCGCCTGAACACTGACGCAGGCAAAGTCTCAGTTTTAGTCCTGCTAGATCTGAGTGCTGCTTTTGACACTGTCGATCATGAGATCCTTTCACAGAGACTAGAGGACTGGGTGGGCATCTCTGGCACTGCCCTAAATTGGTTGAAGTCCTATCTAGAAGACAGGAAGTACTTTGTTGAAATTGGTAACTGTGTCTCAGACCACATGGCCTTGACCTGTGGGGTGCCCCAAGGGTCAATCCTGGGACCCCTTCTGTTCAATCTCTACATGCTGCCTTTAGGCCAGTTAATACAGTAATAATGTGTCCTACCACAATTATGCAGACGACACTCAGATCTATGTCTCACTGACAGCAGGTGAATATGGACCAGTGGATTCACTCTGTCACTGCATCCGACAGGTCAGTGTGTGGATGCAAAACAACTTTCTCCAGCTAAATTCAGACAAGACTGAAGTCATCGTATTTGGTCCACAGAAACAAAGAGAAAGTGTCAGCAGTCAGCTCCAGTCTCTCTCTCTAAAACCTGCAAATCAGGTTAGAAATCTCGGGGTAATAATGGACTCAGACGTGAACGTAACAGCCACATCAAATCAATAACATCAGCAGCTTTTTACCATCTAAAAAACATTGCCAAAATCAAAGGTATAGTGTCTAAACCTGACTTGGAGAGACTTATCCATGCATTTGTCTCTAGTAGGTTAGACTACTGTAACGGCCTGCTTACTGGCCTCTCCAAACAGGCCGTAAGACAGCTGCAGTACATCCAGAATGCTGCTGCTCGGGTCCTGACCAGAACCAGGAAGTACGAGCACATTAGTCCTGTGCTCAGGTCTCTACACTGGCTTCCTGTGGTTCAGAGAATAGACTTTAAAGCAGCCCTGCTTGTGTACAAGTCTCTCCACAGCCTAGCACCAAAGTACATCTCTGACATGTTAGTGCCATATGAACCATCTCGGACTCTGAGGACCTCAGGGACCGGCCTCCTGCTGGTGCCCAGAGTCAGGACTAAACATGGGGAATCAGGATTCCAGTTTCATGCAGCTAAAATCTGGAATAGTCTTTCTGAAGATGTGAGACAGGCCTCTACTCTGACAATGTTCAAATCTAGGCTCAAAACAGCTCTATTTCACTTTGCATATGACTGAAAGGATCTTATCTGCACTCTTCTCTTTTAAAGTTAATTTTATAATCATTATTTATGTTTTTATTTTGTATTGTGATTTTAATGCATTTTCTTGTTCTGTAAAGCACTTTGAATTACTTTGTGTACGAACTGTGCTCTACAAATAAACTTGCCTTGCCTTGCCTTGCCTTGCCTAGCATAGCCTCTGCTAGCAGTCCCCCGGTAACCCCCCGTGCAGCCGGGAGGCTGGGTAACTGTCCGGGAGAAGCGTAGTTCCAAGCCGAAGCCCACGGTTCACCACCGGCCTGTTCATGTTTCTAACCACTTTTCCCCACCCAGCGACACACCCGCTGAGGAGATAACTCTGGTTATTGGCAGCTCTATTTTGGGAAATGTGAAGTTAGCAACACCAGCGGCCATAGTCAAATGTATCCCTGGGGCCAGAGCGGGCGACACTAAGTCAAATTTAAAACTGCTGGCTAAGGCTAAACAGAGATTTAATAAGATTGTTATTCACGTTGGCGGCAATGACACCCGGTTACACCAATCGGAGGTCACTAAAATTAATGTTGCCTCTGTGTGTGAATACGGTAAAACTATGTCAGACTCCGTAGTTTTCTCTGGACCCCTCCCAAATCTGACCACTGATGACATGTTTAGCCGCATGTCATCATTTAATAGTTGGCTGTCCAGGTGGTGTCCAGCAACAATGTGGGTTTCGTTAATCATTGGCAAACTTTCTGGGGAAAATCTGATCTGATTAGGAGAGACGGCATTCATCCCACTTTGGATGGAGCTGCTCTCATCTCTAGGAACCTGGCCAAGCTTATTAGTAATTCAAAACCCTGACAACCCAGAGTTGAGACCAGGAATCAGAGTCGCAGTCGTACACGCTTCTCTGAGCTTCTAGTGCAGTTACCCACCCATAGTTTTAAATGGTGTCTGTCCCCCGACCACCTAAATTATCTAAATCTGAAATTAAACAAAGAGAAGCTGTGCATAACAACCTCATAAAACTTAAAACCTCTTCTGTGACAGAAAGAAAAAACAGGAGAATTAAATGCAGACTGTAAAATATCAGGTCTCTAACATCTAAAGCAGTGTTAGCAAACGAATTAATATCAGATAATCATATTGATTTACTCAGCCTCACTGAGACCTGGCTGTGTCAAGATGAATATGTCAGTCTAAATGAGTCTACTCCTCCCAGTCATAATAATACCCACATTCCTTGAGGCAGCGGCCGAGGAGGGGGAGTTGCAGCCATTTTTAACTCTAGTCTGTTAATCAGCCCTAAATCTAAACTAGATTATAATTCATTTGAAAGCCTTGTTCTTAGTCTTTTACATCCGACCTGGAAAACCTCGCAGCCACTTTTATTTGTTATAGTGTACCATGCTCCTGGCCCGTAATATGAATTTGTATCTGAATTCTCAGAGTTTTTATCCAGTTTAGTTCTTAAATCAGATAAAGTTATTATTGTAGGCGATTTTAACATTCATGTTGACGTTGATAATGACTCCCTGGCTCCTGCGTTTATCTCATTATTGGACTCCACTGGCTTCAGTCAGGGTGTATATAAACCCACTCACTGTTTAAACCATACCTTGTGCTTCTGCGATATAACGTTGAGTAATGGCCAGAAAAGTGAGAGAGAACATTACGATGTCACAGTTAAGTTGACCTTTGACCTTTTGGATATTAAATGTCATTACTTCATGGGACTTCCTGTAGGCGGCAAGATGGAGGAGTCGCACTTTTCCATGCTCCTGACCTGCTAACTTTTTAACCTTTTAAAACTTTTAAGAGTTCTGCCGCGACAGCATAACCAGTCATAAACACTCAAATATAATCTCCAGCAGTCTCCCACAGCGGCAATATGTCTACCAGATCTAGGAAAGACAAGCAAAAGAATAAAGACTCCGCGTCCAGCACTGTCACGGCTACGCTAACGCCTATGCTAGCAGACCACAAGACAGCGCTCCATACAGTATTCAACGCTGCGTTTTCTAAACTAAACGAAGCTGGACAATATCCAGGCCACTTTACTGGATCACCAACAACGTCTCTCTTCGCTGGAAGCAGCTGCCACCACGACCAGCCAGGATATGCGAGCCATGGAGATGAAGCTAACTATGATAACTGAGGAAAACACCACGCTAAGAGCCAAGCTTATCGATCTGGAAAGCAGAAGCCGTCGGCATAATATCAGGATTGTTGGCCTTCCCGAAGACATCAAGGGTCCCCAGCCTACGGCGTTCTTCTTCCAGCTCTTACTCAAGGTCTTTGGGGAACACACTCTGACATCAGCCCTGGAATTAGATCGGGCCCACCGCATGCCAAACCAGCCAAACCAGGCCCTGTTGGGAAGCCCCAGGCCGTCATGATATGCTTCCACATATTTCAGACCCGGGAGCTGGTGGTGAGCGAGGCCCAAAAGCTGAAATATTGGAACAACGTTCGGCGTACCGCGACATCATGAAACAGCTCGGCTTCAAACCGGCTATCCACGGCTAAGCTGCTCATTACGATCACGGAGGGAAAGAGGAGACGGCTCGCCTCCCCCAAGGACGCCCAGGATTTCATTGCGTCTCACCGCCGACACAGCGCCGGATCTACAGAGGGCTGATTTTATTATCGGGTATGTTTGTGTAAAGTGTAGGGTTATTATGGAAACCCGGCAATCTATGCAAAACGGATGCTAACTTCAGCTGTGTTGTTGTTAGCAACTAGTCGTGACCGGTGTCCGGCTAAATTGAAATGACTAGCCCCCTGACTGACAGATGAAGCTCCGTAAAGAGTTCAGTGCTGTGTCATGCGGAGTTATGTTTACAATGGTTATGTTCGCCTGTGTTTAGGCTGTTTTTCCATTGTGCGATACTACATGTCGGGGTCAGACTCTGGTCCAGTTGTTTTTAGCAAGTTGTTACACCTAGTGCCAGGCTAACTTGTCATTGCTACCATCTAATGAAAAGTCACTAACCTTACGGACCATATGTTACACTTCCTATTGCGGAGATTGTGTTTCATTAAGGTAGAGCATTCCTCTGTTAAACTTGAGAGTATTTTTGTTCTTTCTACTTTTCTGCAATATTGCTTCACTGGACTTGCTAACCCCCATCTTATTATTGTTGACCTACATATCTCTTCTAATTTGAGGAAATCTACCTACAGGGATTGCACCTGTTTTTTCTGTTTCCTTTGTTTAATTTATGAATCATGGTCAGAATTGTAATTCATAAATACTGGGGGTGCTATGCTGTGTTTGTAACGACTGGATTCCTGTTTCGTTTGCACTTGAAACTGTTTTTTAGTTTTGTTTACTTGTTGCTGGGTTTTTGTTTTTTTTTCTTTATTACTGAACTCACTGACTATATTGAGATGTGATCAGGCTGGAGCAAGGACTGGAAGAATCATACAGATGCAAGGACAATGCATCATTGTGCAATGGACACCTAAGGCTCTGTTAAAGCAATGGGACGCTCAGGTCCAGGGACTCATGTTAAGTCACTGGCCATGTGGTTCTGTATACGTGGCGTCTATGTACCTGTTTAGTGTGTATGAATGTATTCTATTTTATCTTGTACCCCCCACCCCCTTTTTTTCTTCTTCTACCCTTTCTCTCCTCTCCCCTCCTCCAGCACCTACCACTTCCTTGTTCCCTGCAGCTACCTGCCTCCGCACAACATCCCCCCTTCCCTTCCCTTTCACAGCCCTGTCCCCCTCCTTGGAGATGGTAAGATATGACTGACACAAATGACATACTCAGATTTACTCAGAGGGGAGTAGGGGGTGCCACCAAGACTAGTAGGATCATGGCACACATGCAACAGCTCAAGGGGGACATATTTTTTATTCAAGAGACCCATCTGTGCAACAGAGAGGTGTCACGGCTTAAAAAACCCTGGGTCAGCCACCTATTTCATTCTGAATGTAATCAGAAGGCCAGGGGCATAGCCACCCTGATTCGTAAAAACATACAATTCGAACCTCACAAAACAGTGACAGATCCCGCAGGCCGCTTTGTTATTGTTTCTGGCATACTACATGACATCCGGGTTATTCTAGCTAATGTCAACGGCCCTAACTGGGATGACAGTTCATTTGTAACCAAACTTTTCACATCCTTCCCAAACATTGACAATTACCATATCATTGTGGGAGGAGATTTCATTTTGGTCCAAGATCCGTCACTCGATAGATCCTCTAACAAGGTGCTGCCTCTAACTAAATCAGCTAAGACTCTAGACACTTTTGCTGAACAACTTGGGCTCTCAGACCCATGGTGACGTAAATTTCCTACTACCACATACTGACAACAGACTCCTCCCCAACGTCAACTCCTGTGACTATCACAGTACCATGCCCCGACTTCCCTCGACCTCAATTTTCATGTACGGATTAGGTCCCTTAGACAATGGAGGTTTAACTCTGTGCTGTTAGCTGAAGACCATTACAAACAATTTCTGCACTCCCAAATTATACTGTTCTTTGACTTGAACAATCTGCCAGAAACCAGAAGAGCAGTATTATGGAAGGCTTCGAAAGCCTATATCAGAGGTCAACTAATTTCTTTTGTTTCAAACCGACAGATAAAAGATGTTGACATCAAATATGCATCCAACCCAGATCCCAACCTTTACAAAGAGCGCCTCAAGCTACAAACAGATTTTGATTTGGCTTCCACTAACAAAACAAAACTACAAATACTCAAATCTAGACAGCGCTTTTTCAAGTCTGGGGATAAGGCCGGGAAGCTTCTGGCTCATCAGGCCAGGGCTGAGGAGTCTTTAAGATTAATCTCGGCCATCAGCTCTGACTTGGGAGAGACTTATACTGAAAATTAATAAAACGTTTGTAAAATTTTTCAGATATCTTAGCTCCAGCACTCAGAGACATGTATAATGAGGCATTTCTTTATAGTCGGCTGCCAGACACCCTGTCAAGGGCCACCATCTCCTTAATTTTAAAAAAAGAGAAGGACCCTTTACTATGCAGTAGTTACAGACCGATCTCTCTTCTAAATGTTGACCTTAAAATCCTCTCAAAAGTTCTCGCTCTCCGTCTCCAACGAGTGTTGCCCGCAATCATCTCATTGGACCAATCAGGTTTTATGCCGGACCGACAGTCCTCCCACAACACCAGACGACTGCTTAACATCATTAACTCGCAGAGCTCTGAGACCCCTGAGATAGTGGTATCCCTCGACGCTGAAAAAGCGTTTGAGGGAGTGGAGTGGGGGTATGAGGTGATGAATAAATTTGGCCTTGACAGAAATTTCATTCTCTGGGTCAAGCGTTTATGTTCTTCACCCATGGCCTCAGTACAAACAAATGACACGCTGTCACCACCCTTTCCTCTCAAGAGAGGCACAAGACAGGGCTGTCCCTTGTCGCCTCTCTTATTTGCTGTTGCGGTAGAGCCCCTGGCACTTTGACTGTGCTCAGAGAAAGGTTTTGAGGGTATCACCCAATTAGGCACAACGCATAAAGTCTCGTTATACGCCGACAATTTCCTCCTGTACATTTCAAATCCAGCTAGCTCTTTACCCGTGATTTTTAACATCTTAGAACGGTTCGGTGCACATTCTGGTTACAAAATAAATTACCAAAAAAATGGGAGCTCTTTCCTATCAACTCACTGGCTAAGCAGATCTCGCGCTCTATAACCCCATTCAAATGGGCTGACAACGGTTTTCGCTATTTGGGCATTATTATCACAGAGTCCATGTCCGATATATTCTGTGCTTACTTTCTACCTCTGGTCGAGAAGACCGAGAGAGACTTCGACCGCTGGTCCGCCTTACCTTTGTCCCTCGCGTGTAGGATAAATTTGATGAAGATGGTTGTCATGCCCAAATTCCTTTACCTCTTTCAGCACATTCCCATATACATTACCAAATCATTTTTTAACAAAGTAGACAGGATTATATCCAAATTTCTATGGGGAATCAAGCCGGCCCAAATTCGAAAGACAATCTTGCAGTCTTTCAAAAAGGAGAGGTCTTGCAATCCCTAACCTTAGGCGATATTATTGGGTGGCTAATATGCAGAAAAACTTACATTGGATGAATGATGACCGAGATTGCCCTCCCGCCTGGACTCCGTTAGAAAGGGCAGCCTTGCACCTTTCTCTGCGCTCTGTCCTATGTTCCCAGCTTCCCTTCCCTGTAACTCCCCTGGGGGTGAACCCAGTTATATCGGCCTCTCTGATAATATGGAGCCAACTCAGGAAGAACCTTGGCCTGCAGGGCCCTTCTGTCCACTCTCCACTTCTTAAAAACCACACCTTCAAACCCTCAAACACAGACCCAGCATTCAAAACTTGGCACAATAAGGGTATCATCAGCATCAAGGATCTATACACAGACGGTATTTTTTCATCTTATGCAGAACTCTCCTCCAAATTTCATTTAACAAGCTCCCACCTTTTCCATTTTTTGTTAAAAAGAATTTTCCCCATTTTCCTAATCGCCCCCCTGAAACTCTGATTGCACCCTGCTAGCCGTGGACCCAAAACGAAAAAAATGCATTTCAGTGTAACTCCCTATGTTCGACCACCTCAGAACCTCTTAATTTGATCAAGACTGCGTGGGAGAATGAATTGTCTATGGAGCTGACGGATCAACAATGGACCGCTGCTTTAAACTTGGTTCACATCTCCTCCATTTGTGCCCGTCACAGCCTGATTCAATGTAAAGTTCTCCACAGAATCCACTACACAAATGCAAAACTAGCCAGGATCTACCACACCGTTAGTGATACCTGTAATAGATGTAACCAGTCCCCTGCCAATCATTTCCATATGTTTTGGTCCTGTCTTAGATAGTCTCTATACACAGACTCTACATTCAATGAATGTAGAGTCTGTAGGCAAACCCCGGAGATCTTGCCTCCAGAAGAAGAGCAGAAGAGCCCTGGTTTCCGGTTGTAGGCTGTTTGTAGTCCGCGTGATATTGACCAACCACGTTTGAGCCGGCTGCAGTTGTTGCCAGGTTAAACGGTCCGTGCGGTGAACTAACAAGGCGGAGCATAATTGGCGTCACTGCAAACTCTGAATCCATCGCAATGGTTCAGCATATTTACTTAGCCTATATATAAACGGAAGTCAGAAATGGAAATTCGCCTCCTCCGCCCAAATCAAACCGGAATGCCAAAAAATCAGGGATCTGCCCCCAGGGTCTGCCGGAAGTGAGATGCCGAATACAGCCAATGGTTTCCGAGAATGTGTCCTAAATTGACGACCTTTTGGCAAAGTGTCTTTAATACCATAGGTGGAGCTTATGGTCAAACTATTCCCCCTAACCCAGTATCAGCCATTTTTTTGTGTGTGTCTAAGTGTGAGCGTCGCTTGTCCCAGTCTGGTTCGGACCTGAAGTGGGTGGGTTTGTGGGTGGGTGGGACTAGATTTAGAGGAGTAGTTGACATGCTGCTGTACAGCCATATCTCCTTTCATACTATTTGATTACATTGTATGTCAAGCTATTGAAAAATCCCAATTAAAAGATTTGAAGAAAAAAAAAATGTCATTACTTCATTATTTTATCAGATATTTGTGTGAAGTTTTGTTATAAATAGCATATGAATTTTTGAGTTATAGCTAAAAACATATTTTGTAAAGTCACACTAACCTTGACCTTTGACCTTCAACCACAAAATTCTACCAGTTTGTTCTTCAGTCAAGGGGAGCTTTGTGTCAAATTTAAAGGCAGTCTTTTAAGGTTTTCCTGAGATGTCATGTTCATGAGAATGAGACAGCTGCAAGGTCACACTAACCTTGACCTTTGACCAATGCAATCCAATCAGTTGGTTGTTAAGGCCAAGTGAACATTAAAGAAATTCCCTCCCAGTGTTGTTGAGGAATCACATTCACAAAAATGAGACAAAGTCACAGTAATCTTGACCTTTGACCACAAAATTTAATCATTTCATCATTGTGTCCAAGTGCCAAGTCCATTTGTGCAAAGTTTGAAGAAATTCCCTTGAGGTGTTTTTGAGATATCATGTACACAAGGATGGGACAGATGGACTACCCGAAAACATAATGCCTCAAGCCACCGCTGTCACTGCTGCAGAGACATAAAAATCCAAATCTAACAGCTTGTTTTCAATCTTTTCACACTGTGCACTTTAATTACATTCAGATACACAAAGCACATGCTATCTGCAGTGCTATTACACTGCAGTGTTATTACTGTTATACGTGTGCACAGATTTTCATCCGTTGCTCAGCTGAGAAGTCATGTTCATTAATTAAGCCAGTGCATACATTTTGCACAGGAGCAGTCAGACACTAACTTCATAAAATACCACTCAGAAATATCTAAAGGACATCACTGGTGTGCAGAAAGCAACAGAAACACAAGGATTTGGTTCCATGCAAAAATCTCACTTGGTGTGGAAGTTTCTTCAATCCACAAATAGATCAGTTTCAGCACTAGATTACTGCTGTAAGTGTGTGTCTTGCCATTAAAGTACCTGACGGACAGCTGGTGTGTCTTTACTTGCATGTCTTATGTCAGGACAGTTTGTGCACTGAGGGACACATTTTTCCCGTCCGTCTCCTTTCTAAGAATCAGGACACCATACCTTCAAAGATGGATTTGTTGTCATCATTGGAGCACTGGGTCTGGCTCAGCTCTCCCCACTGCTTGTTGGTGCCACGGCTGGGAATGTAGGCTTGGACGTTGAAGCAGTAGCTCTCCCCTCGGTCCAGATTAGTCAGCGCTATCACATTGGTCTTAGAGATGTGCATTTTCTGCAGACAACAGAAGGAAAGCATGTATGTATTTTGTGTTGTATTATTCATGTCTGTTTGAGGCTGAGCTTGTAATGTCTGCTGTTACTTACCTTGCCAGTGCTCTTATTTTTCCGATAGGTGACCATATACTGCAGCTTGTCAGAGAAGATATCCCTTATGTTCAGCTGGCGACCGCCTTTAAATACAGCTGTGAGTGGGTCAGTCACGTACAGGGTAGTCTTCTTTTTGTCTTCACTTACCTCCAGCTTAAAGTCAGGTTTGCCTATTTCACCTGTGGATGAAGTGCAAGAGGATCAGAGGCTGTTTACTGGCAAACAGAGAGTTTATCTGTGCATGTCTCTGAATATCAAGTACTGTTCAGAGACCTCTGAAAATCAATGAAAATCATGACAGTGTAACTTGTGATAACACACTGACTAAGGACCTAAGGGGTAACGGTCCAAAAGTTGAGTGTGGAATGATGGGCACTTCTCACCCTTCAACAGTTGCCATCTTTTTGATGTAGCAAACTTCTTAACTTTTGATATACAGTGCCCTCCAAAAGTATTGGAACAGTGAGTCCAATTTGTTTACTTTTGTTGTAGACTGAAAACATTTGGGTTTGACATCAAAAGATGAATATGAGACAAGAGATTAACATTTCAGCTTTTATTTCCAGGTATTTACATCTGGATCTGATACACAACTTAGAAGATAGCATTATTTGTAATGGAACACAAAATTTTTAGGTGAGCAAAAGTATTGGAACATATAAACTTAAAATAGATTAAAGTGAATGAGACTTAATATTTAGTTGCAAATCCTTTACTTTCAATAACTGCATCAAGCCTGTGACCCATTGACATCACCAAACTTTTGCATTCTTCTTTTGTGATGCTTTTCCAGGCTTTCACCACAGTCTCTTTCAGTTGTTGTTTGTTTTGGGGGGGTTACTCCCTTCAGTCTCCTCTTCAGCAGGTAAAATGCATGCTCTATTGGGTTTAAGTCTGGAGACTGACTTGGCAGTCTAAAACCTTCCACTTCTTGCCCCTGATGAACTCCTTTGTTGTTTTGGCAGTGTGTTTTGGGTCGTTATCTTGCTGCATGATGAAGGATCTCCCAATCAGTTTGGTTGCATCTTTCTTTAAATTAGCAGACAAAATGTTTCTGTAGACTTGTGAGTTCATTTTGCTGCTGCCATCATCTGTTACATCATCAATGAAGATGAAAGAGTCCGTCCCAGAAGAAGCCATGCAAGCCCAAGCCATGACATTACCTCCACCGTGTTTCACAGATGAGCTTGTATGTTTGGGATCATGAGCAGATCCTTTCTTTCTCCAAACTTTCACCTTTCCATCACTTTGGAAAAAGTTAATCTTTGTCTCATCAGTCCATAAAACTTTTTCCCAGAATTTTTGAGGCTCATCTCTGTACCTTTTGGCAAATTCCAGCCTGGCCTTCCTATTCTTCTTGCTAATGAGTGGTTTGCATCTTCTGGTGTAGCCTCTGTACTTTTGTTCATGAAGTCTTCTGCGAACAGTAGATTGTGATACCTTCACTCCTGCCCTCTGGAGGTTGTTGCTGATGTCACTAACAGTTGTTTTAGGGTCTTTCTTGACAGCTCTCACAATGTTTCTGTCATCAACTGCTGATGTTTTCCTTGGTCTACCTGTTCGACGTCTGTTGCTTAGTACACCAGTGGTTTTTTTCTTCTTCAGGACATTCCAAATGGTTGTACTGGCTATGGGCAATGTTTGTGCAATGGCTCTGATTGATTGTCCATCTTCTCTCAGATTCACAATTGCTTCTTTTTCACCCATAGACAGCTCTCAGTTTTCATGTTGGTTCCACCTCTAAATGCAGTCTGCACAGGCAAAACCTATCGTACCCAATCTGAAACTGAGCTCAGACATTCAGTGCTATTTATTGTTTGAATAATCAATGTAATTGGGAAACACCTGGGCAACAAAACACACCTGTCAGTCACATGTTCCAATACTTTTGCTCTCATGAAAAATGGGTGGGTTCAAACAAAAGTTGCTATCTTCTAAGTTGTGTATCAGATCCAGATGTAAATACCTGGAAATGAAAGCTGAAATGTTGATCTCTTGTCCCATATTCATCTTTTGATGTCACACCCAAATATTTTCAGTCTACATCAAAAATAAAGGAATTGGCCTCACTGTTCCAATACTTTTGGAGGGCACTGTAGCAACTGGGGACAACCAGGAGCTGCCATGTTATACAGATGTAAGTTATACATGTTTTTTGCACTAAGTTCCAATACTGTTGTCAAACAGAAGCCGTCAGTAATGCTTGTTGGGTCTGTAATGATTTGGTACCGCCAACAATAATGGGAGTGCTAACGTTAGTGTGCTACCCCTGAGGATCTTAGTCAGTGTGTGTCACAAGTTATATTGTCAAGAATAGAAAAATAAAACCTTGGTTGTTTGTTTCTAAAGTACCCATTTGCTGCTGTGTAGCAAAAACTATCCATGCACATGGATTTAAAAAAACGAGGTAGACCTCATGAGGTACAAAACCATTCACACAGTATGTGGCAATCACAGGGCATGGATTATAAAACCTTGTGCACAGATTTACACATTGAGTTTTTTATAATTTTATAATTTGAATGTAATTTTAGTTTATTACAACTCGGACCTCATTTTCACAGTTTTGTCCACCATTTCTATTATTATATTGTATTGTATGTTGTAATCATCAACATTAGATCACTACAACAAAGTCAGTGCAGGTCAAAAAACAGGAGTGGTCAGATGACCAGACGGGTTGGAAACAAACCAATAGTGTAACCAGATGATCTAAACTACAGCCAGAAATCCATTAATCAATTAATATATTGATTAATGGATTTGGATTTTTCAATTAATACATTGAGTAATGGATTTGTCGATTAGGTGATCGGCAGAGTATGATTTGGCAACTTTCTGTGCAACAAGCTCTCGTTTAAAGGCACTATGTGTAACAATTTCAGTTGTTCTTTAAAGGAGCTCTATGTAAGAAATCTAAAGCAAATAGTCATAAAATCCTCCTAACATGTCACAGAGACTAAGGAGTAATGTTCATATAACATACTGATCTCACCGACAACAATAGTACAGCCAGAATATTCACATTTAAAAAAAATTTTACGGTCCGCAAATCATGTTTATGTTTTGAATTTGTGTTTTGGCCTGTTGCGCCACCCACCGCCGTCTACCAGTCACACAGTCAGTAGAGTCTCAGCATCAGTTACAGTTACGACTGAGCTACAGCAGCACGGCAAGCAGCATTAGCAGTGTCCCGGTACATAGCATTAGCAGTCTCCTCAGCTGTATCCCAGCAGCAGCGTTAGCAGCAGAGAAGCCGGAATTGCTTGAACAGTCCGCTGGAAAACCGAAGATCAAGGATGCGCCGACACGGCCCTGCCACGGCAGCCGCCCGTGGGCAAACAAATCAGTCTCCAGCGTGCTGCTGTCCAGCAACCTCGAATCTGTAGGGGAGGGGGGGCGGACACGGACACGAGTGGACCCAGTGCAGTGCAGTAACCGTTTTGGCCACATTCTTACATACAGCGCCTTTAAGACAAACAAATTTTGCAGTCAAAAGTGTGTCCTAGCACATGTGTATTTACCTCCATCAGCGTATCTAAGTATGTCCGTAAGCTCCGAAATTATCATTTACATAGACAGTGCGACCGGAGTCTCATCATGTACGTGCGCCATCTTGAAAATACAGGTACGTAAAGGGACATACTTGAGAAATACGAAATTGCCTTTCGCGTTTTCACTTGTCAGTTTTCAGTTTCCGCCTGCAGGTAGAGTGACGAAAAGCAGCAGCAAACAGGCTAGTCACAAGTGCCGGTGCATTTGAAAACCTCTGCAGGGGTTAAAGCAAGAAACAATTTTGTGCCTGAAATGTGGAGCACGGAAGATTTGTGTGCCTGAAATCTGAAATCTTTCCCGGAGTGGGGGGCTTGGTGTTGAGGTCACAAAATGAATAGAAATGTATGTGTTGCAAAGGAACGTGTTTATCAAAACGAACAAAAAGATTATAGCTTTAGTAGTTACTCTTCAGATTAAACTTTTATAGCATAATGAGTTTATAAATAAAGATTAAACTTTCAGTGGTTACCAGACTTTTTGACTTATAGCTCCTACATCTTCTTTTTTGCCTTGGTGCTATTTATTTTTAGAAGCAAAATCATTTAGGCTGTTTGCAAAATTGTACCGCACTTGATGTGAATTAAACAGGCAGTTACGTCGAAATTTCGCCTCTGGGCAAGCATGTCATCATTGAAATGGATCATATAATGTTGTGGTGGTGACTTTAAAACTTAAGCATAGAGGATTTTTATTGCAACTTTCGTTTCTGTCTGGTTTCTGTTACCTTACCTTCAAAACTACCGCTGGTTTACTGGAGCTTCTCCCACTCCATCTGTGCTCTGTGTCTCAATGTAACATGATGTGAAAGCATGCACAGGCGTCAGTGTTGACTGGCTATCACTTGTGCCGTGTAACCAATCAGAGGGGGCTGTAGGCGGGGCACTGTCACAAGCCCAGTGCAGTGGGGACTGCTGACAGGGAGGGAGATGGCTGTATCAGAGCCAAAGGAGCGAGTTTTAAAATACATTTATTTGATCAGTTATCGATGAAAAAACGTCCGATGCCAATTATGGTAAACAGTATTTTTTTTTTTTTTTAATTTTTATATACTTTATTAATCCCCAAGGGGAAATTAAATTTTTGACTCTGTTTGTCAATCACACACAGGTCCGAACACACACATGCACAAACTGGACCTATACATGCACTAAATGGAGAGATGTCAGAGTGGGCTGCCCATAACAGGCGCTCCGAGCGGTTGGGGGGTTCGATGCCTTGCTTAGGGGCACCTTGGCAGTGCCTATGAGGTGAACTGACACCTCTCCAGCTACCAGTCCACACTCCATATTTGGGTCCGGACGGGGACTTGAACAGGCGACCCTCTGGTTCCCAACCCAAGTCCCTATGGACTGAGCTACTGCCACCCCCAAGTTGTTGTGTTTACTCGCACACTGTGCGCCTAAATCATTTTCCCGGTTCGCACATATACAGTATATATTTTTGGGGGCAAATGTGAGTGAAATGCTCACACTTCTGCCCTTGCCGGACAGAAACTTTGCCACGCTGGAAATCCGGCGCTGTGCCGGAGAACTTTAATCCCTGCCTCTGGCTTCAGAAGATGGAGGGGGGAGGAGAGATATCTTCCTTTTTGGGAGGGCGGGCGGGCTTTGCGGAGAGGAAGACCCGAGCGGGAGTATGTGCTGGGCCGGGAGGGCGGGCAGTCTCCGCGGAGAGGGAGACCCCAGCGGGAGTATGTGTGGAGCCAGGAGGGCGGGCGGCCTCTGCGGAGAAGGAGACCCGAGCGGGAGTATGTGCGGGGCCGGGAGGGCGAGCTCCGCGGAGAGGGAGACCCGAGCGGGCCGGTGGGAGAATGTGTGAGGGGCGTCCGTGTTTGAGATGGGAGCTGGCGGCGGGAAGTCGGACGCTCCCAGAGAGGGGAGAGGGAGAAATATAGCTAAATAAGATGAAAATAGAAAAATGTCTCTGTCTTTTACTTTTGTTTTCAGTGTTTAATTAAGGTGGGAGAGGCGGAGGGCGGCGGGAGGGCAGACGCTTCCAGAGAGGGGAGAGGGAGAAATATATCAAAATAAGATAAAATAGGAAAAATGTCTCCCTAATTTTATTTTATTAAAAAAAGCTGTCTCACTAGATGAAGTTGTGGTAGTTGACATCCTGCAGCTTCTTGTTTGCTACCGACTACCGTAGTTGCAATTTGCGTTACAGGTGTGGTGGCCGCAGAGAGCACCGATGCAGTTTGTTGCAATATACGATCTCAACACTAGATGGGAGAAATTCCTACACAGTGCCCGTTTAACTTTCTCAATTAGCTGTCTGTCCTCGTCTGAACATTGTAGTATTAAATATTTCTGCAGTTTGGACTGTTGGTGGAGCATTCAATGTCATCATTTTGGGCTCTAGAAAACTGATTAATTTAATGGGCAACAGTTTTCTTAGGTTATGTGGACCAAACAATTGATCAACAATGGAGAGAATCATTTGCAGTATAAACCCAATGATTAATTGCAGCCGATAGCTAAACCACTTCATCAAAAACTGAAAGTGGGCACAAGTAAAATGATGCTATTATCACTTAATCACTCGGGAAAGCTGTGTGCACACAAAACTAAGGTAAGGCTGTATTTACAGTTAAAGCATACGGTAAGCAGTAGCACACGATTTATTGTTCAGCATTACATTAACCCTTTGCTATCACTGGATGGGTGTAGCATCTGGGATCAGGCTATCTGATGATTTCATCACATTCCCCACAGTAATTGTGTTTCACTCACTCTGTGATACAGAGGGATAGGCTACACACAAAATGATAAAGCAAGAGTTGTTTATATATTAATTCACTATGTTTCTCCATGTCTCATTACTGAACAGGCAACTTCTGCTGTGCAGATGTATTAACATTGTTTTATTCGCTGAGAGCTTTTTGATGAGCATGTTTCCAGTGGAGATGTCTCTATTAGATGTGACTAACCCAAAAAAAACAAAGAGACCCGCACACCACAAAGGTCCAGTAAGAGGGACTTTAATGCCGTGTAACGTTTAGAGCCCACAGCTCTTCGTCTTTCGTTCCTAAAACTTAGCTATCAATTTGATAAGTTATTAATAATAATTAAGATAGCTAAAACTGTGAGAAAACATGTCAGAAAGTGGAAAAAGCCGGAGAGAGTTAATACTTCCTTCACTGGCTGTGTGTTTGTGTGCGAGTTCAATCAGCTATTTTCCACTGCGGACCTGTCTGAACATGTGTCTGAACAAATTGTATGATACTTTAACTGTGCTGCACAAGTGAAAATTATTTCCAGCACATTAACGAAACAACTCATTGTAGCTGAAGAGCTTACTGTCTTTGTAGGGGCAGAATCGTGGTGAGCTGGTGTGAGGGAACTCGATGAGGTCAGAGGTGGCTCCCAGTGGGGGCTCAGACAGGACATCAGCTGTATAGTAGGCATTCAGGTCAGTTAGAGAGCTGGACAGATCACACACTGTCGCTGAGGACCGAATACAGTGAGGGTTCCTCTGTTTGTCTCCACCAACCCTGCAACAGTGTAAAAATCACATGGATATGACTAATGGATGCAAATAGTCCAAGAAGTGAAATCACCCCAGACACAAGAAAATGGATTACAGGACAATACAGTATGTCACTGTTAACAAGAACATTTGAAGACAGAGACGTGACTGTCCAAATGCAATAATTCATCCCAGCAGGACACAAAGTATAGATTTGCATATCTTGGGGAGCATCAATACAGTTGTTGGCATTTGTAACTGATGTTTGTTGGATGTATAAATTTGTGGTGTTTCTGCCTGTTTCATTTTTCTCTTAGTGAATCATTCAGGTCTGACTGCTTTAATCTCTCCATTTTAGGTCTCTGCCTAAAATGAGCATTCCAAAACTATCTTTGACTGGATCAGTAATGGATTCTTTTCATGAAGCCCTGCTGCAATTAATCTTTCCTTCAAAGTCAAGCAAGCACGTCAGAGGGAAGAGTGCACTTCAGTGGTAACACTGACAACCTGAATAAATCAACTGCATGAATAAGCTGGAAATGAAATGTAATTTCTTGAAAGGGCCAACAGGTAAGGGTGTGGATGCAGGTACTTACGCAAAGAACTCCACTGTGTAGGAGTAATCAGCTGATGGTTTGGGCTCCCAGGTCAAAATAGTTTTAAAGTTGGTGGATTTCCAGGTGACATTCTGTGCTCGGGGATAGGAGCCTGAAAATTAAAAAGGTTGCATAAAATGCCAATACTGATCAGGTGTTTAAGGTCCAGTCATTCCATTCACATAAAGTTAATGAAACAATGCAACAAAAGTATTTTATCTTTACACTGACTTATATATCTAGTCTGTAAGACATTTTGACCCTTCATTTATAAACACTAAACTACACTTTTCATGGAATAACATCGTAATAAGTGTGGTCCCTCACAAAACTATTACATAGGATCACAGTAATGTCTTAGACAGAAAAACACCATGTACTGCAGAACCAGAAATAATTAAACCTAAGCCAGAACTTCATCAGGCTCCCAAGGTCTTAATAAAGTTCTGAGTGAAATGCATTGCTCGTATCAGTGTTAACACAAGATTCTTGGTAATATTGTTTTATGGACTGACTACCACTAACTAACCATGTAACAATTTGCCTTTAATTTAGCACACTGACTATACACAGTCAAACACTGGGATTTTTACCTAGTCTTGTTGTGACTACAGGTAGGTGTCCCACCCAAAGAACACACAAGAGCAAAGGGTTTTGTTAACAGTCTGAGGCTAAGCCCAGTTTTCCCTGTACAGAGGATTTAAAGGCTGCCCAGCCCATATTTGACGATAACAATAGACTTCATGTAGTAAATTATTGCGGGATTGAGTAAACAATTCAGGGCACATTCTGGTGCAAGTTTTGTGATCAATGTCTAAGGTCCTCACATGACAAATTAGATACAGGATTATTGAAAAGTAGGGAAACTGGAAGTCAAAACGAATTTAATGACCTTGACAGTCCCATATGTAGCAGTTATATACAGTTATATAGACTAAACTTGTGTCAATGAAAATGTGGTGGTAAAAACAGTAATAACCCATACACTGTACAACAATACATCATTATTTATTAAATGATTATATTTTGTATTTTTAATCTAAGTCTTCAAAATAACTAAAGCAGAAAAATAAATGTAGCGAAGTAAAAAGTACAATATTTCACTAAGATGTAGAGGAGAAGACCTGTGTATAAAGTAGCATAAAATGGAAATACTCAAGTACAAGTATGTCAAAGTTCTCTTAATTTTAATGACTTAATTTTAATGATAGCAGTTGCAAAGTATTCTGTTTCTACTCAATACTTATCACCAACAACTACTAATATGTCACAATTCATAATTAATCTCGGGAAAATGTGCTTAAGGGTAAATAAGATGCCAAAGTGCATAAAAACAGATCTTGTTCATCAAGACAGGCTACAGAGGAGAGGCGAAGCCCCCATTGTCCTCAAATTGTAGAAACGCCCCTGTTGTAAAGGAACCTGTCAGCAAAGGCAGAGTGGGACTTGATAACTATACAAAATGACCTCAGTAAACTTAAAAATTGCAATAAATCCGCGTTTTTCCTTACTCCGACTGCAACTGTATTCTGCAGACAAGAGACACGGGGTAGGCCTATACTATACTTCAAGTGTAGCTACTCATTTCATGTTATTCGCGCCCTCCTTTTCTTATCTCGTCTTTATAATGTAGACTAAACAACATCTCTTTTACTCATTCACTCCCATTGACCTTCCTTAGTAAGACTGCATGGACATTGAATTGATAAGTTGGGCGCGCGGCTTGGACTCACCTGAAGCAGAGCTCGCGGGGAGAAAGAGAACAATAACCAGAGCAGCTGGTAGTCTTATTGTCGACATGTCGGCTGAAATTCCTCCCAGCTAGTGTGGTCCAAACCGACGAATTCTGTCCCCTGTCTTAGTAATAATGTTCCGTATAGAGCCTATGAATCCTTCCGACTTGCTTAAGTCTGACTGCAAAACGCTGGTTACAGCAATCTAAGAGCGCGAGGCTTGGCCAAATAAGGGGCGTCCGGCTGTGGCGTCACCGGGGACAGTTATTATACATGCAGCCGAGTGCGTGCCTGTCCCGCTGAGGTCATTGAGCGGATGCAGTGGGGCTTGGGGTACTCTCCTGGATTACAAGAGTTTCCACCACACTCAAAACTGAACCGCGCGGCAAAGAAGCCATGACGTTTAAACGCAGTTACCCATCTATCTTCTGATATGGACCAGTAACTTCAGCGAAATTAATAAGAAATGAAGATTTTAATTCTACAAGTTGGAATGCTTTCACTTTCTTTCTTTCAGTTTGCCGAATGATTCATTGCAATCATTGCTAGAGGAAGTACTCAAATATTCTACTGAAGTAAAATTAGCAGTACTACAGTGTAGAAATGCTCTGTTACAAACTAAAGTCTTGCATTCAAAATGTACTAATAGGCTACGTATTAGCATCAAAATATAGCCTACTCAAGCAACCAAAAGTTACTAATTATGCAGAATGGCCCATTTCAAGTTTAAGCCGACATATTATATTATTGGATTGTAATTACTGATAATTAATATATTAATCACTTTAATGTTTGCAGCTGGAGCCCATTTTAATGACTTTATATACTGCTGGATAATAATACTTCATCATTTATTTGCTGAGTTAAATTTTGTATGAATAATCTAACTATGCAAATTAACTATAAATATATGTAATGCTAATGTAATGGAGTAAAAGTACAATATTTCCCTCTGAGATGTAGTGGAATAGTATTAGGCTAAAAATAGAAAATACTCAACTAAAGTACAACTACCATAAAATTATACTCAAGTACAGTCCTTGAGTAAATGTACTTAGCCTAGTTACATTCCACCATTGTACTTTTTTTGTGCAAATTTTTCTGTTTCATTGTTTGTAGCGCTGACTCAGCTGGGAGAGTTTCATACCCATTCTTGTGTTAGAAATGCTGGAGAGTAGTGTTCAGTCATACTGCTGCTGGAATAACTGCTACTGTGGCTTTGGCTCAGAGGTAGAGCGGGTCGTCCACCAATCAAAAGATCAGCGGTTCAATCCCGGGCTCCTCCAGGCTGCATGTCGACGTATCCTTGAGCAAGATACTGAACCCCAAATTGCTCCCGATGGCTGTTCCATTGGTGTGTGAGTGTGTCTTGTACGGTAGCCTCGGCCACCTGTGTGTGTGAAAGGGTGAACGTGACTCGTAGTGTAAAAAGTGCTTTGAGTGGTCACTAGATGACTAGAAAGGCGCTCTACAAATGCAGGTCCATTTATTGCCCAATATAAAGCACTTTGCTGCTATATATAGTATAATGTATATATGATGAGTGGTTGTCAATACATCATGATCCTCCGGGCTTTTATTCGTTTTCTCTCTGGAATCCCTTTGATACAACTTACCCAAAGCAGTAATTGACATCAGTGTCTGAACACCTTTCACAGTAAAGTTACTCATATTACCAGGCATTCTGCAAACAGCAGGCTTTTATTACCTCCACACAATAAACCTTAGATAAAGGTTTCTTTACACTGTTTTGGTGGGGCACAGGTTTATGAGCCAAGGTTAAACAGTTCACCGGAGCCTCAGTTGTTCACTCTATCATTTCTCAGATACTGTGTACCATACATCTGTCTTTTTCTCAACATTAACAGCTTGGCATAGTGCAAAAACTGCCCCAGGAAGTGAGGAATTAATTTCAGTGTACAGTGTAATGGAGGGCCAGTTGTATCTGAAGATGTATATATTTTATTACTTCCTTTTCATCTTCAGTTCATTACTTCCCATCCATTTGTTCCATTTTAACATGATGAACAGATACATCTATCTATCTTTGCAACAAACTTCTGGACACATTTCTCTAATTCTTCAGTCAGTCACTTGAATAGTAGTGGTGGTGTAGTCATAGTTTAAAGAATGGATGACAAGCGTCCTAGTGGTATGCTGACCACAGACCATATATACTCTCTGACCCCCGAGAAACCTGGGTGGATCTGACTACTGTGGCAGCATCATCATGGATCTGACAGACACTGCAGCTCAGTGCATGAGTCAGGACATCCACTCAGACAGTCCCAGTGGGTGAAGTGGAGGTCTATTTATAGACTCAAAGGCATGTGTAATCTTTGGACACACAGAAATGAAGTTCCAATTTGGCTAAAAAGTATAACCTTTGGCTTAGTCTGTTTTTATTTTTGCCAAAGTTATTGTTGTATGGTAGTGCAGTGCAGAGTTTAGAAATCAGTCAGCACTCATAACTGCATTATCATGCTTTATACCGTCAGTAATGTAACAATAAAAGTCTCTGAAAGTTGATTTTCACAAGGAAATTAAATGACACATAAACTAAAACTACCATAACATACTCAGAAAGTGGTAAGGAATCATTTACAGTAAACACTACATGATTTGTAGTAACTGGGGTGAAACAAGCAAAACCACTTGTAGTATAATGTGACAGAGCCCTTTAATGTGGCTTTTGTTTGTCTTAATTTGGAGCTGCCTGGGAGTATCTGTCTGGCATGGTGCCAGACCTTGTCCTTCGCCCCATTATCCTTCCACCTCCCTCCTTGGCAGTGAGGGGCCCAGCTGTAGCATGGTCTACTATGGCTTTTAATCCCAAGGAACCCTCTGATGGGAATAACTCAATTCAGACACAATTCTTTTCAGTAGATAAAAGCACAGTGAGAGCCCCCAGCACACTAACACACACACACAACGCACAGTGAGAGCCCCCAGCACACTAACACACACACACACACACACACACACAAACACAGGCACAGAGAGCAGAGTAAGGGAAAGTGGGGTAAAATGAGCCAATTTTTAGGCCTACTTATGTTGCCCTCTTGGCAAGGAAAAAAACAGTAGAATGTACAAGTACAATGAAAACATTTACCCTTATTTGAAGAGGTCTCCTATCAACTGAAATTATAAGAATACATATATGACAAAGGGCCCTGAAAATATGAAGCATGAAAAAAAATGTGTTCCTGTGGCTCAACTTGCCCCAGGTTAGGGGGAAGTCAATCCAAGGCAGTGGATGAATTGAGCCATCTGACATTTTATGTAATTGTAAAAATAGATAAATGTAAATTTTAAAACATTTTCTTAACCTGAACAACATAAAACCAACCAAATAATTTAATATTCTGCATCTTTTAACAGTAGCCTTTGTAACCATTGAAAAAAGGTCTGTGAAATGAAGGGAGTCATGCAATTGTATGTAATTGAAAAAATGTGGCATCTAGTCTTGTATAATAAAATATAATAATAATATGTTAATAAAATAATAATAATATGATATATAAATACGTGTTTGGCAGAAAAAAAACAAGTAGAGTCGGTGGTGTGCCATAAAGTTTTTGAATTAATCTCGACCTAAAAATATATAACACATTCTACTGTATCTAACTACATGAGATAGCCTTTGCAAACCTACTAACTCCTTTCATTTCATGCACAGCCTCCCAGATAAAACCCTCTTTTTCCAGTTGTTGTGAGCAGGAATGCTGTTTCTTTACATTTCTAATGTCAGCTGATAGAAATGGAAGCAAGCCAGTCTTTTAGATGTTGTCTGCTAGCTGCTTCTCTACAGCACCTCCTCGGTGTAGACCCTCTTCCACTGATTTTATGTCTAAATATGTACTAATAATCCCATGTGCTTCTCTCCATCACAGCCAGATAGAATTGATAGGTGCCTCCTGAATTTATGGTCACATGACAACAAATGGGCACAGTTGCTCAGAAACAAGGGGTGGGGCAATTTACCCTCAGGCTTACCTTACCCTGCACTCCCCTAGTTGACTTTTCAACAAATATAAAAACACCCTCTAAAATCCTACACAACTCTCTTGGCTCATTTTTGTATTTTCGGAATTTGATATGCTTTTTGTATTAGAGGAATGACTCACAAAACATTTGTATTGGCTGACTCTTTCAAATTTAGAAATGAATGATAGTAAACTGATCTGAGAAGTGATCTAAAAGCAGTGGATGCTTAGTGTATGGATGGATGCAATGGAAATTAAAAGAGTATAGCAAAAACTCACATTATACTCCAATAACTTTGGTTTGCTTTTCCTATTTTCCCTAATAAATTCTACTGAAAAGCTAATGGAGTGAGGTCCAAGTGCAGTGCTGGTGCAGTCATGTTTGATGGATGACGACATTAAACAAAATGGCTGGAAAAAAGCTTTTATTTACCTCTCACAATAAATTCCCTGTTATAATGTCATTCCAACAGAGTGATCTACAACTACAATGTTAGGCTGCATTCACTGTTGTCCCTGGCATTATGTAGAGATATACAATGGCATGAGCTCACTGGGCCTCTCTGTCTATTATATCAGACAACGCTACAGTCAGGGTTAATCAGCTCTGCCTGCTGGATTTCTGCCTTAATTACTTTTACAGGGCCATTCCTGGAAAAAAGGAGAGGAGCAACTGTTTGTTGAATACTCCCACATTAGTGTTCAATGACAGGCGTGAAGTGGGTTCTAGTAAAGACAAAAAAAGACTTGTGGTTAGTCATGGATAGATCCAAAATCCATCTCAGCTTTATTTTCTTTTAATTCTATGAACAGCACATGGTCATCAGCACTACACAACACTGTGCAGTGGTTCAGTTTTTCATTGTAGAGAAAAATGTGGAAATCAGAAAACAGCAGCCAAACTCTCCTTTATGTCTCCTCTCTCTCTGTACCTAATCACCTGGATTCCTTATCTCGAGTTAAAGGGCTGGTTCATCTAACCATGCAAATATTTTTGGTTTTATTTTTCAAGCTTCTCAGACATCTGTCTCTGAGATTTATCAGTTCAATGTATGTGATCCTCATAGTTTTAGTATTCAAATTCAATGGCAAAATCTCAATGGCAAAATCTCAGTCTAGAATAAAATTCTCTGTACGAAACAGAATCAGTGGGGTTGATATGACTCTAGTGAAGAAAATCATTGATGGAACTGTAAAATCACTGACCTACATCTGCAATTTATCTAAAGTTGTTCCAATATTTAAAGCTGAGGATAAACATCACTTCACCAATTACAGGCCTGTGTCCTTACTCCCCCAGTTCCCTAAAATACTGGAGACACTTTTTGTTGCAAGGTTGACTGATTTTATTGAAAAGCACAAACTGTTGGCGGACAGTCAATATGGCTTCAGAAAAAAATGGTGGAGCTAACAGAAGAAATAACAACATGTATAGATGACAAAAAATATGCAATAGGGGTATTTATTGATTTAAAAAAGGCATTTGATACCATTGATCATGACTTATTAATCAATAAACTGGAAAGGTATGGCATCAGAGGGGTTGTGTTGAACTGGCTGAATATATACGGAACTGTCAACAGTTCGTGCAAACCGGTGAACATAAATCTTCATGTTAGGACATTACTTGTGGAGTCCCACAGGGATCACTTTTAGGGCCAAAATTGTTTGTTTTGTACATTAACGACATATGTAAATATTGAAATACGTGTTACTTGTGGATGATACGAATATTTTCTTTTCTAGGGATAATTTAGCAGCTTCTGCAGGTGGTCACATCATACTGAATAAATTAAAGATGTGGTTTGACTCGAACAAATAATCATTAAATCTGAGCAAAACCAAACTAATGCTGTTTGGAAATCAAAAAATAAATGCACAAGTATTTATAACGATAGACAATGTTATTATTGAAAGAGTATATGAAAAACAAGTTTCTTCGTGTGATAATAGACCACATAATCTGCTGGAAAACACATGTAGCATATGTAAGAACAAAACTGACAAGGAGTTTTGTAGTTCTGGGCAAAGTAGCATTGTATACTCTGTACTGTTCTCTAAAATTACCGTATTTAAATTATGGTGTTGAAGTATGGGGAAACACCTACAAAACCACCCTACAACCATTATCCATACTGCACAAAAAGAGCCATAAGAATTTTACACAATGTTGGATATCATGAACACACTAATAACCTGTTTTTGAAGTCACATGAACTGAAATTTATGGATCTGATGGATTTGAGGAAATCAAACAAAGCAAAGATCAGACAGTTTAAAAAGAGGTACAAAGACAGTATCTTCACAAGATACAGAAATGATTAGAGAGAATGTAAAGCACACTCAGGGTGATACTGTTGTCGGTATTTTCCAGTCGCATTTTCAAATGTGTTTTGTACATGGGGTAATATTGGTTAACAGGTATTACGTGCAGTGCTGTAAATGTGTGGTTGATTGATGTTGAGGAGATTTTATCTATGTAATAGTTTGATTAGTTATGGATTAGTATAGTTTGGGATTCAGGGTAGGGCAAGACAAGCATGTTGCTTCTTCCTACTCCTTTTCGGACATGAAATGTAAATTTCTGTTTGTCATTGTAAGTCTGTTCAAGATTTATTGTTTGTCTCTGTTTTGAGGTCTCTTGAGGTTGGGGACAGGAGGCTGGTGCATTTACCAGGAATTAGACGAGACAGGTAAGTCAGAAACAGGTAAACTGGCAATCGGAAATCAGTCCACAAAAAAGTGCTAGAGAGTCTTGCTCAGTCTAGTTCAAGAGAAAAAGTTCAAGAGAAACTCCACCTGATGCTGTGGACGTCCATCCATTGGCTGGAATGCTGACTCCAAAAAGGTGTTTTTCTTTGCTCCCAAACACAGACAGGAAGGTAGCAAGTGTTTGCACCTCCTGTCACATGCCGGGACGCCCTGAACATAGCATGAGCCAAATCATGGGCTATAACTGCCTGTAGTGTGTAGTATTAGTTTTATAGTTGTGTGTAAACACCATTCATTTTAAACTATGTACAAATTAGAAAATCTAAAATTTGAATTATATTCTTTTAACCTTTATTTTGACAAGAAGTTACACTGAGACCAAGGTACTATTGTCTGAATGGGGTCTGTAGTCGTAATGACTGTGGGTTCTTTCAAATTTTTTATATTGGAGTCAAAATGACCAAGTTGGTTTTACCATATAAATATAACATGAATCATGTTTACCTATATTACTGAAAACTGAATGATACTAGAATTAAAGAATAGTACGTGAGCTTTTAAGTAGGCCTACTAATTTGGACTGTACTTGGGGTAAAAGCTGCACTTTGTATTTAACAAAGTATGCAAATTACCGTAAGTTTTCTAAAATAATAAGTATTTGTTTATTTATTTATTTTGTCAGTTGACATTAATTATATTACATTACTAATAATGTTAAGAGAAGAAATAAGTTAACATGTTGCTATGATGGTTGTTTCTTATAATAGTTTATTCTTGGCATCCTTAGGGACCCCAGCTGGCCTATTAAATATGTTGGTAGGGTGAGGGTTACACTGTGACAGCAGATTTACCTTTAGCTTGTGGTCCTTACACTAATTCATATCTCCCTGGCATTCATGGACAGGGAAGTTAGGAGCTCATTCTCCATGATCTTTTTGAAGTCTTATTTCCAAACCACTTGTGTATTCAACAGCAACTAACATCTCATTGTAAGTCTGGAAATAAATCTGTTTGGAGCTCAGATATTTAATTTCCAGACTTGGATCATAACTGGTCCTAACTCCTGATTCTTTGCCAGTTATGACCTTGTGCCCTTCAGCTTAAACATTTTAAATCATTGCATACAGCTTTCCCCTAGCATACTGTAGGCCATTTACACTGCCAAATTTTCCGCGAATGTTGGGCCATTTTGGCGGCCAGCAGCGAGCGTTTATACACACAGAAGCGGAAAGGTGAGTTGATCTGAGGCACCCAATTTTCCGCCTTGTAGGGTAGTCATATTGGCGGAACCCTTTAAGTTTAAACAGACCGAGGTGGCCTTCCGCAACGGGAGGGGCTGATGAAGACCTGTGGGAGGAGCTGTTGACGCCGCACGTGCGAGCCACTGGCGGTGGATAAACAGGAAACAGCTGATAGCAGGAATTAGCGAGCAGCTAGTAGCAAGAGGGAAACGCAAACCTGACAGACACTGTAAGGTGAGCAACTGGGGAGACAAGGAATAGCATGCCCTCCTTGCACTCACAAACAAAGAGGCCATAGAGACAGAGCACAACGCATCATAATCTGAAAGCCACGCCCCCAAAGGGGAAACGAGGCCTGCTTTCCCCTCCGCTTCTTCGTGTGCTTGTTGTCATTCTGCCTCCGCAGCCGCACCTTCAAGTCTCCACGACTGAATTGCTAACTAGCTAGCTAAAATTATTAGCTATAGCTAGCTAATGATTAGCTAATAATTAGATGGCAAAGGATTATTTTAGCATGCTATGCCTACCAGAGAGGCAACGGTATATTGAGAAGCTTAACATTGCCGGTCAGTGTCCCTTCTCCTTACCTTGCTCGTCTCGGAAAAAACTTGATGTGGAGATTCTTTTTTTAAGAGGATGAGCATTTCGCATGCTCAGCCATCAGCCTGCTCCTACTACCGGCACACGTTGTTGTTTTGAGACATGCCTCTACATGCTGGTAGATTGATAGAAGTGCTAGAGTGGACCGCTGGAATGGACTGCCTGAATCGCGGAGCGCTGGGCACAATTATAACAGAAGTTGCATTCATACTGTCAATGCTTTAGCTTAACATACATAAATACAGTTAACTGTTACTCTAAAAAATACAATTTGAGGGTTTGACAAAGTGTTTGCTGCACACATAGGCATACCGAGTGTCAGAATCTCACAATTTCTTCCCTGTTGAAGCCTCAGGTTTTATTGCCTGTATCCACTTTTGTCGTCTACAAGGTTCCGTTTTTCTGCTCGGCAGCTGAAAAAAGCTAAGCTCTGGGTTTTTATTGGTCGTGCAGCCCACCACACAGCAACTTTTCAGCATTTGGACTTAGGGAAAACTCAACAGGCTGGAAACGGAAGGGTAAAGTGTGAGGGGAAAGCGGGCCTCGTTTCCCCTTTGGGGCGTGGCGTTCAGATTATGACGCGTTGTGCTTTGTCTCTATTAACCATCAGATGACGCGGACAGTAAAGAATGGGCCAATTTACGAGAGAATCGCCATCTGACTACTGCCACCTGACTTCCTGGCTTCCCTCCTACGTCACTGTTTACGTCACATGCTGAGCTACACATTTTGTTACTTGCTCACAATCCCCATTGCCCCGAAAAAGGTGCATTCTGTATAAACAAAAGTGGGTAGGCGGCAACTTTCCGCCCTCCCCGATTTTGTTTTTATACTGCCTATGCTGAAAAAAGACTGATGGGCTTTCCTGCAAATTTGCACAATTCCTATCTAAAAATGGCTTGTGTTTCATGAAACCAGATCATTATCAGATAGTCCCTTTTGTTCATGGGATTTAAATGACTCAGGTGGTCTGGTCTGCACATCAGTGAAAAGAAGTATCATTTTTTCTTTAGTGAAAGTATCCATGTAGAGTCTGTTTTTATGTTAAAAAAAATGAGGAAAGGACCTCTTGAGAATGCCTTTGCATGCATCCTTGTTTTGTTGATATGTACAGTATAGTAAGCAAAATGTAATAAAACAGCTGGTCACAGTAAAAACAACTAGAAGATGGAATAAATTCAGCATGTTACTGTAAAAGGAATGTTGCCCATTGAATGGACACACACTTTTTCTTGAGAGACATCAACAGACATTAAGGTTATACTTGCCTAAAGCAAATTTACCAGGAAACAAGTCATTAAACATTGATAAAATGTCAAGACCAATAACTGATACCACATTGAGTTACTTTGCAGTCTTGCATGCACAGCTCTGAGGGTCCGTTGTTTTCTTTAGAATTCAAAGTGGGAGTCAGATTTTTTCTAAAGCTGTACCATCTTCACTTCTTTTGTTTGTTTAAAGGTCTGAGGAAAGGGAAATTCCTTCTTGATTCTTGGTGGGTGGGGGTGGGGGATGGGATGGATGGGGAATGGGGGGTGTTTTAAAGACAAAGGACTGTGGGACTGGGCGTCATCCAGCACTTCCTGTTTTGCTAGCTTGTTAGTTATATTATATTTACTGAGAGCCTGAGCCTGCATCATCTACCAGAGTGTGGATATCAGCGTACTGCATGCAGATGAATCTGGAAGTCACTGGTTTTGACTTTAAAGTTAAGCAACATGCTGGATGAGTTGGATACATGTAGCAAGTACCAACATGTTGAGGCTGTATAAATCAGAGATGTCATTAAGGTTTGGTAGGTATTGGGAAACAGTTGCATGAATGATGTTTAATTAATTATGCCTCCTCCCTTTGTGACTATCAGTGAAGGAAAGTGCTTATTTCATCATTCATTTAATCAACATTATGCTTCTTGGATTAGCCTGTTCATTTAACAGTTCCAGTAATTTAATTCAGCTTTCTACTGCAACTCAACAAACAGGCTAATTAGACTAAGCATGAATTGAAGCATGAAATGAATGGCTTGAGTTTTTAAGACATCACAATACTAATGTATTTCCAAGTCTGGAAGCTGTTATGTCCCATTTAGCAGGACAGAAACAAGTCCCAAGCAGCTACATAGATGAATAACTGAGTAGGAAAATATTATGTTTATAATGAGATTTGGATGAACATGCTGGGAGAGCAGGCACTTCAAGGTGGGCAAAAGCAAAACAAACCACAAATATAGCCCTGGGGCCAGGGCTTGACAAAGAAGAGCAAAGTCACCTCAGCTGGTATAATTTAATTTAGTGCAAGTCTCCTCTGAGATTAATCAGGATTGCTCCAGAACAGCTTGTTTCCTAGTATGGCCGGCAGACCATGTGTATTTTTTCACTGATGCTGCTCATTTAGGATTATGTAACTCGGTCCCACAAGGCTGGAAACAAAGTTTGGTGCTGATAGAGCCAACATTCAAAAAAGTCTATTCATGTAACTGTTTTTCACATTCGGGGCCACTGCTGGATCTTATGCGCAATTGTTTATTTAAAAGAGTGAGTGCAGCACTGTGCACTGAATCAGTGGCAAACCCAGCTCAAACCATGTTGTGTCTGAGACGGCCTTAACTGGGAGAGTTACCGCAATACGTGCAATTATGACTGATGATAGTCATATTTGCCGCTTCCAGCACTGGTGCCCATCGCACAGCACATGATGTGCGTACCGGTGTGTGGCGCTGCAGGCATTATGCAAATAAGCAAAGAATCCACAATTGTGACCTTAATTCAAGAAGCTTTTTTGTAGAGCACACTGACTTTTAGATATGTTTTGAAATTTAAGTCAGCTAGACTCACAATAAGAGGGCTGCAGCCTGTCAGTTTTTACTTTTTTAGCTGTCAGTTATCAATCAATTCAATCAATTTTATTTATAAAGCCCAATATCACAAATCACAATTTGCCTCACAGGGCTTTACAGCATACGACATCCCTCTGTCCTTTGGACCCTCACAGCGGATAAGGAAAAACTCCCCCAAAAAAATAACCCTTTAACGGGGGTAAAAAAAATGGTAGAAACCTCAGGAAGAGCAACTGAGGAGGGATCCCTCTTCCAGGACGGACAGACGTGCAATAGATGTTGCACAGAAAAGATCAGCATAATAAATTAACAGACGGTAATGACAGTAGCTTACAACAACATTAATGAAAGTAATAATATTATAATTATAGTTCTGGCTACTGTGATACAATATGTTGAAAGTATATATTAATATCTGACAGTATGCATATGTGACAATAATCATATGTGTATAATAAAAGTAGAAGTATGACTAATGATGACAGCAGCAGCAGGAGGCATCTGGCAGGACCACGGCAACAGTACAACCACAAACGTCACACTATCCAGGCACCACTGCAATATGAGTTAACCTGAGAGACAGTGGAGCACAAAGGCTCCGGAGAAGAAGCCGAGTTAGTGACATCCAGAATGGCCGAGTTAGCAAGATGCAGTAATAGGATACGAGAGAGAGAGAGAGAGAGAGAGAGAGAGAGACAAGGAGAGAAGGTGCCCTGTGTATTATAGGGGGTCCTCCAGCAGACTAGGCCTAAGTCAGCCTAACTAGGGGCTGGTACAAGACAAGTCTGAGCCAGCCCTAACTATAAGCTTTATCAAAGAGGAAAGTCTTAAGCCTAGTCTTAAATGTGGAGACTGTGTCTGCCTCCCGGACTGTAACAGGAAGATGATTCCACAGGAGAGGAGCCTGATAGCTGAAGGCTCTGGCTCCTGATCTACTTTTGGAGACTTTTGGGACCACAAGTAACCCTGCGTTCTCAGAGCGCAGAGTTCTGGTGGGATTATATGGCACTATGAGCTCTCTAAGATTAATCTAATTTTTTTTTTTTTTTTTTTTTTTTTTTACATTTGACCAAAATCACAATTTTTATTAACAGTAACCAAATGCCTTTTTGGCCTAAAACCACAGACAGGAGGCTGGCTGGCTGGCTAGTAGGAAGCTGAGGCCTTATAAGCCGAGGCCATCTTGGCTGTCATGTGAGACAGGCTGGAGCTGGTATTAGATTCACCAACAGCTACCTTGTCCTGGCACACACTCATTTGCTTATACACACACACACAGACTGACACACATTAGGCATACTCATACAGATATATGACACACACAGTTGCATCAAAAAATACGACCATAGTCATAACACAGCATACAATGTTTAGTTCACCCAAAGGACCACATACCTAAAATTAACAGAGCAGCAGTGTCCATGCAGTATGTATACAGATGTTACCATTCAAAAACTACCCACCTATAAAAGCCTGATGACAAAATGGAGGTTCCTGTTGAGAGAGGCTCTAGCCTGCAGCTTTAAAATGAATATATTTTTGTGCTCCATTTACTGATTTTGTTTGACCACGTCATTATATTTGTCCTAAAATGTGGGTTAAAAACATCACTGAATGATTAGCCATAAGATCAGTCAGCTGTTTGGATGGGGATGGTGTGTTTCAGCTGTGGAAGGAGACTGTGAGAGCTTAGCCACATATAGTGTCTACAGTCAGCCTGCTTACCAGCCACCTCAGATGACTGATAAGAGTTAAATACTGGGTTGCATTCCTGTGATAGAAGATAGCTTGGACAAAAGCCACTCATACAGTTAGACGAGCCCCACTTCCTGGCAGTGGAAAACGAGTGTGGTTTTAGTAGTACTGAGTAATTTAGAAATTAGTATAATTCTGTATTATACAATTCAAGGTCAGTGGTTGGATAGAATCAAATGCTGTAATTAATGCTTCTTGTTCAAGAGACCCCAATGTGGGCCTAGTTCCACACTTTAAAAGCAAAGTGCCCCCAGTGTGGGGAAACAAGGCTGGGCAGCGGCTAGTCTTTGGCAATAAAAGCGGATGGTACAAGTTTGATGCCGAGTGGGGCTGATTGCCTGCTGTCCCTCTGTATTTTCACTGGCTATTTGCCAAGTATTGTGGTCGTTATTGGCTTGTAGTTGGCAAAAGTTAGTATTTCCTTTAAAGGAGATAGTAACTGTGGACACCATGAATGATGTGGCTTACCCGCAAATGTGCATGGCCGCCTTCTGAGAATGAACGAATGCCTTGAAGAATGAATGCCTTGAGAATGAACACCTCTTTGCCAACCAGCTGGAGGATACTGATATAAAGGAAACCACTAGTAAAAAATATAGCAGATTTAAAGTGGAGTGGTCCTTCAGGAAAAAAGTAACACTTACTAAAACTGCTAGTTTGTCAAAGAAGACACTTTTTGCTTCCTGGGTGTCATAAGCCCAGTATTTACTGTGATTCTGGGCACGAAAGATGACAAACGTGGCAATATCTTTGGTCGTAGATCTAAAGCAGTGGTCCTGTGTTGCACAATGAAAGAGGTTCAAGGATGGCCGTTGGCATGGTCTTGTGATCAAAAGCACTATTCGGACGGGATTAGTTTTACATGGGCCCATGGGGGTAATGTCACTTTACCACAGGACGTCGGTAATATTAATGGCCAATTCGCACGGGATAAGAAACATCAGTAAAACTACCACAAGTGGGAGGGGTAAATCCATTCACCCACCACCGTCCCCTCCTGTCGACATATTTTCAAATTAATTTAGTAGAGTAGATTTATTATTTATTTTATTTTTTTACAAAAAAAAAAAAAAAATAAGATGCATATTGCTGACGCAATATGAACGTGACACTCGGATGAAAACACCTGTTCTGACCTCACTGAAGTGCCAGGTATGACCAACTTCTGCCTCGCTATCTGAGCAATGTTTGGATACTTCAGTGCGTAGTTTTCCACCACAAGAGTGGATCCTGGTCGGCTCGTAGTGGTGTCTCATTCTGGTAACATTTCATCTCTTCTTCAAAAAGGGTAGGCAGGGAGGCAGCAGGTGCAACACTCTCCCTGTATGTCTCCCTGAACAGGTCACACTTCGCGGACAGCGCAGTGGGTGGTGTTGGCGCAGCAGGCTCCTCCGTCGGCGCCTCTCCCTCCATCGCTGCGTCCCTCTCTGGCCTGGCTTGTGCGCAAGCCGTCTCCGCCTGAACGGGATTCGCCGTGATATACAACATTATTGATAGTATTAATTAATTATTAATGTTATTCGAATTACCAAATTTAGGATCGAACTTATAAAAAATATATATATTCGAATACATTTTGAACTTCGATTTTTTATTTTTTTCTGACAGCCTAACACACATATTTACTGCATATTTACTGCATTCGCACGGAATTAGTATTACCTGAGGTAATTTTCCGGGAAAGTCGCAGTAATCTTTACTGACATCGTGCGGTAATGATTACTGATGTGGCACATTCTGACGGGACTAAAATTTCTGGTAATTAATACTTTACCCCACGTACCGATGTAAAACTAATCCCGTCCGAATAGGGCTAAAGACAGCCTGGGATAAATTTCTGATAATGACAGAAATTTGGGATGACCATCTCACTGTGTGACTGCTGTAAAGACCTACATCTACTAACCAACCAATAGAAATGCAGCATGAAATGATGTGCTAATCAGTGTGACAATGCTAAATGCTAGTAAATGCTAAAAAATACACTTCAAGCTCTCGTTGCAGAGTTGGCATGTCAAGTTGACCTCTTTTCTCCAGCCACATTCTCCTCCTCCCTCTCTTCTTCAGACTTTTTCAACACACATTAATGCCACTATAGCAACAGCTCCTTTCATGTTTGTTTTCATTTTTCTCTTGCCACTACAGCGGCATAGACCGATGATGCACACTGATGATGTTTTGTTTTTGTGTATTGATGTTGATGGACATACGTTGTAGCCTGAGATTCAGTAGGCACTGTCATCATACAGTCTGCATACATTTTCAGGCTCTCAAGCATCTTTCTTAGAGGATTACCAAACATGAAAGCTGACAATGTGATAAAATTGGGCTTGCCACACTTTGGTGTCAGTTCTATTTGAGTCAGTGTAGCGGGTACAGCAAATCACGGTGTAACCCAGCATACATTTGTCGTTTCACCTTTGACTGAAAATTCTTTCCACCAGATTAAAAAATACATGTTATGGCTGTGGTGAGGCTTATGCATCTGTTGTGGCATTGCCTCCCAGTGAGATGTTTTTGGGACAAGGTGATATTAACTTTGGCTTTTTTTGGGGGGACTTTTTCCTTATCTGCTGTGAGGGTCCTAAGGACAGAGGGATGTCGTATGCTGTAAAGCCCTGTGAGGCAAATTGTGATTTGTGATATTGGGCTTTATAAATAAAATTGATTGATTGATTGATTGATTGATTGATTCTATCCTGGATGTGAAAATACCTTGGTGTGTAACAGCTACTGAATATTTTAATAGACTGAGGAATAAAATGTTGAATAGTTGTTAGTGCCTCCAAGTCCCTGCACTAACAACTATTCAACATTTTATTCCTCAGTCTATTAAAATGCAATCTCTCAAGACAGATTCTGCAATGGATTTCCAGATTGATTAAAATGTTTAATAGTTGTTAGTGCAGGGACTTGGAGGCACCACAGCTACTTTAATGTTGGATATAGTACATGTCACATGTCTGATGGTATATTTTGTCTGATGATATGTCTTGTCTGATAGATTTTAAATGTTTTATTTTTGTAATTTGTAATGAATAATGTGATGAGAAACAAGTGTCTTAGATGCAAGACAAATTTCAGAATGAATTCTGATGATAAAGTAATCAATCAATCAATCAATCAGTCAGTCAGTTTGCCTCTTAGGCACAAGGATAGAAAATATACAGTCGAAGCTTACACATTGCATTATTGCTCTAGCTTTTATGTCAGTTAAACGTATCATTATGATGAATTGAAAATCACACAAAACAAATAGTTTTAATATAGATAATTGTTTTAAAGACATGGATATATTATTAATGGAACGGGCAGCTTCAGCTCTTTGTGAATATGACCATGGAGATGATGGACCCTGGATTCTGAAGTAGCTTGATTAGACCTTATTGATTACATTACATTATAATGCTTGAAGATAATTTGGAATGAAGGGTTTGAATTATTGCATGTGATTATTACCAAATTCTAGGCTAGTAAGTGTAATGCAACAACAACAAATAAATAGTGGATGACACAAACATGTGAGGTCATGTACTGTTCAAATAAGTGAATAAAGCGCTGCATAATGTAACAACATTATGTGATGTGGTGTAAGATAACATTTTTATGACTTTTTTTATGGATTTACATTTCTGAGCTTATGATTTGGCCAACTATACCCACAAAATAAAATTTGAATCTTCACAGATAAAAAGGGCAAAAATATGGTGAAAATTGGAGAGGGATTCAACTGCAGACAAGATGGTGGACAAGGGATGGGATGAATATCCACAGTCTCTACTGGAAGTCACAGCGTAAGTTGGTCTGTGTCTGCACCGAAGAAGAAGAAGAAGACAACGACGGAGAAGGCGAAGACGAAGACGATGAAGAAGAGAAGAATACGAACAATACACGCACGAGTAAGAGAAAGAATGGTAAGGGAACAAGTCTTTTAATTATTAGAATTAGACAACTTTGCTGTCATTGTACATGGTACAATGAAATTTTGTCCAGTACTTAGCACTAGCAGTACTAGCTAGTAGCTAGCACTAGCATAGAGTACCTAGCCGCTGCGTTTACAAGCGCCTTCATCTTCATTATCTTTTAACATGTGTGTTGTGTTCTCTAAGATGCAATTCTACATAATATATCAAATAATTATGGGCACGTATATCTGGGGAATCTCGGCATGCACAAATCACTACCACCGGATGGTGGGTTTAGCTACATTTGTTGTGTAAAAACAAGGGCATGATTGGTATTAACTTAAAGTTAGCTGCTCAAGGTCTGTTGTGCTCCCTTTCATCAATGTCTGTGTGTAAAGCGTGTTAATGTTGGTCAGAGACTATTACTGCCCTCGCCTGATGTGTTGATTAATTTACATGTGTAGTTTGCAGAGGGTTTATTATGTGTTCCTCTGCTTTTTGGTGTGTTGTGGTGTAAAACATCTTTGCACACATTCACTGCACATGACACAAGCCATTTTTTTTCTTCCAATTTTTGGTTCGCCTGGTCTCCTTGTGTATTAATGATTGTATAACCTCAACCCTGTACTGCTCAGTCAAGTTCTATACATCTTTTTTTTTTCCGGAGATATTTTTAAAAAAGTAACGAGAGTCGACATGAATGACCCCCAGTGTCTGCAAAAAATACATTTGTATTATGTTTTAGTAATGCATCAGAGCACTTAATACACATACACATGTTGATACATAAATAGCTGTAGTGCCTCCTCCACCATGAGACCTTTAGATCGGTATAATATGGTTGATGTTCGGTATGTTTTCCATCATATGTTGATTGACTTCTCCTTTTTTTCAGATGCACCCCTCTATTTTGAGTGACGAAGCCAGTCTGGGGCACACAACCCTTTCAACATCCAAGTTTGGGTGTCCTCTCTGCCCCAAATTTAAAACCAAAAATGAAAGTGCGATCTAGAGGCACCTGAAAAACCATACGGAAAGTGCAATTCATTTCCATGGTGTGTTGATGAGAAGTATCTGTTTGAGATCATATACTTCTACATGTAACAGTAATGTTTAATGATATTTGTTTGGGACAAAACAAGACATTTTAGGTTGCATCTTGGGATTTGGCAAACAGTGGTTGACATTTTATACCATTTTCTTACATTTTATAGACCAAACAAATAAATTATTTTCTTACTGTTTTTTCCATTTTTTTCCTATCTTCTTTTTTTCTACTTTTGAGATTGATATGGATATCTGGAATAAAAACTTGTTCACAAAAAGAGAACTCCAAGTCTACTTCTTTATGTTGCCAGTACAATAGTGTAATATTGTGTTTACCTGTATTCCTGAAATATAATAGAATACATCTGACAATATGACAATCTAATTATTACGTTCATTTAATAGTTAAATAGTTACAATTAACCATACTGATGTAAGAGTAAGTATGACATTTTTATACAGTCTATGCATTTGTTGTGTCCATGGTTTTCAGTTGTTTTGAATGACCTGATATCTGCATGTTGCAACTGTAGCCCAATAAATGAAAGTGCTCACCTATAATGTTATTCCAAAAAAAAAAGATTGTATTTAATATAATTGCTGAAATAATTGTATTATTATTATTATTATTATTATTGTCATTTTTATAATATATATATTTATAATTGTTGACTGCTTCAAAGTTTGTAAATGTATTGCTAAAATAAATAATATAAAAAAGACACTTAAAAACCGACTTCTGGGGAAAAAACAAAAACAAAAAACCGACTTCCGGTATGGACTTCCGGTATGTACACAGCTTGCGGTATGGACTTCCGGTATGAATAAGAATATTAATTTCTGGTATGGACTTCCGGTATGGATTGGATATCTTGCCTGCAGTTGGGTACTCTTGGGAAAATTGTGGTTTTCTGAGGTGAGTGCCAAAAACTAAGTTTTTTTCCTATTTACAGTGATGACGTAGCATGGGGGAGTCGTCCTGACCCTGCAGCGTACAGTAAACTGCGCAGTAGTAGTTTGGCGGTATATCAGGGTAGTTAGTTGGCAGTCGGTAGTCAGTAAGTTATTATATAGTCAGTAAGTAGTCAGTGTCAGTCAGTAGTCTGTTAGTATTCAGTGACATTAGGTCAGTCAGACTCAGTAACATTAGTAGCTAGTTAGTCAGCAAGTCGGTCGGTCAGCTGGCGGTTCTTAGCTAACGTTAGTGTGTTAGCTAGCTAGCTCTCCGTTTTTTTTCTTATTAGTTAGTTTTGTCCGCCTTTTCACATAATGGTGAAATACTGCGTTTGTGGATGCCGCACAAACTCTAGTCTATCTGGACATAGAGTTCATACTTTTCCCACAAATAGGAAAAGTATCACTTTTCGTGCATGGGTGTTATGTCCAAGTGAGGAGACGGGACTTCACTGTGGCATCAGCAACAAAGAATAACTCAATGTCTTCATAAAATACCAATATGCTAAACCACATACTACATCCATCACAACAGCATGGCTTTGCAAGAGTCCAGGTGCCTAACTGGCCTGCTTGCAGTCCAGATCTTTCAGCAATAGAAAACATTTGGCACATCATAACACAAAACAAAAAAACGAGCAAAGAAGACCCAGGACCAGCTAGAATGATTTTCCAATTATAATTATATTGACAGAGTATAAACATGCATAAAGCTAAACACTGAATCAAAACAAAACATGTAATTTGTTCAAATACACTTTCACAGATTGTCTACTGTATAGTACAAAGATTGTCTGCTGCAGCAACGCAGCCATTGTAGCACAGTATTGACAGACTGTAAACATGCATAAAGCTAAAAACTGAATTTAAAAAAACTGTTATTTGTTCAAATACACTTACAAAGATTGTCTACTATATAGCAAAGATTGTCTGCTGTAGCAACGGTTAATCGGTCTATTATTCTGTTGATTAATCGATGAATCGGATAAAAAAAAAAAATTCCACCCCTTTATTCAATAACAGAACATTAATTGAAATTGACAGTGCTGAATAGGGCTGCAACTAATGACTATTTTGATAGTCAACCAGTCACCGACTATTGACACGATTAGTCGACTAATCAGATTATGAATTGCATAATTATTAAATTACTCTTATTTTGCTATTAGCTTTTAAATTTAGCACAAGGTCGTTTTAATTATTTACAAATTAATAATAAACGCAAGAAAGATGATACTTCATTGAAAATTACATCTTTTAAATCAACTTTACTGCTTATGTTTTGCTGCTACTGATACAAAAAGTAAATAAAAATGATTTATGTGTTTGGCTTTTGGTCTATAAAATGTTGAAAAATGTTGATCACTGTTCCCCAAAGCCCAATAAGACGTCCTCAATGTCTTGTTTTGTACAAATCAACAGTCCACAACCACAAGCTTAAGAAGCTGGAATCAGAGAATTTGGTCTTTTTCTTTCTTAAAAAAAAAAAAAAAAGACTCAAAACGATTAATCGATTATCAAAATATTTGGCGATTAATTCAATTAACAATTAGTCATCATTTAATCAATTAATCGTTGCAGCCCTAAAGCTAAAAACTGAATCAAAGCAAAAACATGTCATTCGTTCAAACACACTTGCAAGCTTCATCTGCTTAATTATAGGCCAGGCCAGGCCAGGCCAGAGTCCAGGACTCCAGCACAGTTCAACTACATTTTTTGCAGAAATATTGTCCGCTACTCTTCTTTTCATACTGGACACATTCAAAATGTGCCCACCTACTGCAGGAATCACACTGCACCTACAAAAAAATAAAGATATATTTCAATTTCAATTTCAATTTTATTTATAAAGCCCAATATCACAAATCACAATTTGCCTCACAGGGCTTTACAGCATACGACATCCCTCCGTCCTTAGGACCCTCACAGCGGATAAGAAAAAACTCCCCAAAGTTTTTTGTATGGCAATAAACAATACAAAGCACTAGGGCTGGGCAATTAATCGAAAAATAATCGAAACCGACATTTACTTTACTTGAGTAATAATACTCTTACTTGAGTACAATTTTTGTCAGTAGTGATGGTACTGTAAACGGTGTGTTCACATCTTGCGCACTCTGAATACATTCAGGAAGCAGTGGGCGTGCTCTTGCAGGGCAGCGAATGCAGTGTATTCTGGGAGTTGTTGTCTTTCATCCATATGAGCCAAAAATACATTTTCTGTCTTTCCTCGGTCAAGAAAGCACTGACTTCAAAAATAATAACACATTTCTACTACACTGATGACCCAATTTCAATAAACATTCATCTTTTCAGTGGTGAAGTGATAACATGTAGTCAAAGGCTCGAAAATGGTGTTAAATATTTTCTTGCACGTGTTAAGTACACCTGCAGGTGAAGCGCTTAGCGTGGACACGTTGCCGAAGGCCTGAAAATTGACGTAGGATGAGTGCTTACCGATAATATGACACAATAGATGTAATTATGTGATATTTATATTCAAGAGCAAAGCCAATGTGCAACCTGCAAGCTAACTTGGCCAAAAATAGGCCAAAAGCGCAAATAAAAGGGATATTGAGACCGTTAATGATAACGTGGACATGTTGTCAAAGGCTCGACAATGGACTTAACATGTGCAAGTCAAGTGCTTACCGATAATACGACACAGTACATGCAATTATTTAATATTTAAATTCAAAAGCAAAACCAGAGTGCAATCTACAGTACATGCTAACTTAACTTCTTAAATAGGCCAAAAGCGCAAAGAAAATGGATTTTGATGATGTTACTCACCGTTAACAACAGCGTGGACTGACGAGTCGCAAAAATTTATGGCCGTGGGCCATGGAAACGAAACTTGGAAAATCGGCTCTTCGCATGCGCAGAACCACAAAGTAGCACTTCTCGACAGGTAGGGGAAATCGACAGAACACTGGAAGGCAGCACAGCCGCAGGTAGTGGAAACACACACATTGACTAGAATTGAATCCTATCGGCTCTGCTGCTGTGCCGGAGCACAGATGCAACCAACACGCATCTGGTGGAAATTGGGGGTGAGAGTGGGTGCAGTTCCCTCTCTGCACACAGCAGCATCGTCGGCTCCACCATCAGCAGCACTGCCGTCCCCACCTCAGCCAGGACACAGCTCAGCTCAACGAAAGTGGGATCTGTGCAGAGTGAGTCATTTTCTAACAATTGCCAACTTCCAAATTGCCAGCATAATGTAACATTAGCTATTAATTGTTGTAAGGCGTAATTGGTAACCATAGTTTGCTAACATTGTTACAGACTGGTAAATGCCTGTGGCCTATACATTTCATCCCCTCGGGCATGCCCTTAGCCTATAGGGCAATGACATGACACCCTTTGGACTAGGAAGCTTGTGAAAATATTGTAGCTAGTTAGCTATATGAGACAACGGCCCAACTCCAAACTGGCCCCGATCCCCTTGCCCTATTCACTCCCCCTCCGTTTGCGCGGTCACGCGGAGCTCTGCCATATTAAGGGCCATCCCAAACCAATTATGACTGAGTGCAAGTGGACTGCTCAGCCCTTAGATAGCGAGTGTGCATCAGTGCAGGCTTCTGATGAGCCCAGCAGGAAACGCAACATCACAATGGAGGAAACAACGTACAAATACTACTTTTACTTTACTATACTTTTTATTTTGTAAAATATTTTATATCAAACACACACATTTGTTTTCCTCACACTGACTTTGCAGTCTCAAACAAACTCACAGAATGTTTGGTGTCAAAAGATGAAAACCTTCATGTCCATATGCTTAAATAAACTACTTAAAATTGTTGAAGAAATTCCTCATCCCATTCTCATGATTTTTAAAAAATATATATATAATTCTGTGTTCACAGGGACAGAAGAAAAAACAAATCAGTTAAACCCTATGGGCCCGAACGATGCATAGTGCGTCCAAATTCACACCTGTTCTTCTCTATGGATTTTCTCCGCAACCGTTCGTCATAGCGAGAAGCCACGCATATGACGTGAAACAATGGAATCGTAGCTTGTCGGTAGTCCAATGTTTTCACAGCGAAAAAAAAAAAGATAAAGTTACACTAAAATTACGTATAACAGAGCTTTCATACAGCTTTGCACACACATTACTCTTAGATGGATTACTCGCGAATGCAGGCTCGCACAGAAATGCCACGCATATCATATGAAAGTGCAGGAGCAGAGCTTTCCAGTGATACCACACACATCATTGTGCTGTCATCCCATCACGCTATAAATACAGATCAAGTCTCTACAAAATAAAAACCTGATGAATTTCTTTACAGTCCATTATACAGATCTTGTTATCAGTCACTTCATATAGTGAGGAATATCATATCTTACCACGTCTTAGGCTTGCGTGTGTTTCTTCCTGTCTATCCACATTTGTAGTCCAGTTTTCAAGATGCAAATATCTCCACATTGTCCAGTTGACACTCCATCAAACTTTGTATGACAAAACCAGCGCACTTCACCTTTGCGCACACAGAAAACTGAAGCCTAATTATGCATGCTGTCAGGGCAGTAGTCACCATATACATTGAGGGGGACACGTGCCCCCCCCACCAATGCCCAAAATGTCCACCCAATATATAACTGAAACTGAAAAACAAATATTATCTTGGAGGACATCATTGCACTTGGTTGACTATTTTTCTATTATCTTAGATGTAAATATTGCATGTTTCTTTCAGATAAAACACACTTTTGACTTGTGAATGAGTCAATGGAATTTCTTGCAATAATGAAAAATACTGGCAATAATGTCCGCCTGGCACAAACCACATGTTTTGGACAACTGTGAAGTGACAGAATGTCCCACCATCATGGTTCTTATATTGCCAGATTCCAGAGAGTCTCCCCTCTTCATATATGGCAGATTATGTCATTTTCCAACTTGCTATGGTGAGATACATGTACAAATATATGAATTTAGGAACATGGATTTGTTTTTTTTCATTGATATAAAAATTAATATAAAATACAGGCACACAGGAGGACATGTAATGATGGCAAATCCGGTTAGCCCAGATTGTCCTGAAAAAAAAAACAAGATATAGCATGTGTATGTAGCCTTTATGATGACTGTGATATGAGCTTAAAAGTAAAGGCAGTAAAAATACCCCAAAAAGGCCTAGGGCCCATAGGGTTAATCAATCTATGGATTAAAAATGAGAGTCTCTTCACTAAAAAGAAGAATGCTGCAAAGCAGGGATGGAGGTAAAATTGCCCAGATGAATTAATCTGTAAATGTGAAAATGTGTAAAAAGCCTGTTGCTCTATTTTGCTTTCACAAAGCATCTGTCGGTATCCATGGTTACATCTGCTTCCTTCTTCCGGTAGAGTAGCGATGCCGTCCCGTGGTTTGGCTTCTCTTTCATACACTTCCCCTTAATTAGGAGTGCCCTCCGCAGCTGCGAGTGTAACTTGATTTGGAGTGAAGTGGTAGTGGGTAGGGAGTGGTTTGGGATTGGGCCAATGTGTGCAAGCGAACCCTCCTGCGTCTGTCAATGGCGAAAAGGTGGCGCTACGAATGTGCACGAAGGGCAGGCTCGTGTTTGCTGCAGAGACTAATGGGTTGCATGGGGCTTTATTTCACTCGCCCGGTGACCAGTGACCACTATCAGGGAAACGAGCTGTGTCATCAGAGGACCGGCAAAATGACGCATTTACCAGTCTGTTGCAATTATAAGCACCCTGAAGTGTACAACTTGTTTGGACTTTGTGAGCACAGCTTGCTAATACATTTGTCATGTATTTCATGTGGTGTCATGTTGGTGTGCTATAAGGTTTTGGGAGATGCTGCAAGTGGAGATGCACCGCCTGCAGTCCTTGACGATTCAGACCAAGAGGCCTTTCCAATGGCTCCTCGACCATCTGTGCTGCACTGTACAACTCAGTGTAACATCAGACCCTTGCATCGTTCATCAGGTAATTCTTATCTATAATGAACTATAGCCTACATACCACACTCCATCAATTGTGTTTTTCTTTCTTTTTTTAGTGCTGCTGACAAGTTCATAGTGTGTAAAAGCGAGCTGATGTCCTTGTTCAGCATTTACCCTGCTTGTTGTGGGGAAACCCAGGGACATTTGGAGGAGCAAGAGAGTACCTTTATAAAAATGAAACAAGTAAGAAGATATTTCTGAATTCTGATCAAAAAATTAGCTTGTATCATAACCTGTATGTTCATTTTTGTTTTGTAATTTATGTATATAAATCTTTTTTAGTTTGTTTTCTTTTATTATAGTTTATAGATTAAGTGGTTATTTTCTGCCTTTCCTATACATCTCCTAAGTCTGTGCGTGTGGGTACCAGCGTTCTTGGCAGACCAGCCAATGCTGAAGTGAAACATTCCTGCCTGCAACCTCCTACTGAGTGGAGCCTGGAGTGGAGTGCATGGCTACACAGACTCTGCAGATGCTGAAGGTGTTTGGGCTGCAGTGCATCAGTGCCGGGACCTTCTTCCGCCATCAGCGCCTGTACACTATCCCCACCATTGTGGATACCTGGCAGACTCAACAGGCAGAACTCATCAGTGAGCTGAAAGAGATGGGTGGAGGACTAATCCTCTCTGATGACTGATGCCTCACGCCTCTGATTTTTTTTTTTTTTTTAAATACATAGGTCAGACTCTCCTGGTCTGGTAAAGACAATACCAGAAAGTCTAGCTTCTGACTATCAGTTAGATTTTTTTTTAATTGAAATTGTGTTTGTGGCCCATGCTTTACGTTGCCAAGTGGGTGCGGGAGGAGATGTGCCCACAAGGAAAACGCCATTTCTTTGATATCTGGCATATTGGTAAAAGTAAGTATCTTGGTGTATGTAGTTTAATTTACTTTGATTGTTTGTTTTCCTTTTTTAACATAAGTGTTTGTGTTGTGAAACAGGTATAGGGAAAGCGCTGGATGCAGCTGCGAAGGAGAGAGAGTGTGAGGACCTGAAGCTGTGGAAGCCAGCCATAATCAACCACCTCTACTGGACTGCTGCGTCCACGCCTGACGGAAACCAAGATATCATGCAGGCTAAGTGGGAGAGCATGGTCAACCATGTGTTCGACATCCATGAGCATGACACCCCTACATTTCCCTGCTGTGTGCGCATCCACCTCTGGAAGGAGAAGCAAGGGACAAGGCATGGCTGGGACCCAGGACAGTATGTGGTTGAAAATGTTTAATTGTTCATTGTGTGCTTAATGATTTATTACAAAGGAGATCCAACACCAAAAGATGGTGTGAAAACTAAAAAAGTGTGTTAAATTCTCCAGTCTCATGTATGAATCATTATCATATTTTATCTGGTGTTTCAACCTAATAGCCCTAGTAACAAGCGCATTAGAGACCAATCAATGGGGCAGCGTTCCCACGTCCTATAAATAAGTGACTGACTGAGTGAGACATTAACTTGTCAGCTCTAGACCACAGCTTGTCTGCTGTGCCATGGTAAAAACATGGGTGTTATTCAAATCACACTTGACAGTGGTTATGCAAAAAGCTTTATATTAGTGTTGTATGTAATAATAAGGGCACATGGAGACAGTTGTAGTGACATCAGAACAAAATGTGTTTCCACAGGATCAGCTGTAGCTATCAAACTGGAGAGTGTAGCTACCAGACCAGCACTGGTGAAGGATGTCCAGCAGCTCTTCCCACAGCACCAGCCCTTCTCTCTGGAGGCATTTCACTCGCTCATGCTGCACTTTGCCCCCAAGCACACCGGCTTCTCCTTCCTTGGGATGTACAGTAGGTAATATTATGTAATGTGAAGAAAATATTTGTCTTTTTCAGATCCCTGCTCCCACCTATTGTGTCTCTGACCCTGTCTTTACATCTTCCTCTCTGCTCTTACTCCAGTGCAGTGGCTCTTCCTTGTCAGTGTTGACCCTGCTGTTTTCTCTCAGAAAAAAGACGTAGCGAACATATGCGCATGGGCATTTCATGAGAGAAGTCGTCAGTCTCGTCCAATGGCGGATTGGCCATCGGGACGTTCGCGGACGAATCCCAATAGGCGGTCACCAAGTGGGCCAGTGTGGTTGGCCCGGTGAGACTAGTGGATGTCAAACTAGTTGCTAGCTGTCAGTGCTGCAATGCGCGTCCCTCCCATGTTGTTTGTTTGCTGTGAGATGTTCAGAGAGAACGTAGGTGTCAATCTTATGTTTTGATGCTTGAAGGAGGAGATAAGAGCGGCCTCCTCCAATACGAAACAGGCTCTCGTTTTTCTTGAAATCTGATTGGCTCAGCCGCAGTCATCAGTCATTACTCATGGCAGACCAGGCTAGTTTGACCGTTAGACAGAAAACATGGATAAAGCCGGTAAAAAAAAGAAAAGGTAGCACAGAAAAACTCAAATAAAAAAACTTAAATCTTTACAAGAAGAGACAGCAAAGTGCTCCAAAATAACTGACCTGTTTGGCCGCGGCCTTGGTTGACGGGCTGAGGCTGCTGGTGTTGCTAACAACGGAGATGGAGCTGAAGCCGACAGTGCCATTATAGCAGGTGTATTAAAATTAGATAACTTTGGTGAGTGTGTAATGTGCAAGGTTGGCTTTGGCAAATTGCGTGTTTCTTCTTGGTGTCTGTTTCAAGAGGCCAGTTAGTCTACTAGGTATTGCATTAAGTTGTTATAATTTAAACCTGTACTAAAAGAAAATATATGCTTGCTTTTTTTCCTGTGGATGCACGCAGTTAACGTTAGGTGGTGCTCCCAGTCCCAAGGACAATGAAGCTGAGGGACAGACTAACCACAGTCGTGATGAGAAGGAGGATGAGACCAGAAATATGACAGCTGCAATATGAAGGCATAGCCTACTATGCATTACATTTTAGCCAGAGGAAAACCTTTTTAGTAGTACTAAGTGGGATTTTTTTGTTGTAATAGTAAGTTGACTAAAAGTTGACTATAGGACCTATTGCCCAATTTATACCTCCTAAGTTCATGACTGTGAGCCATGGAGATATAAATTGGGCTCATGTAATACAAGAGCAGGGCTGGGCAGGACAGGGCAGACAATTATATTGTGCATAAAATTAGATGCATTAGGATAGAGTCATATGCTCTTATTTTAAGTTAAATAATAAGCACATAGCCATTTGTGGTCCATTCATTTTTGCATTTATTTTATAGCCTGGAATTAAACAATAACTGCTGATTTTCTTATGCAGTTGATTCTGAGGACAGCGTTTGTGTAGTGTGTACAAGCATATAGAGGATTATAGGTAGAAAGTTGTGGGCCGGTGTGTGGGCCAGTGCACCTGAATGTCTCGGGCTGAATTTGTGTCCCAGTCTGCCCCCTGTCTCGTCTCTCATACAACATATGTGAACATGTAAAGATACTTTATTTGCACTTAATCATACATTCATACTTTTGCTTCTGTGCAATCTTGTAATTCTGCATGTGACCCACACTAGAGTGGAAATCAGATATGAGCATTTGGAAGCTAATTTTTCCACCAAAAAAACAATCGAGGAGCATAACCCCGGGACCCCCTAGCAGGTGCCGGGTCTCGTATCCCTCTCACCTTTTACACCCCTGACCCATTTTCATGCCCGGGGTCGTCGATATTATTGCGGTATTGTTGAAATGTGCTCAAAATGTTCATAAAGTACTTAAACACACACTGAAATCATTAACCAAGTTTTATTTTAAAAAACAAATAAAATAAAGAGCACAATGTTTGATTTTCTTACTCCCATCACAGCCATCACTTTGACCAATAGAAACACAGAGTTAGGTGCTGCCATAGACAACTGTAGGGCAACAACACCCCAGCCTTTTTAATATTTCCTCTAGGGATGGTAACACACAGAGTAAAAGGGGAAAATGATGGTGTGAAACAGCAGAGGCATTTTGTCAACCCACAGAGTACTGCCATTAGCATCAAACTAGCAAACAATGTTATTTCTTCATAATGGAGGACATAAAGTAAGAAAATTAAAAAAATGTGGCAGGGCTTTTACTCACCACAACTGCAGAGGCTACCAGCTTCATTTGAAACAGACTACAATATAAACGGGCGGTTATTTATTAATCCCTCTGTGTATTTATATTTTTGCTTTTTATCCGCTCCCGTTGGCTTCAGAAAGTTAATGCATCACGCTGTCATTTCAAACTCAACACTTCCTGAATTTGTTTCACATTAAAAGCCCCTTATAACCTCGGCTGAGAGAATCCCTCCATTTTTTAAATAGGCTTTTATTGTGAAACATTTGGAGGAACTTGGTGGTGGAGGATTCAGTGACTTGTTTGTTTGCGTACAGTACTTCAAATGAAGCTGGCACTTTTTACGTTACTACAACATTTTGACTGGCACATGAACAGACACAGTGACTGAAATAATAGTAAAAGTAATAAAAATGGAACAAGAATAACCCGATGACATCACACACATCGTGAAAGACGACCGGGGATAATAGGCGTGTACCATCATGTAGCGTGTCATGTCTGACGGCCAAGTCACAGCACAAAAAATCTCCGGAGCACTGTCCGTGCAGGTGCCTTCGGTACCTTCCACCATGTTTTCAAAGGCCAAACATTGCAAACTGCGCATGTGCACTTGTGTCTGAGGGACTACTGCTGCTGCTTTCCCAGGCAATGAGCAGTATCACTGTGAGTTTTTCAAAGTGCGGTAATCAAACATGGTTTTAATGATAATTAAAATTTGAAATGGTAATACAAACCATCTGGAATTTTATCGCGGTTTATCATTTTACCCATAATCGTTACATCCCTATTCATAAGTCAACCATGTCACTGAATTTGTCTCCTTTTCCTAGCATATGCATCAGCTCTCATGGAGTCTCTGAGAGTGGGCTACTCCAGGTCGCCACAGGCTCTATGAGAGAAGAGTGCTCTGTTGTCCTCAGCCACACCTGCCCCCCTTTGCAGATCCTTCCAGCAGATCAGTAAGGATGAAGCCATTGGCCAGCATCGTGCACGACACTCAGGCTTCAGCACAGGACACTGATATAAATCCTGCACATGTGATATGCAATATGGCATTTGCATACCGTTGACATTTGAGTATCCTTATGTGAGCCGATTCTCAACTTCTTATACTAAATTAGCCTAACAGCAGATAGCTCTTGTTTTTGAAAAATTGTGAGAAAAGCATGAAACCATGAAACATCTAGAGACCAAAAGATTCTATACTTTTGTCTATGTGACACACTGTACATAATTGATTCTTACTGAAGTCACATGAATGAAATTGTAGTGCAGCTGCTGAACAGTGCACATCCTAATGTCTCACTTGTACATAGCAACATTGTATATTTTCTAATGTAGTTTACATGATATCTGATGCGTTTGTGTTTAGACAAAAGCAGTGTTGGGCAGTAACATATTACACATTACTCTAAACTTTACCCAGCAACGAGTAAAGGGATAACATTTTCCAAAGCAGTATTTACATTATAGTTACTAAGTCAGGTAACTGAGTTACTTTGAATGACTTTGTTACCAGAAAGTAATTTGTTTTTGTCCTAATAAGGCTTAACAATGATGATGCTGACGTGTTGCTCTGAGATTGACAGAAGTCAGTGGTGTCAGGCAGCATTATTTGTTTTGGTACAACCATTTGTCTTTGCTGCACATAATACTGTATGTCTAATTGTTCATTCATATTGATTTAATAAAACTGACTCAGTTACAAGAGAAGTTGGCCAAACAAATGCACTTTTTTCATATGGGGCTTACATTATATTGTAAAGTAACGAGTAAAGTAATCACTCAACAATCAGTCAACAAATAAATAATTGTCTTCCTCTTTTGAGGAGTAATAAGCAATAAGTAACTGCCGGGAATTACTTTTTCTGAATAACTTGCCCAACACTGGACAGAAGACACTTTGTGAATGTGATTTTCAAATCTGTTTATTAATTGCCCCCCAAATGAGGCTATTCGAGGCCCTTGTAAGTCCCCTCTTCCTCTGGTAACTGTCTCTTGATGGCTGAGACTACGCAGGATGGAATGGGCTTTCTTATGTGCCTGCCCAGAACTCTGTAGGCCCAGTGGACAACATGCCTATAGGCTGTGTAGCGGTATTGCCTGGGGAATGGGATAGGGACACATTCTAAAATTCTAAAAAAAAAAAAAAAAACGGTGACGGTGTACATTATTTCTGCCCTACACTTACTCATGTCTGGTGGCCTTGAGAGGACCATACTCCTGCCTGAAATTGAGGTAGGCTATTTGGAGCACAAACGGGTTCAGTCAGCATGCCTCAAAGCCTGGGTGCTGCGTCAGACATGCAGTGTCCTCGGGTCTGGGGGTCAGATTCTCCACCAGGGCCCAGAAGGAAGGAACCTCCCTGCAGCACATGCTCTTCACAGTAGAGGGCATGGCCTGGCATTTCCCACACAAGCACCTATCACACAAACCTATCACACATATTGATTGTTAAAATGTGAACACAGCGTTAGATCTTGCTAGCTAGTACTAGCTAGCCTACGCCGGTCACTCACCAGGACACCTGCCTAGCTCTCCATTCATTCTCCTCACACCACAACTCTATATCTCTCCTCTGACCGTCATTTCTCCTAACCCTAGGCTGCTCTGGCTCCCTTTGCCGTCTGGCTGGCTCAAAGTTGTAGGGTTGTGGCCCATCATATGTCCCAGCATAAACATTTATAACCTCTTCACTGTCAAAGCTAGCCATTGTCTCGTTGTTTTACTGTACTTCTACTGTACTTGGAATTGGGGACTCCCCCATGTTATGGGGGTCTGCCCATTGTTCCGACCATATTAAACCCATTGTTCCGAAGTCCCATTGTTCTGAAATCATCATGATACCCTGTGGTTAAGGTCTGGTTAGGTTTAGGTACAAAAAACACGTGGTTAGGGTCAGGAAAAGATCATGGTGTGGATTAAAATGAAAAAGAAAGTGGCAAACACATAAGCCGTGAGCCTGCCTCGCCTCAAGCCTTTCCCAGCTGACCCAGAGCCGGTTGCGGCGCATCATCAAGACAGAAATACGCCCGCTGGGAGCCGTTCAGCACCACGGAGAGCTCCCCACACAACCCAGACCCCAGAGTTAATAACTGGAGGTTATGTTGTTTCACTCTCTTCTCTCTATGGCACTTGTATCTCGACCACTAGCCTACTTTTGTTGCGTTTGCTGATCCTCTCACAAATACAGTACAGCCTAGTATAATCACATATCGGAACAATGGGACGTCGGACCAATGGGCTGTCGGACCAACGATATGGACCCCATGCTATGTCACTTCTGGTTTAGTGATTTTATTAATACGGAAGTAACAAATACGACTCCCAAAGTCACAATTGTGTATATTCTTTATTTTTTGTAATGAACAAAGAAAAACACGCACATCCAAACCGGAAGAAGGGCAGGTGCTGAGCTGAAAACGATGCAACCAACAGAGAAATCAAACAGCTCGCACACTGCAGTCGAAATTTATTCAGGTAAGTAACGTTTCGAGCGTCAGGCTCTTATCAGACTTTTTTTAGACAAAGGGTGCTGCCATCTTAAATACACACATGACGCGGTCACATGATGCAATGATACGTTACAGGCCCAGAGAAAAAGGAGGAAAAACAATGACCTATTGTCAGAGATATCTGACATAGTATAGATAACACATAGAAAAATCAACATGCAAAAAATAGACATGCAAAAAATAGAAGACAAGATGATAAGTACATGTGCCAGCGTGTACACACAGACACACACAACCCCTGTCTGTGGATGCACAATAGAACATACACAAATCAGCAGACCCACACATACACAGCAATAGTGTACGGACACCAGTGCTGTACACTAAGGGATACATCACAAACACAAACACAAGCTACTTAGAGCAGTGTAAATATATACAAAATACCACATACAAGGATGCCGCTGGAAAAACATTTAAAGATAACTCTCTTAAAAAGGCATATCAGAGTCAGGCAACTGTACCAGACATCTCGCTGTCAAGCCGTCATAAAGGACAGAAAAATCAACAGAAAAATCAACCGTCTTGACAGAGGGGCCCCTTTACAATAAACAACCGCACATATTGTAAACACACGCGTATAGAATGTCAAGTGAAGTATGGCAACAAGGAGCAAAAACACTAAGCACTTGTGCCAGAGATCATCACAAATAAATCACATCACAAAAAAGGTCGAATGTCCATCTCCTCGTTAAGGCCCTTGGGCGACATAGTATCTAAGGTGTTAATCCAAAATAGTTCACGTCTCAAGAGTGACTTATCAAGGTCACCACCTCTCCTTGGTAGTTGAACATGTTCGATCCCAATGTAACTCAGGGAGGCCACGGTGTGATTCAAAAGGTTAAAATGAGTGGCCACAGGGCTCCTTTGATCATGGTTTCTGATGGCACATCTGTGTTCAGAGATTCTGTTTTTGAGAGGTCTCAAGGTTTTACCTATATATGCAAGGCCACAAGGACATTTCAACATGTATATTGTAATGACAATCGAGTTCCTACACCATTTTCCTACACATTGACTCAAAGTGACCTCCAACCTGAATTAAACGCTTTAATGAGCTCACATCATGCATGATTAGCCAGTAGCTTTCAACCCATTGTGTCACAGCTAAAGCTTCTACCATTAACTTTACTTAGGAAGAACTTAATTTTTTCTTAAACATTAACTTACAGTGGGCTGCTTGGTCATCGCTAAAATAATTATAAAAAAACTGTCATTCACTCACCTATTCTGTCAGCTAGCAGTAACGTTGTCTTCCTGTCAACTGAATTCAAATTCAGTGAAGTAGAATACAGATATATGGGTGTAGCTTGCCTGCCAAAGGCACTCCTGTAAGAAATTTAAAAAGTATTGTCACAACTGCCTTGAGCAAAGGTCAAAAGTTTTCGTTTTTATTGTGTATTACACCTTGGTAGCACATCACAACTGTGAAATACATTGTACCATAATAACTTATGAGGTATCATTGTTGTCAACTGTCAGTTGTTGACTGCTCCATTTACCAGTACCCTACCCTGTGGGTGCCAAGTATTTACAAAAACACATACAGTATAATTCATTTCTCCCATCCTCTAAAACACTCCGTAGGTACCCAGTATTCACAAAGTGCGTGAAATATAATTTACTCCTGTGTTTTTATTAACATGTGATTTTGTGTAACAGTGAGCAGGACTTCACAGTCTCTATTCCACAGGGAGGGGCTACAGACAGCAATGCTAAACAAAATCCAGCCTTTTTCCTGTTCAGCTGGAATTGCTGAGGTGTTAGATTCCCTGCACAGAGACAATGACTGAATGAGGAGCAGCCATCGGCTGCAGTTTAAGAGAGGACAGGTCACCAGCCAGGAGAACTGTGTGGGAAGCCTCATGTAACTATAATTGTGTTCCACACAGTTTTCCAAATTTACACGTTTCACTCTCATTTTCTATCTCTGCTCTGAGAGCAGTGTCAGGTCATTCAATAATTGCTTTGTCATTATGTTGTTTCGTCCTCATTTTATGTTTTCCAGGTTTTCTGGTGGAAAACCATGACCTCATACTTGTCTTGCAAGCAGACTCCAAGCTTCTGCTGCTGTCCCAGTTTGTCTCGGAGTTGTTTCATTCCTAGACCTTGATCTGATCCTACAGCATTTATTGTTCAAAATTATTTTTTTCTTTTTTTTTTTGGCCCCTTCCATCTAAAGCAGTTTCTGCAGTGAACGGCATCTTGACTGTGGCCTGACTGATAAAGTGTTATTGCCTGAGCCAATAACTGCCAACAACACAACCAATCACATTTCACTTTTCAAATTCAAATGAGGCGGGAATGGTATGTGGGCCACTTGCCCACATCTACCCAATGAGCTGGCCCAATGAGGTTCACACATAATTAGGTTTTCAATTAATATGTCACTGCTGTAAAGCACAGTGGCAAAATGTCAGAAAGAAAATATGATACCAGAGTGCAAAAAGAAAAAGCACAATGGCGTTAAGAGCAGCGCGACCAAGATCTACTGAAGAAAATTATTCTAAAGCTACAGAATGTTCATCTAACAGACAACTACAAGATCCAGAGCAGGAGGGCCATCAGCAAGCTAACATTGGTGCAGCTGAAACTGCAACAGGTTTGTTAGCTGTAGCTGCAGTTGGCTCTGGCCATGGACCAAACACCAGCCTAGCTGACCGCAACCACTCCTCCCTACCATCTCACTCAGATTAGAAGTCTGAGACAGAGGGATCGACACGTCAACCACTCAATACACTGGTATGTTGTACCGGGGAATTAGCCATGTTCCAGCCACCAGGAATCCCCCCCATGGAGACCTCACCTGTTGCTGCGCCTGTGGAGAGGGCACAAGTGGAGTCCGCAAATCCCGCTACCTATAGCTCGGATCCTGGATGCTGGAATAAAATTGATGAACACATGAGGACATACTGGGTTAAAATGGTACCTAAAACCTGTCGGAACAGAGACACAGATGTAGCTGCCTCAGAGCAACACAAACACCAGAAGATATCTTTCCAAAACCCTGTTTAAAAGGAAACTGGAAAATGGTGAAACTGTACCAAGAGACTGGTTGCTTTATTCCTCTTTAAAAGGCACTATGTTTTGTTTCGCATGTAAGTTATTTGGGGATAGTGATATTCAGTCTGCACTCACAGCAGGCTTTAGTGACTGGTAAAATGAGGCCGCGCACTTAGCTAAACATGAATGAACAGAGAGCCATAAAACGGCTATGGCTGCATATGTTATGTGCTACGCTGATACCCGGTGGTTAGATTCAGAACTTAGGTTTTAAAGAGGGTAGTTGTGGTGGTTTTCTTTTTAGCAGAGCTACAACTACCTCTTAGAGGACATAGTGAACTTTTTGGGCAACCTGATAATGGGAACCTTATGGATGTGCTGGAAATCTTAAGCAAGTTGACCCCTTCTTGAGAGCACATATTAAAAAATATGGCAATACTAGCAAAGGAACACCATCGTATCTCTCATCAGCAACATGTTTAGAATATACTGAAATGATGGGAGAGCAGGTCCTCGCAGAGCTAACCAGATAAAAGTGGCATAGTATTTGCAATCAGTGCCGACTCCATTCCAGATGTCATACATACACACCATCTTACATTCATTATGAGTAATGTGTCACCTGAAGGCTGCATAGGGAAGCATTTTATCAAGTTCCTGCCAATTGAGACTCATTCAGGAGTGTCACATTGTCAGTCTGTGTTTTACAAGATTGATATCAATAACTGCAGAGGACAGTGTTATGACAATGCAGCCAACACGTCAGGTTTTTACAGTGGCTTTCAAGCACACATTAAAAAGATTAACCCTCTGATTGAGTGGGTACCGTGTTCAGCACACACACTCAATTTAGTGGGGCAAAACAACATTAACTGTTGCCTTGAGACGAAGGACCTTTTTAATTTCATGCAGATGCTTTTTAAGTTTTCCTCCAAATCCACATCCCGTTGGCAGACAATTACAGCAGGTTTAGAGCCTAATGACAACCACAGGATAGAGACTTTAAAAGATCTTTCAGATTCTAGATGGTCAGCACACGCGCAAGTAACAAAAGCACTGTAGCAGAGTCATGCCAGATTCCAAGAGTCAGTCAAGTTGACAACACAAACCAAAATCTTACTGCTCAGGATGAAGCCAGGACACTGTACGTAAAGATGGAAAAAGTAGAGAATACCTTTTTGTGTAACATGTGGCACATACCCAAGACTAGTACTACTCTTCAGGCAGTTAAACTGGATGTATGTAATGCTGTTAATTTGGTCAGCTCATTGCGGGATTATGTTGCCAGCCTACGTGATGACTTTGACAATTTTGAGAGTGACGCAAAAAACGTGTCTCCAACGATGTCCCAACACTACAGAGCAGACACACAGAGGCACAGAAAAAGGAAAAAACAAGCTGATGTAGCCACTGAACCCAACAATGAGCAATCGGTCCAAGACTCGTTCAAAGCAATAGTGTTTATTGCCATCATGCATTGATCACAAAGATATTTGGCAGACTGATCACAAAGATATTTGGCAGACATTTGGATTTTTGAACAATATTCGGTTCCATTCCATTTACATACAAGATATTCATACAGTAGCAGCTAATCTCCAGAAAAAAATATTCAGGTGATCTGGAGGAAGGTTTTATGGATGAAATCGGACAGTTCAGAGTTTATTGAAGAAAACACGGATACCTCATCAAGGTCACTGCTGCAACCTATAAGAGGAAGGAAACTAAAGTCAGTGTTTCCAAATGATGATATAGCACTCAGACTGTTTATGACTTTGCCTGCAACCAATTCCAGTGGGGAGTGTTCTTTTTCAAAACTAGGACTGGTTAAAAATAGACTGAAATTCACAAAGGGCCAAGACAGACTGAATCACCTATCCCTGATGTCCATTGAAAGTGATATTATATGCAAAATTGGATTTCATCAGCCTCATTAAGAACTTCTCTTGAAGAAAAACGAGGAGAAGAAAGTTCTAAAGGTGGGCTGTGAATTTGTTTTTAAGATTGTGCTGCTGTTGCATGATTGTTGTTATGTGCTCTGCTGTGTTTATTGTATTCTTATGGCTTTCTTTTATTTGAGTATTGCACAATATGTTGATTTCTGTTTCTATATGGATGTTGTGATTTTTCCTCAGGAAAACAGGGTGTTATGTATTGCTGCAGATGACATACCTGCTGAGTTAGAAAGCTCAAAGCTATTAACAGCTTGCAGATGCAATGTAAAAGCCATTTTTATGTGGTATTGCTGTTTATAGTAAAGGCTGTCTCAATATGCGAGAGTATGAGCCATGTAATATTCCTAAAATGCTTTTACATGTGGCACTAAATTACTTTTTTCTGCTGGCATGGTGAGTAAGTGAGGGCCCCACTCACAATGAGTAGCCTAGGGCCCCATGACCACCTTCATCCACCATTGGTCTTCATTGCTGCTGTTTCCATTTCTCCTGATGCAAATTTTAAAAATGCATGTTGGAGTGCCCTACTGTTTTTGTGTCTTGTTTTTCTCAAGGTGCATTAGGGGACTAAATCTGCATTTTGTTGTGGAACCCTGTATTAGACACTGACAAAAAATGAACCTTGAACCTTGATGTTTAAAGTTAGGATTCTTTTGTCTAAATCCCATTGCTGAGATCAAGTAAGATCTTCTATTCCCCACCACAAGTTTAAGTAGTTAGTTGTTACTAAAACTAACAACAACAAAAATAAGTACAGTAAACCCTTATGAAGAGCCAAAAATGAATTAGCCGGCTTTGGTTGCTCTTTTCAGATGACATAAATGAAAAGTGTTAATTGTTTTTGTGCCTCCGTGCAGGTAACAGCCATGGCTGGAAGCATTATGTTTTTGGATTGTCTGTCTGTCCGTCCGTCCCATTTTTGTGAATCCCCATCCACATCCAACATCCACACATCCACTTGGACTGAATGAATGGTTTAGGTAAAAGGTCAAAGGTCAAGGTCAGCGAGACCTCACAAAACATGTTTTTGGCCATAGCTCAAGAATTCATATGATAATTATGACAACATTTCACACAAATGTTTAATAAGAATAAGAATAAGAATAACTCTATTCATCCCCAAGGGGAAATTCAATTATCTGTCAGCTCATCTATTATATGTCAAAGAATTATAAAGCCTGATGGCTGTCGGAATATAGGATCTTCTGTATCTCTCTGTCCTGCATGGAAGAGAGAGGAGCCGTCCAACACAGTTTTTTCGGTCCATCAAGGTGTTGTGGGGTGGATGATCTGGGTTGTTCATGATGGCCTCGAACATCTTCAGTGTGCATCTCTCTACCACCTCCTCCAGTGTGTCCAACCTGACTCCAATCACAGCGCCAGCTCTTTTGACTAGTTTGTCCAGCTGCCTTGCATCTTTGTGTCTGATGCTTCCTCCCCAGCAGACTGCAGCATAAAACAACACACTTGCCACCACAGACTGATAAAACATCTGCAGCATCTTAATACAGATGTTGAGAGATCTGAGCTTCCTCAAGAAAAAGAGGCGGCTCAGCCCCTTTTTGTAGAGATCGTCTGTGTTTAGGGACCAGTCCAAAAAATAGGATAAAATGATGAAGTGATGACATTTTATCTGAAAGGTAAAAGGTCAGTTTCACTGTGACATCATAATGTTCTGCAAAAACACTTTTCTGGCCAACATTCAGTGTCATATCTCAGGAGCCGAGGGGGAGACATTTGGCCAGATACTGAATTGGTCACTCTAACCTTTGGTGTCCACCTTGAAACTGTGAAGATTGTATAGATCTTCTGTGCTGCTGGAGGGAAGATGTGTATGAAGCAGGCCCTCTGTCGGGGGGTTTAAGGGCACAGATGACAGTACCAAAATTTACTTACTGACTTAAATCACTAACAATACAAGTTATGTGCACTGACATGATAAATCAATGTTATTTTATCATTAAAACACAGTTCAACATGCCATCTGATACTCCCGTCCCCCCAGCTGTTACTGATGAGCTAAGTCAGAATGCCTCACCAAAAGTCAGGAGCTCCTACAGGAAAAGTCAGAGTACAGAGAGAACATGAAAATGAAAGGAGTAGAGAGGTAATGGACAAATGTCTGGTAAAAAGAAATAAAAATGTGAAGAAACAGCAGGTATGACAGGCAGAGCTGATGGTAAAGAGTGAGGCCAACTAATGTCAGGGCATAAAACCTGCTGTAGCAGGCTCACAGGTATCATATTCAATTGGGCTGGATTTAAAACCAGAAAATGTTTAACAGGTTGCCAGATGTTTTTGTTCATGGGCCAAAAATATCTGGCCCATGAACAAAAATGTTTGGCAACCTGTTAAAAACCTTTTTTTTTTTTTAGCTATTAGTAATGACAAATTTCTAAACAGGGGCAAATTATTGTTGTAAAAGTAGCAAAGCTTTTTGTGACAAATGTGAAACATTTGAAAATTTACTCAGATATCTGACAGAGGAGCATCACATAATGCAGAAACAGATTAAAAAAATAGCTATCAATGCATAGAAACATAACAAGTGACATTAACATTAACTAATAACACTAACAACACTCTCTACTAATGACTCCCTTCTCTCTCCCACACACAGACAAACACACACACAAACATGCAGTGTTTAAGAAAATACACTGGACAGTTTTATACAGTCTATGGCAGCAACAGTCAATTTTACAACAGCAAAGTCACTACATAAACTCCATAATATCTCTGCAGGTAGACTACCTTAGGTATATTTTAGAGTCAGTGACAAACTCAGTTAAACAGACTACATGCAGACAGCTTTCATTTTAGCTTGTTTTTAACAATTTGCTAATGGTCCCGCTCGCATGATGTGCTTGTGTAAACCACAGTTGTGAACCCTAACGGCTGTGAATGAGAGATTGTGGACAGAGCAGATTGAAATATTGCTTTCTATATGCTAAACATGTGTATCAATAAAGTATTGGCTTTTTACTATAGCAACAAGCGTAGTTGTCGTTAACTAGAGTAATTTTGAGTTATACTTCCTTTATCTGTACCATGGCCCACTCTGTCGTGTGTGTGTGTCTGCGTGTATGTGGAGAAGGTCAGTATGCAGAATGCAGAAGAGTCTGCAGCATGATGATGCATGAAACCAAAACTTTAAAAAGTAACAATGAAAGTCGATAATGGCGGAGCTTATTAATACTACAGTCTTGATTACTTTTTTCCTGGGGTGTTTAAAACGTCTCGGTACCAATCCCTAGCCGGGCCACTTAGAGGTTGCTTCAGGGCTAGATGTGGCCCGCGGACCGCCAATTGAATAGGCCTAACTTTAGGCATCCATTGGTACCAATCATGTTGTTGTTAGAAAGGGGGGCAAAAAACGTTACGCTAAATTTCAGTGAAGAAAAAAGGACCACCTCGTGGCAGATCAGATCATAATCTGGTCTCTCTCCAGCCCACATAAAAACCCTGTGTATTAAAGTTGCCTGTTACCACCCACTCAGTCAGGAAGTGGTCCCTGGAGACCAGTGAGTCTCTCAGGGACTGTTTTGAATGTACAGACTGGACTGTACTACTGGAGCCACAGGACAACAACATGGACATGGACAGTAGGGTGGATGAGAATATACAAACTTCTGCAGGGACACTGTGATGCCAGTAAAGACTGTACGCTGCTTCCCTAATAATAAACCCCGGGTTAACAGTAACATCAAACAGCTCCTCAACCAGAAATAGCTGGCGTTCAAGCAAGGGGTCAAGGAGAGGCTCAGGGAGGTTCAACGTGAGCTGAAGGGGAGACTGAGACAGGTAAAGGTGGACTACAAAAGAAAGGTGGAGAGTGTTCACCCTACCCCTGCATCCACCCCCCCTTCCACAGTGTTACCTGCTGCTGCTGCTCCACTGTCACCTGGAAGTAGCCCCTTCCCCACTACTGCAGCTACAGCTAAAGCTACAGCTACAGCTACAACATCTACCACCCACAGCCAACTACCACTGTCCTTTACAGCAGATGAGGTGAGGAAGGAGCTCGAGAGATTAGATACAAGGAAAGCTACAGGCCCTGATGGAGTGTGTCCAAGGCTCCTGAAAGACTGTGCAGCCCAGCTAGCAGATCCCCTTCAGTGGATCTTCAGCAGGAGTCTTCAAACAGGCACCGGTGCAGTGGAAAACATGTTGTCTTGTACCGGTGCCCAAAGTGGGGCGCCCGGCCATATTAAATGACTACTGACAGGTGGCCTTAACATGTCACATGATGAAGACCCTGGAGCACCTGGTCCTCTGTTTCCTGAAGTCAGAGGTCACTGATGCTGTGGACCCCCTCCAGTTTGCTTATCAGGTGCACTTGGGAGAGGAAGATGCCATTCTTTGCATGCTGTTCTGGGCCTACACCTACCTGGAGGTGCCCGGGTGTTGTATCAGGATCCTTTTCCTTGACTTTTCAAGTCCTTTTAATACTATCCAGCCCCCCATACTGAGAGAGCAGTTGGAGGGGATGGGAGTAGATCGCTTTCTGACCTCCTGAATAACAGACTACCTGACAGAGCAGCCTCAGTATGTCAGGCTTGGAAGCAGCACTGGCGCTCCAGAGGGAACTGTTTTAGCACCGTTCCTGTTCACACTCTACACAGCCGACTTTAAATACAACTCAGAGTCCTACCACATACAAAAATACTCTGATGATAGAGCTATTGTGGCTTGTATCAGGAGCGATCAGGGACGGGAATACAGGGACCTCGTGGATGCCTTCAGGGACTGGTGCAGTAAGTGCTGTCTCCACACAGCCAAAACCAAGGAGATGGTGGTGGATTTCAGAAGAAAGAGGTCACGCCATCAACCAGTCTCCATACAGGGGGAGGACATTGAGGTGGTGCACACCTACAAATATCTGGGGGTCCTCCTGGATGATAAACTGGACTGGTCCTCTAACACTGACGCCCTCTACAGGAAGGGGCAGAGCCGCCTGTTCTTCCTGCAGACACTGAGGTCCTTTGATGTGTGTCTGGAGATGTTGACCATGTTCTGTCACACAGTGGTGGCCAGTGCACTTCTCTACACTGCAGTGTGTTGGGAATTAGCTTGACAGACAAAAACACCAAGCATTTGGACAAGCTGGTTAAAAAAGCTGGCTCAGTGCTCAGCAGGAGATTGGACCCACTAAGAACTGTAGTGGAGAGGGGCACAGTGAACAAACTAAAAGCTATAATGGACAATAGCAGACACCCTCTCCAGAACAGAGCGTTTCAGAAGATCCTTTGTCCCCATGGCAATAAGACTGTTTAATACATCCTGAATCTAGTCACACACACACACTAACAAATTTTCACAACTGGACTGGACTGTGTAATGGACAATTTTATTTTTATTTTATCTCTATGTATGCTATTATTTTAATGTATTTATTTTGTTTTTTGTATTTGTCTTTTATGAGCTGCTGGACAGCTGAATTTCCCTTTGGGATAAATAAAGTTCTTTCTATTGTATTGTATTGTATTCTATTGTATTCTATTCTATTCTATTCTATTCTATGTCCCATTCTCCTGCCAAATCAATTAGTCAGCAGCTGTACTCATGAAATGCTACAAACAAATTCCTGAAAGAGTAGTTTCTACAGGGTGACGACATTATGTATGTACAGTTTGTTCTGTGTTGAGGTCAAAGGCTGGCACAATGTTTGTTCTTTTGGTCACTACCACTTGAGTGTTGGGAACATAATCCAAAAAAAAACAATAGCCTAGGAAAACTGAATGGCTTTCTGTAATACAGCCCTGTAGTCATGACTGTTTAAACACATGGTGTACTGTGAAATACTGCAGCACCTAGCAGAACTGTGGAAGCAGTAAATTTCCACTTTCACAGACTGAGTGGGTGCACAGTGCCTCAGCTTGCCCAGGAATGTGGAGAAGGGTTGTTTAGCATGTCAGTATGCAGGTTGTTGAAAAAGCAGAGGTGGAATATTCACTTGTTGGACATGACTGTCTGCACGCTTTTATTCCCAAAACCAGCAATGAAAGCAGGAATGGAATCAGATAGGAGGGCTTGTCTTTGTGCAGGGCAGTGGCACCTGCAGATCCTGGCTCCTGTTGAGCAATAATGGGATGGTAAAGAGGCACCAACAGGAATTTAGAGTAAGCTTTTCCAAGGAAGAGAGGACACAGTGTACCATCAAACCTGGGGGTACAAAATAAAACATTGTATAAATAATAGGAAAAGGAATCTATGGTTCATGCAAAAATGCTCAACAATTACAATGCACAAAAATGTGTTTAAGACTAATTTCAGTTTATTACAGTCTGTTTTCATAGTATTATTTATAAAATTTTACATTGTTCTCACCAAGTTAATAGCCGAGATCTGGAGACACTGACATTACTGGTCTGAGGATTCAAGAAACACTTCATCAGTCATTGTGATTTTGGGCTATAATAAACTTTGACATAGGTTAGAAACAAACCACCAAGGTTAGACAGATTTATTTGCAAGTTATAAATCCTTCTTGCGGCTATAGGATATATTGCTCTTTTGATACTGTAATCCCATCACTCAATAAGCCAATAATACAATGAAAAAAATAAATAATTACACACACACACACACACACACACACACATATATATATATATATATATATATATATATATATATATATATACAGATATATAGATATAGTGATGTTGCACATCAAATTAAACAGCAGAACCTGGGCCACATGCTCCATGCTTTCGGACCTGTGTGTAATTGACAAGTAAGAGTGAAAAACATTGAATTTCCCCTCAGGGGGATTAATAAAGTAAATAAAACTTAAACTTAACTTAAAAAGCAAACACAGCTCAAACAACAACTAAATAAACAACAACAAATCCAACTCCATACAGCACTGATATCCCGACCCACTCTGTATATTTCGGGCTCTAACTCGACCACACGTTATTCAAAACACATGGCATTCATCTCAAATGAAATCTGAGACTCTGCTGTTTCCACACATATGCCAAAGCTGGTGGCATATGTGGGGGAAGGAGGTGGGGAAGGAGCCAGAGCTGGTGCGGGAGGTGGAGTGGTACTGACTAGATATAGTTGGGCTCACCTCCACGCACAGCACTGGTTCTCAAACCAAGCTCCTGGAGAGGGGCTGGACTCTAGCTTTTTCCAGAGTTGCTCAGGGTGAGAGGTGCCGGGTGGGTGTGGGGATACTCACAAGCCCCTGACTGAGCGCCGCTGTGTTGGGGTTCTCCCGGGAGAACTAGAGGGTCCCCTCAATGCGACTGCAGGTCACAAAGAGAAGGTCTCTGACTGTGGTTTGTGCTTATGCACCGAACGGTAGTGCGGAGTTCTCTGCCTTCTTGGAGTCTCTTGGCGGCATCCTGCAACGGGTGCTGGCTGGGGACTCCACAGTTCTCCTGGGGGACTTCAACATTCACGTGGGCAATGACGGAGAAACCTGGAGGGGGGTGATTGGGAGGAATGGCCTGCCTGATCTGAACCCGAGTGCTGCTTTGTTATTGGACTTCTGTGTGAGCCATGGACTGGCCATAACGAACACCATGTTTGAACACAGGGAGGTTCATAAGTGTACCTGGTACCAGAACACCCTAGGCCTAAGATCAATGATCGACTTTGTGGTCGTATCAGCAGATCTGCAGCCATGTGTCTTGGACACTCAGGTGAAGAGAGGAGCAGAGCTGTCAATTAATCACCACCTGGTGGTGAGTTGGATCAAATGGCGGGGGAGGCTGCCAGACAGACCTGGTAAACCCAAACGTGTAGTGAGAGTGAACTGGGAACGTCTGGCAGAGGACCCCGTTCATCGGGTCTGGAGTCTGAATGGGCCATGTTCAAAGCCTCCATTGTGGAGGTGGCTGCTAGGAGCTGTGGTCAGAAGGGGCCTGTTGGGGCGGCAACTGAAGAACCTCCTGGTGGACACCAGCAGTGAGGGAGGCTGTCAGGATGAAGAAGGAGGCTTTTCGGGTCTGGCTTGCCCAGGGGTCTCCTGAAGCAGCAGACAGGTACCGGTTGGCCAGAAAGGCTGCAGCTGTGGCGGTCGCTGAAGCAAAAACCCGGGCGTGGGAGGAGTTCAGGGAGGCTATGGAGAAGGACTTTCGGTTGGCCTCAAGGAAGTTCTGGCACACCATTAACTGACTCAGGAAGGGAAAGCTGGGCTTGTCTCAGGCTGTGCTAAGCAGAGAGGGAGAACTGCTGACCCGAACTGGGGACATTGTTGGGCGGTGGAAGGAGCACTTTGAGAACCTCCTGAACCCGGGCCATCATGTCCACTGAGAACAAGGCAGAGCCTGAAGACTCAGGGGAACTCTTGCCCATATCCCTGGCGGAGGTCGCTGAGGTAGTTAAAAAGTTCCCCAGTGGCAAGGCGCCGGGTGTGGATGAGATTCGCTCTGAGATGCTGAAGCTATTAGTCGTTCAATTATTTTGTTTTTGGACAGTTTGTGTTAGTCAACATATCTAAGGTGAGGCTACCACACAATGGATCAGTTTGTCAGTCAATTGAAATCGCTACCCGACTCTATTCATCAGATTAAATCTGACATGATTACCTATTTTTATATCAAACTCGATCCCATTGCCACCAAGCTTAACAGCATTGAGAACTCTCTGTCCACTTTGAATGAGCACGTTACGTTCTTTCTCTGTTCTGTTCTACTCTGCTCTACTTTGCACTAATCTGCTCTACTCTACTATACTCTGCTCTACTATACTCTTCTCTACTCTACTCTGCTCTACTCTACTATGCTCTACTCTATTCTGTTCTGCTTTGCTCTGCTCTGCTCTACTATACTATGCTCTACTCTACTATATTCTGCTCTGCTCTGCTCTGCTCTTCTCTACTCTACTCTATTCTGCTCTGCTCTACTCTACTATACTCTGCTCTACTCTATAATCTGCTCGACTCTGCTCTGCTCTACTCTGCTCTACTCTATTCTGCTCTGCTTTGCTCTACTCTACTATGCTCTGCTCTACTCTACTCTACTCTACTCTGCTCTACTCTATAATCTACTCTACTCTACTCTGCTCTACTCTATACTCTACTCTATTCTGCTCTACTCTGCTCTGTTCTGCTGTACTCTACTTTGCTCTGCTCTGTTCTGCTCTACTCTGCTCTGTTCTACTCTGCTCCACTCTGCTTTACTCTGATATACTTCGCTCTGCTTTACTCTGCTCTACTTTGCTCTACTCTACTATACTCTTCTCTACTCTGCTCTACTCTACTATGCTCTGATCTACTCTATTCTGCTCTGCTCTACTCTACTATACTCTGCTCTACTCTATAATCTGCTCTACTCTGCTCTACTCTACTATACTCTGCTTTACTCTACTGTGCTGTGCTCTACTCTATACTCTGCTCTACTCTACTCTAGTCTACTCTATAATCTATTCTTCTCTACCCTACTCTGCTCTACTCTATACTCTACTCTTCTCTACTTTATTCTGCTCTGCTCTGTTCTACTCTGCTCTACTTTGCTCTACTCTGCTCTACTCTACTATATTCTGCTCTACTCTACTATACTCTGCTCTACCAGGGCTCAACAATAAGGATTGCCCGATTGCCCGGGGCAAGTAAAACTCAAGGTCAGGCATGTAAACTAACAACTCACTTGCCCGATCGGGCACGTTGCTAAAAATAGTAAAAATTAATAACTAATTGATAAAATAAATGTATTTTAAAACGTGCTCCTTCGGCTCTGATGTAGCAGTCTCTCTGCCTGAAGTCACAAGCACATGCTGTGTAACAATGTCCTGCCCACAGCCCCCATTGATATTATTTTGCGCGACGGACGCTTCATATAATAACATAACAATATACTATTTATGGTGTTATGCCATCGTGTCATTTCTGTCTCTACATGGTCACGCGTTAACAATTCTCCTTTGCTCTCTGTATCGCGCATGGCGGAGTTCCGCCACACACACAGGTGAGCACGCTAGAGCGGCTCAGGCCACATTTTCCTGACCAGACCTGACCCCAAGCCCGGTGCAGTTTGTCAGCTGACAAAGTTATTGTTATGGACACTGTGTAAATAACCACCAACAGACTGCTGTTAAGCACAGACAAACACGCTGCTCGCACAGCAGCGTAGCACGGCACTCCTGCTGAGTTTGTGTTGCGTTCAGGCGTTGTCACATAAATAACAACTTCCAACACTTAATAGGTCATAGCACAAAACAGCAGCATGTCATGTGACTTTTTACTTTTATTATATTCAATAAAATTGTATGTTCCTAAATCTTGAGACACCTCATATGTAAGCTAGACAGACATTTCACCTGCTCATTACTGTGCACACATGTACTGTATGTACTTAGTCCTAAAGAGCCCTTCTGGTGCCAGTAGATACATAGAAACATCCCAGCAGGCTGTGCTTTGCAAGCATACAAAAAAGTTTCACGCATGTGAAAATTATTTTTCATGCGTGTGCTTCACCTCCGCTGCTACAACTCCATCCTAGGGGAAACACTGCTGTGTGCGTTTTGTGCCACAGGTGGATGTGGTAGTCTATTGGTAGAGTAGAGAGAGAGCTAAGTAGCGTTGAAATAGAGTAGAGCAGGGCAGAGAGATGGAAGCAAAATATATTAAACCCGGTGTTAACTGGAGAATCCCCTCACCCCTCTCTCCAGCAGAACTGGAGAGAGGGGTGAAAAATAAATAGAGGTGGGCATGGCTCAAAATTATAGACAGAGAACGATTAACAAATTTTTCATTTTAAGCCCTGACACTGTCATTATTGTGTAGGAATTAAGCTACAATACATGACATATGTTGTTTTAATTAATAAATACAGTGTGAATAAAGATTACATAACATAAAAATAACTGCAGTCTTTGTTATTTGATAGCCGCTTAAATTAAACAATTTTTATAGTGCAAGTAAAAACTGACTTTGGGCAAGTAGATCTCTGACCAACCGGGCAAGTGAAAAAAAACCTTAGCGTTGAACCCTGTCTACTCTGTCTGCTCTACTCTGCTCTACTTTGCTCTTCTCTGCTCTACTCTATTCTGCTCTACTCTACTCTACTCTGCTCTGCCCTCTCAAAAATTAAATTGTTTTATTGACCACAAAACATTTGTCTTTGAATTTGTAATTCCCATCATAAGGCATACATTTGAGGAAATATGATGCAACCTTAAAAACAGTATAATGGTCACTACCGAAACAGGACAGTCACTACCGAAACAGTGCAGTCACTACCGAAACACTGGGTGTTTTGTAAAAAATAAAGTATATTGAGTTATCAACTAAAGTATTATGATGCTAATCGGTTACATTTATGTTCTGTTTCATCAATTATTAACTCTGAAATCAATCTGATCAGCATTATGCATTTTACAAAGAAAGGTTGCATTTAGATTTTGAAGAATTCTATAATTTGAACTTCGAAATTTGTTAAAATATTAATTTTTATAGATTTAATTGTGAAAACCTTCGGTCAAAATTTGTAAAAATTTAAATAGACAAGGGAAGGAACAAGCATAACAGGTTCATTTTTTTTTTTTTGTATAATACTATATGTTTCGGTAGTGACAAATTTTGGGAGAGGAAAAACATTCCAAAACAGTCTGAAAATACAATATAAAAATTTACAGTCATTTTACTACATATGTGACCTTTATATACGGTACAATATATATAGGGACAAAGTTTTGTAAATAAAACATATAATACATATATACATATACATATATATATATATATATATATATATATATATATATATATATATATATATATATTCTTTCTATTTGTGGACTTTTTTTTGTTGTTTGTCTGCAACATTAATAATAACTACTCTTGTGTTTCTTATGTTTCACATTTATTTTCTATTTTTGTAAGCAGACGATGCTCTGCGTGGATGTGTGTTTGGCTCACTCACCACTGTGCCGATTTTTTTTTTGTATTTTAATGTATTTTTTTTGTTTTGTTTTTTTATGTATGTGTATGTTCTGTGTTGTTGTTGTTTGTTTGGTCTGCATGTTTGCTTGCTTCTATCTGTGTGTGTGTGTGTGTATGTGTGTGCGTGTGCGTGTGTGCGTGTGTGTTTGTCTGGCTGTTTGCCCTCCCTGTTACTCGCCCTCCACTACCTTCTCTCTCTGGTTGCTCCTACTCTCTTTTGAGGTACAATTGACTCAACTAAAGGTTTAAAGGTTACCCATCTCAACATCAGGAGTCTGGCCTCTAAAATTGATTCTCTTAGAGTTTGGGTTGCTCTCCATAAACCACATATTGTTACAATATCTGAAACCTGGTTACATAGCAATATTAAGGATGCTAAAATGCATATCTTGATTTTGTCCTATACAGAGCTGATAGGTCTTCCCAAGGTGGTGGGGTGGCCACTTATGTGTCTGCAAACTATAATTCTGAGCTTGTCACCCCTAACGTTGAGCCAGTCAACTTTGAATGCCTCTTTATAAACATTAACTTACATAAAAATAAAAATTTGATCACTGGTAACATCTATAGGCCTCCCCTTTGCTCCAGCTGATTCAATGAAAAACATTTTGTCAACCACAGATTCCCTTGAGAGGCATAATGAATTGATAATTTTAGGCGATTTCAATAATAACTGGCTCGATCATTCCTCCTCCAACGATAGAAATTTATTTAACAGTCTAAATCTTACCCAAATAATCAAAGAACCAACTAGAGTTGATCGTCGTTCCTCATCCTTATTAGATTGGATTTTAGTCACCAATCCTGAAAGAATTATTAAATCTGGCATATTGTCTGACTGCTTCAGTGACCATTCCATAATTTTCTGTGTTTGGAAAATAAAAATGCCAACTTCTTCTCCTGGATATATTAAATTGAAACAATGTAAGAAATTAAATGTTGATCATTTCATTCATGACATTATTACTATAAACTGGAATAGATTTAAACTTATACCTTTTGCTGAAGATGCTTGAGATTTTTTTAGTTCCGAATTCACCAAAGTCATTGATAAACATGCTCCCACTAAATTAATCAGAGTTGAAGGCAGACATTTACCCTGGATAAACTCAAACCTTATCAGTCTCTTTAAACAACGAGATAAAGCTTGGGCTAAGTACCGGTTATCTAAACATCCCTCAGACTGGGAAACTTTTTGGGAAATATTTGAGAAACCAATGTAAGACAAAAACAAGAAACGCCAAATCCAACTATTACAGAGAGAGTCTTTCACAGGATTTTCATAACCCCAGGTGGTTTTGGAAGCAGCTGAATCATGTTCTAAACAGAGATAATAAAAATGTCACAAATCAGATTAGATTTAATAATGAATATATTTCTGATCCCCTCCGTATTGCTAATGCTTTCAATCAACATTTCTCAAGTATCTGTGTTTCTCAACAATTTCCTCCTTATAATATAGTCAACCACTTAACATACAATAACTCACCTACTTATAATAATTTATTTTCTTTTAACAAAATCCAACCTACTGATGTTTTTTGTGCATTATCTGGTTTGAAGAAAAATAGCAGTACCGGTCCAGATGGTTTGGAAGCTAAGTTTTTTAAACTTGCACCTCATGTAATCATGTATCCACTTGCTGACCTGTTTAATTTATCTTTATCAACCTGTTCAATTCCCTCCACATGTAAATCTGCCAGAGTTACACCTCTTTTCAAATCAGGAGATCCATCTGATGTGAATAATTATCGTCCAATATCAATCATTTGTGTTATTGCCAAAGTCTTTGTGAAACTTATTTTTAATCAACTATCACTGTATGTCAATCAGTTCAATATTTTATCCCCATTCCAATCTGGCTTTAGATCAAATTTCTCCACCACCACAGCTCTTTTAAAATTTTCGAACGACATTTTCTCCTCCTTCGATAGAGGCCAACTCACTGATGCGATTTACATCAGCTTATCTAAGGCTTTTGATATGGTTGACCACTATCTTCTTCTGGACAAACTGTTTTCTATTGGTTTAAGTCAACAGGCTGTATTATGGTTTAATACATACCTCCACAATAGACGTCAGTATGTTTCTTTTCATGGTTCTCAGTCTGACTATTTGGTTGTGGATAAAGGTGTTCCACAGGGTTCTACCCTGGGACCACTCCTTTTTTTCCATTTTTATCAAAGACCTACCTCATTTATGCACAAACTGTCTTGTTCATCTTTATGCCAATGATACTGTTATTTACACCTCCAACTCCAACATATCTCAAATCCAACAGTCCCTACAACTTGATTTCAACTCTGTTCAACAATGGCTCTTTAACAATAGACTCCTACTCAATCAAAAGAAGTCTTGCAGCATGTTTTTTGGTACACGACACACCCACTCATATCATCATAATCTGCCCATTCATTTTGTTGATGGCTCACCTCTACATAAAGTTGACTCATTTAAATATCTTGGACTTTGGATCGACCCTGAACCTTCATTTAAACCCCATATTGATTATATCATAAAAAGAACTTACGGCTGTCTTTCCTCATTATATCGCTCAATCAACTGTTACACTTCCAATCAGAAAATCGATTATCTCCCAGCTGCTATTACCTATCATAGACTATGCCGATATCATATACCAAAACACCTTTGACACCAACCTCAGGCCCCTTAATGTTGTTTTTAATTCATTATGTAGGTTTATTTTGCGATGTCCCTTCAGAACTCACCATTGTCACCTGTATGAATCACTTAACCCTATGGGCCTGAACGACGCATAGTGCATCCAAATTCATACCTGTTCTTCTCTATGGATTTTCTCCGCAACCGTTCATCATAGCGAAAAGCCACGCATATCACGTGAAACAACGGAATCGTAGCTTTCCGAGAAGACCAAGCACTTGTCAGTAGTCCAATGTTTTCACAGTGAAAAAAAATGATAAATTTACACTAAAATTATGTATAACAGAGCTTTCATACAGCTTTGCACACACATTACTCTTGGATGGATTACTCGCGAATGCAGGCTCGCACAGAAATGCCACACATATCACATGAAAGCGCAGGAGCAGAGCTTTCCAGTGATACCACACACATCATTGTGCTGTCATCCCATCATGCTATAAATACAGATCAATTGTCTACAAAATAAAAACCTGACGAATTTCTTTACAATCCATTATACAGATCTTGTTATCAGTCACTTCATATAGTGAGGGATATCGTATCTTACCACATCTTAGGCTTGCGTGTGTTTCTCCCTGTCTATCCACATTTGTAGTCCAGCTTTCAAGATGCAAATATCTCCATATTGTCCAGTTGACACTCCATCAAACTTTGTATGACAAAACCAGCGCACTTCACCTTTGCGCACTCAAACAACTGAGGCCTAATTATGCATGCTGACAGGGCAGTAGTCACCATATACATTGAGGGGGACACGTGCCCCCCACCAATGCCCAAAATGTCCCCCCAATATATAACTGAAACTGAAAAACAAATATTATCTTGGAGGACATCATTACACTTGGTTGACTATTTTTCTATTATCTTAGATGTAAATATTGCATGTTTTTTTCAGATAAAACACATTTTTGACTTTGACTGGAATTTCTTGCAATAATGAAAAACTACTGGCAATAATGTCCGCCTGGCACAAACCACATGTTTTGGACAACTGTGAAGTGACAGAATGTCCCACCATCATGGTTCTTATATTGCCAGATTCCAGAGAGTCTCCCCTCTTCATATATGGCAGAATATGTCATTTTCCAACTTCCTGTGGTGAGATACATGTCAAAATGTAAGAATTTAGTCAAACAGGTTTGTTTTTTTCAGTGATATAAAAATTAATATAAAATACAGGCACATAGGAGGACATGTATTGATGGTTAGCCCAGATTGTCCTGAAAAAAACAAGATATAGCATGTGTATGTAGCCTTTATAATGACTGTGATATGATCTTAAAAGTAAAGGCAGTAAAAATACCCCAAAAAGGCCTAGGGTCCATAGGGTTAACTGGCTACAGCTGAAATCCAGAAGACAGTTTCAGTGGGTTCTATTCATTTTTAAATGTATTTACTTTAATTGTCCCTGTTATTTAATATCACTTCTGATTCCCTTCAGATCCTCATATTCTCTCAGAAACAAGCAATATCCCTTCTATTTTGTACTCACCATCTCCAAAGAAATTGGCGGTGAAGCATTTAGATACAAAGCCCCATCTGACTGGAATAATCTTCCACTCTCTCTAAGATCAATCTCCTCATTTCACTGTTTTAAGTCATCCCTTTTCTGCCATCTCAGAACAAACTGCTCATGTTTTTAATTTACGCACTAATCAGTCTCTTGTGTCAAATACTGTAATATCTTACTGTGTCATTCAAGCTGTTGTATGAAGTGTGTTTATTTTCCTAATCCTGGGTTACTGTACTATGTATATATATGCATATACAGTGTGTATATATACAGTACAGGCCAAAAGTTTGGACACATCTTCTCATTCAATGCGTTTTCTTTATTTTCATGACTATTTACATTGTAGATTCTCACTGAAGGCATCAAAACTATGAATGAACACATGTGGAGTTATGTACTTAACAAAAAAAGGTGAAATAACTGAAAACATGTTTTATATTCTAGTTTCTTCAAAATAGCCACCCTTTGCTCTGATTACTGCTTTGCACACTCTTGGCATTCTCTCCATGAGCTTCAAGAGGTAGTCACCTGAAATGGTTTTCCAACAGTCTTGAAGGAGTTCCCAGAGGTGTTTAGCACTTGTTGGCCCCTTTGCCTTCACTCTGCGGTCCAGCTCACCCCAAACCATCTCGATTGGGTTCAGGTCCGGTGACTGTGGAGGCCAGGTCATCTGCCGCAGCACTCCATCACTCTCCTTCTTGGTCAAATAGCCCTTACACAGCCTGGAGGTGTGTTTGGGGTCATTGTCCTGTTGAAAAATAAATGATCGTCCAACTAAACGCAAACCGGATGGGATGGCATGTCGCTGCAGGATGCTGTGGTAGCCATGCTGGTTCAGTGTGCCTTCAATTTTGAATAAATCCCCAACAGTGTCACCAGCAAAACACCCCCACACCATCACACCTCCTCCTCCATGCTTCACAGTGGGAACCAGGCATGTGGAATCCATCCATTCACCTTTTCTGCGTCTCACAAAGACACGGCAGTTGGAACCACAGATCTCAAATTTGGACTCATCAGACCAAAGCACAGATTTCCACTGGTCTAATGTCCATTCCTTGTGTTTCTTGGCCCAAACAAATCTCTTCTGCTTGTTGCCTCTCCTTAGCAGTGGTTTCCTAGCAGCTATTTGACCATGAAGGCCTGATTCGCGCAGTCTCCTCTTAACAGTTGTTCTAGAGATGGGTCTGCTGCTAGAACTCTGTGTGGCATTCATCTGGTCTCTGATCTGAGCTGCTGTTAACTTGCGATTTCTGAGGCTGGTGACTCGGATGAACTTATCCTCAGAAGCAGAGGTGACTCTTGGTCTTCCTTTCCTGGGTCGGTCCTCATGTATGCCAGTTTCGTTGTAGCGCTTGATGGTTTTTGCGACTCCACTTGGGGACACATTTAAAGTTTTTGCAATTTTCCGGACTGACTGACCTTCATTTCTTAAAGTAATGATGGCCACTCATTTTTCTTTAGTTAGCTGATTGGTTCTTGCCATAATATGAATTTTAATAGTTGTCCAATAGGGCTGTCGGCTGTGTATTAACCTGACTTTTGCACAACACAACTGATGGTCCCAACCTCATTGATAAAGCAAGAAATTCCACTAATTAACCCTGATAAGGCACACCTGTGAAGTGGAAACCATTTCAGGTGACTACCTCTTGAAGCTCATGGAGAGAATGCCAAGAGTGTGCAAAGCAGTAATCAGAGCAAAGGGTGGCTATTTTGAAGAAACTAGAATATAAAACATGTTTTCAGTTATTTCACCTTTTTTTGTTAAGTACATAACTCCACATGTCTTCATTCATAGTTTTGATGCCTTCAGTGAGAATCTACAATGTAAATAGTCATGAAAATAAAGAAAACACATTGAATGAGAAGGTGTGTCCAAACTTTTGGCCTGTACTGTATTTCTGTATGAGTCTCTTGGACCCCCTCGAAAATGAGACGCTGCATGTCAAGGGGCTATCCTTAAATAAATTCAAATTATAAATGATGACATACATGGTCATGCCAGGCCTTATCAGCCCTCAGTCTCTGGGTAGAACCACCTGTTCTTTCTTTCTGTGCTGTATGGGCCAATAGCTGCTATGTGGCAAAGGACACCATCATCGGAGATGGTAGCACGCGTGGTCATATTGGCACCCCACTGATCTGGCAGTCAGCATGTTTATGTGACATTAGAGAAAATTGACTTATTGAGTTAGTCTGACTAAAACTTGACTTTTAAAATACATGTAAACATGTTAGTCTGACTGAAATCATACCAAATTGAATTTCTCAAAGTCAGACTAACACACGCAGATAATGTGATTGAGAGCCGAATTACTCCTGCATGTATACAGTCAATCCAGCCAAAGTGGCCGAGGCACTCCAGTTTCCACCCCAAGCTTTGAGTCGAATAGCATTAAATGTGTAACAGAAGAACAGGAAGCCTGTAACAATATGAAGTGATCTACATCCAGAGTTGTGCATTTTTAGATGGACAAAATGTACAGGGGTCTCATTTATAAAACAATGTGTACGATCCATACTTAAAATGTATGTACTGACAATAGCCAAAAATGGTGTAGGCCAAAAAATATTTGACAATATCTGCAGTCAGGCTTCCACCTCTGCGTTGCCAAATTCTGTCTCCCAAATGTTCATAAGCATGGATCAAAGTTTCACCCATCAAGTCTGTTTTTATACATCACAACTTTTGCTTGGGAAGTGGCCTACGCCTCTTTCAGACCTTACTTTGTGTGTGCGCAATTTTTATAAATGAGACACAGAGCTGTAAAGTTGTCCACCATGGTACCAGTTTGCCACTAGCTAAACGTTGCTAACTTGTTTATGTATTGTTTGGTCTAGGTTAACCGGAAAAAGGTCCAGTACTAATAAAGCTGATAGGGGGCATATCGCCACCTATTGTAGCGGAGTCGGACATACTTTGGTCAATAAATCGATTCCCCTCCTGTGCTTGTATACCGGGACAAAGACAGTAGTCCAATTAAATAGCCTATTCGAGCTATAACCATTGCTCAACCTAACTGTGCACTGTACACAGGTTGAAGCAGGTTTCATCCACCTAAATTAATTTGTTATGTGCCCCTTCAGCTTCAAGCTCCATTATTCCCTAAGAAAACTATTATTTCTAAAAACTGCCTGATCTGCAATAACTACTGCCTAGATTTCACACAGTATGATCGTATTGTTTGCCACAGCCATATCCACAATGGCAGCCTCCTGTTCAGCACTGTGTGATAGTCTATTGATTCTGTAAAGTAAATGCAAAAAGCATGTCAAAATTTTTGTATTGTACTGTACTGTATAATTAAGGTAAATTACGACACTTACATGAAAAGGAGTGATGAATCAACTGCATTACTACAGACCGTGTGTTCTTCAATCATGGCAATACAGTAAAGCTGTAGCAATGGTATCACCAGCATTGTGACTTACTTGTCCTCATTATGACAAAGTCTGACAATAGTTGCCACAGTGCTCCAATTCAGAGGACAAGCCATGCTTTATGACATGGTCAGTTGGTGTTGCCTGAATTTCATTTGAAACTTGAAACTCTATTTTCTCCTCTTGCTGCGACTCCTCCACCACGCATGCAAGCTCCTCTCCCCCTGACCCCTCTGCCATGGTCTCTTACTCTCCTCACACACCCCTGGCTTGATCCAAACTTGCAATCACAAACAAAGAGGTGGTGTCTTTTATAGATGGTTAAGGACTGATTGCTGATTGAAGGTTTGTGCAAAGGAATTTTACATGTTCTCCCCGTTACCCCTCCGGGTACTCCAGCCTCCTCCCACAGTCCAAAGACACACAGGTTAATTAGTGACTCTAAATTAGAATTAAAAATAGAATTTAAAATACTGACATTCTATTTTGTTATATTGCTATAGTATATCACTACATCTTGTGTTACCTTTTACCTTATATCTCATATTCCATACCATATCATAATTTACCATTTTATACTATATTATGTCAATATTTAAGTCTGGTGGTGTATGCTGTTTAACATAGACATGACTCTGCTGCTACTAATCATACTGTCACCCATCACTATCATAATGTGCTGTTGAAACAACCAAACTTCCCTGCTGGGATCAATAAAGATTTGTCTTAATGTGATTGGTGACAATCAGAGGTAGTAAACATGAGTCAGGAATGATGAATTTGAAGTGATACTAAACATGTGTTAGAATATGAAGGCTGCTGATAGATATCTTTTAAATGAATACAAAATAAGTATATGCACAAATGTTCATGGATCTACAGTTTGTGTGTTTGAGCCTGTTTGAGTCATGGCACCTAAAGCAGTAGTCTAGCTTTGCTTGATGCTTAGAACACCTTCTCATTTGAGGACAGTCATCAGGGTGGGGAGTATCCCAGCAGCAATGTCAGTAACATCTGCCAAAACATGTACAGCAATCTGATGGGAACTGCCTTCATCCCACAGAGCATGAATCACTGTTGATTATTGTCTCAGTCCTCATGAGTACAAAAAACAATTGACACTAATTCTCAACCTATAGTTCAACTGACAGAGATGGCATTATGTTTAATATTCAACATGGCCAAATGACTCACAGCTTATTGGTGTATAGGTCAAGGGTGAACACAAGTTCCTTTTCAGTTTAGGGACAGAAAAATCTTTTTCCAGACTCAGGGTTTTTTCTGCCCCATACTGTGTCGCTGAAGCCATATCAATACACAAATCAGTGTCTGGAGGTAAATGTAGACACACCTGCACTGTGATGGCTGGCTGACTATGAGGCCACTGATACAGACAGAGATACCGACTATGTGCATTTACAGTGGATGTGTCATATTTCCCTTTGAAGCTGTTATCTTTATTGAACATTCATGCTGAGAACATAGTGGGTTGCTGTGAAACCACTTCTGCTTGACCGTGTTGTGAACTCATAACAACACGAATCTGACTAAGAAAATGGTTGGCGTGTAAAAATTGACTCATAACAGTAGCAGTGGTGCAGAATATAGGGAAAAAACTCCAAAAATACTCTGCTATAGATTAGTAATAAACCCAGTGGTTTAACAGATTACGCACAGGAAGGAGTCTTTCATTTTCCAAGGTTTCTGTAAGTTATTTTGTCAGAGCAATTCCATTTTCTGGTAGCATGTCAGTGATTCATCATCTGTATAGCTTTCCCAGAAATCACCTCCATTTTTATGTTTCTCCCCATCTTTTTCAGAGTTCACACTGGATCAATATCAGTTGCTAATTATAGGCCTTGAAAACCCACAGAGGAATGTGTGTCAGCTGTAAAAATAAACTTGATATCTACTAAAAACGCCTCTTTATTCACATCTCATAAGTGTTTGCTCAAGTCCTCCTGTTAAAGACCAAAGAATCAAAGAATCAAAGTACACACTGGAGCTCCAGATGTGAAATGTCTCACCTAAGTGGCACAAAACAGTGTGTTGCTGAGATCTTGTGGTTCTTTTACATGCCCAGACAGTGACAGACTGTAAGCTTTTTGACTTCCTGTAAATCCTGCTTCAGACGCATGAAGGAACAGCATTTCCACTGAACTCCTTACAGTCAACCAGACAAAAGATTGTTCAGCTGTCAAAATCTGTGATGATGTAATTAATGGGGAAGATCACACATTTGTAGCCTTTCTAGGTGTTCAGCGGCTAAGTGTTCTTGATATTAAAATGGCAAATATATTCCTCTGTTAGGTTCACCTCAAGGCTTTGGAACCATTGGCATTTTAGTTTATATGCAAATATTTGCTATTTTTGTATCTGTCTGTCCTTTTACTGTCTTGTATTTTTATTGTAGGCCTACTGTACTATACACACACACACACACACACACACACACACATATATATATATATATATACTATATACACACATACATACATACATATATATATGTATACTGTGCATTGTTTTTCGGCACTACCTTGTTCTCTATAGCTGATGTAAGGTGAATTGCTCCTGTGTGGGTTCAATAAAGTTCTTATCTTAGCCATCTGAGAAGATCAAATACATTGTTTTTGGTGCCTAACTGTTTCCCAAGTATATTAGTGCGGGTGTGAATGAATAAACTAGAGGCATTAACGTAAATTTCTTTGTAGAAAGGCGCTTTATGAAATTAAATCCATTTACTTGTATTAGTTTACAGCGCAGCCCTGCCACATCCAATATGGCGGCAACGTTGACGTATCGCAGCAGCGGGCAAACCCACTTGATGCGGCGTCTACATATAGTCTATGGCCTACCCTGCATTCCAATACCCAGACTACCATACTATTTAGTATGCCAGAAAAAGAATTAGTGTGTCCCAATACATAGTATGTCAGATGCAGTATGCCATGTTCTACTACATCCGGTCATATTTCTCAGTATGCACAAAGAGCATGGATAGCAAGAGGCGAAGCTCCGTTGAATTTCTGTCAACAGCCACTAGGGGCGCTAACGCCATTTTGGACTGTTGAGCTTGGACTGTTGCGCCCAGACAACATGCAAGATGTCAAGGAGAGAGGAGAAAAAAGGTAAAAGAAAACAGTATAGTGGAATTAACTGCAACAACTATCGGTGGAACACCCCGCACCTGGCCTTCCACCGTTTCCCGAAGGATCCCGACAGAGGTGTACGTTTTAAAGTGTTTTAATATCAATTTAATATGCCAGTTTTCGTGGGAAGATATATGTATATATGTATATATAGGCCTATATATGGCCTCTTGGACCATTTATAGCTATCAGAACTGATTACTGCTTTTGCATTAAAATATATCATATTAAAATAGCTTATATTATTATTATTATTACTGTCCCCTTACTGTACAAACTGTAAATAAATCTTTATTCCTGACTATATGACGTCGCCATTAATGTGTTTCTAGTTAAAATATTGATTTTTTTTATTATTATTATTTATTTATTTTTTGGTAGATTGGCTTTTGGGGTGATTTTGAAGGAGTAATTAAGTTAATCTTCTCATAAGTGGATGTAATATGTAGAGATGCCATCTCGGCCGTTTTTCCTCGTTTTGTTTTTTTTAAAGTCTATATTTTGCTTTACAAAAACGTGAAAAAGCAACTGTGACCAAGCTATCACGAGGTGAGTAGCATTGTAAGCATAATTAATAACGATATACTTCAGTTTGTCTGTGTGTTTTTGTATGCAATATATATATATCTCCAAAATGGCGGCGGTAGGACAAAACCATGGGGGAATTTGTTGCTATGGGGCGTTCTATTGAGCTTTGCCGCTTGGTATCCATGCTCTTTGGTATGCATGTCTATGGCAAGCCGTTTTAACATTTAATCGCTAGACTGGATATTCATTACTGATATCTGCAACATAATTTTGCCTAGTCAAACCTCTTATTCAAGATATCCCTAATTAGATTTTGCCTAGTCAAAACTCTAATTACAGATATCTGTAATTCAGTTTTGACTAGTAAGATTCAAACTATTTTTGCCATTCATGTGTATGGGGTTTGACATTATAGATATCTCCAATGTAGTTGCGGATATCTGCAATTGTTATTGCGGATAATTGCAACTGAATTGTGGATATCTGTAATTCCAGTTTGAGATATCTACAATTTAATTTTGACTAGTCATAATTCAAGTTCAAGATATCTTTAATTATCATCAATTGAAGATATCTACATGGTCCTTTCTAGATATCTTGAATTGAGTTTCAGATAGTCAGAATGACGTTGTAGATATCTTGAATTCGAATTATGACTAGTCAAAATGACGTTGTAGATATCTGTAACTGAATTATAACTAGTCAAAATGACATTATAGATATCCGCAACTGAATTATGACTGGTCAAAATGACGTTGTAGATATCTGTAACTGAATTATGACTAGTGAAAATGACGTTGTAGATATCTACAACGTCATTTTCACTAGTCAAAATGACGTTGTAGATATCCGCAACTGAATTATGACTAGTCAAAATGACGTTGTAGATATCTACAACTGAATTATGACTAGTCAAAATGACGTTGTAGATATCTCAAACTGGAATTATAGATAGTCATAATGTAATTGTAGATATCTATAATGACAAAGCCCATACACATGAATGGCAAAAATAGTTTGAATCTTACTAGTCAAAACTGAATTACAGATATCTGTAACTGTAGTTTTGACTAGTCAGAATGACATTATAGATATCTGTAATTCAGTTTTGACTAGTCAGAATGACGTCATAGATATCTGTAATTCAGTTTTGACTAGTCAAAATGACGTTACAGATATCTGTAATTCAGTTTTGATTAGTCAGAATGACGTTATAGATATCTGTCATTCAGTTTTGACTAGTCAAAATGACATTACAGATATCTGTAATTCAGTTTTGACTAGTCAGAATGACGTTACAGATATCTTAAATTAAAATTCATACTAGTCACAATGACATTACTACTAGTCAAAATGACGTTATAGATATCTATAATGGTAATTCCGGATAGTCGGACTTAGTGATTAAATGTTAAAACGGCTTGCCATACATGTCAGCATGCTTCTTTGGCCATTCTGACCCACAGTCCTTTGCGCAGCGGAAGTTACATCGCACTGACTGAGCTGCATGTACAACCAACGCCCACACTTCTTTTCATACATGGTTTATTTAATTTGAGATCCTAAGACACTACATATTAGGACTGCAATGATCTGATTATATACTGTCACATATCATACAGTTTTGCAAGAACACAGTAACAACATTCAACTTTATTGTGATTATAGTATAATCAATGTTAGGGTTCAACTATGACTACAATATAGAAGATTCTACCAGTATAGGCAGTGGTGTAAGTGTGGTATAAATAATGAATGAATATGACTAAATATGAATACACTATGGGCCAGGTATGAGCAGTATAGACTAGTAAATATATAAATAGTAAAAGTCAAATACATATTAAGTAATGTAGTAAGAATGTGCAAGTATGTTACACTACAAATAAAAGTAATGTGAATGTAAGGCTGCTTCACGTACAGACAGAATATAGTGCCAGCAGCTGCATAGCTGTAAATATATTTAACAACAAACATCTGCCAGCAACAGAGAGCTATGTGTGAAGGGGGTTAATATGCCTACTGGTGACTAGTTCAATAGACAGGTCACTAATAATAGGCTTGGGACTGTTTACGTGAACATGTTAGTTTATTAGAAACAACAACATACATTACAACATAACAGCGACAGAGCTCTCCGGCACCTCCAACGGTATGCACGACTCTGGCGAGCTCGACGAGAGGAGATTTACTGCATCTTCGAAGTACAACAAAACAAAATATTCAAATGTGGTGCTACGGACGGCAGCGGAAGTGAGCAAGAGGGTCGGAGTTCAGGGAGCGATGTGATGGCGGATGTAGTGTGTCCCAATAGTATGCATACTGCATGCATACTGCATACTACACTACATACTTTTTAAGGGCAGCTGCAGTACATACTAAAAGTAGATAGTGGAAGTATGCGATTTGGAGTGCAGGGCTAGCCTGTTTACTCCTGGTGCATCAATCAAAACAGTCCGTGTTACAACACTTGTAAAGCAGCTCTCCTGCAACAGTTCCTAGGGAACATATATGTAAACAATAGCTCCTATTGTTACAAGGTTGACGTGACGTTGTTGAATCAGGGAATTCGTGTGTCCACCACAGGAAAGGATCCTAACTGACTTTACACTGGCATTGTTTCCGTGGTACCGGCACGTAATTTCAACCCATTACGTGCTGCCACCACGGAATGCAGTGTTAAGAGGTCGTGGTCATTTCACGTATTTCTGTGAGATCAGGTTGCAGAGTTATCTGATCTGCTTTTTCCGGCATATGTTGTGAACATTTTTAATATGTTTCAATGGGAGCATTTGACCATCCAAGGTTATCAGTGCTGCAGTAGCAGAGACATTCTGTCATGCGACCATTTCAGTGTTATAATGGTGTTTTTAGACATGGTAGTTTTGTTTTCCTCTACGGTCTTCTTTGCTTAAGCTGTGCGCTGCTCTGACCTCTGATTTGGAGATGGAGACCTGCAGGTCTAAATGAGATATTTGTTGAACCACCTGCAGACCTTTTTTAATTTATTTAATATATTGAGTTTTTGGTAGTGGGGATATTGAGTAGAGCTGTGTTAACATCTGCAAGCATCTTTTCTGATTGGTCAGTGATCTGGGGCAGTCTTATCCAGGGATTGACTGTATTCAGTCTTTCCACAATCTTCATCCTCAGCTTGGGGGATGCAGGTGCCATAGCTGATGGTGAGGTATCATCAGGTTGTTCAGCACTGCTCTTCTCTACTGGGTTTAGCTCAGTATCTCCATGGTGCTCAGGAGTGTCCCCCTTCTGTTGGAGTCTTTCTAGTTCCAGCTGTGATAGTAGTTTCTTCCTTTTGATGTTAAAGCTTTGGGCTACCAGCTGCTTCTTGGTCAGTGTGTCTCCACGTGTTGCATATACAGTGATATATACAGTAAAGTATATCAAAAATCACCTATATAAGGTGCCATACAGTCAAAATCAAACCAGTGCTCTATGCACAGTATTGATTTGCTTTCATCCTTTTGGAAATTTTGACAACATGGAGTTTTGTGATCAAGGACAAGGTTCTGCAAGCACATGGTGTTTCGCAACAGAGAAGTGTTGAGAGTTCGTTTTTTATTTATTTTTTCTTCACTTTGTGACCTACTTGAATCAAGATGTCGACTAACATCAAAATGCTGGCAGAGGAATTGGCTGAGATTAAAAACTCTCTCAACTTCATGTCTGAGGAGATCAGCAAAGTGGTGAAGCAGCAAAAAACTCTCACTGGCCTAATGGAGGAGATCCATGAGTTGAAAGCTACAATCAAGCAAAAAGACCAGATGATTGAGCTGCTGGAACAAAGGGTTGATGACTTGGAGCAGTATTCCCGAGCTGATGATCTTATTGAGGGCTTGGAGCCAGAGGGGCGTAAGTGGCTTTTGACAAACTTTACAGGAGAGAGAAAACAAAATTTTGACCACACTTCAATCAACTGTATCTATTAACCTTAAACCACAACATTGCAACCACAGACATACTTACATGAATGAGTATTTAAGTAATAAACGTATGGCATATTAACACAATGAACATGTTCTAAAACATTTTAAAATCAAACAAATATGGCAAAAATGTCAGATACGCCTTTTTGGCACCAAACATTTCCAAGTCTTCTATGGACATATTGGGCGTATCTGCTGAACAATGCAGAAAATAATTGGTCAAAAGGGGAATTGATTGAATAATTAACACTTGAATAACACTTGAATAAGTAATTCATTTTCATTTAACTCATTCATTATTTATTTTTTTATTTTTTTCTCATTTCACTTTTCCATTCTGGGCATCTGCTGAACAGTAGAGACTGTATAAAAGTCACTGAACTTGCTAAACACAATTCTGATTGGCAATTCATGAGTTATTCAATTTATTTCATTACATTCATTCATTTTTTTTCAAGTACTGTATACAATAGACAACATGAATGCCATGTGAATTAATGTAGCTTTGGCCAGAATTTCTTAACCTTTTACGTTGGTTTCTTTTCCAATTTTCAACATCTCTCTGTCTTTTTTTCCTCTCTGTGGTGTGTTGGCATCCTCTTCCTGGCCACTTTCAACCCCTCCCTCCTGAACAGGCTCAATGTCTACTGTCTCACTCCCTCGATCTTCTTCTGTCTCCTCTTCCTGGCCACTGTTAGCCCCTCCCTCCTGAACAAATTCTAGCACGTCTACTGTCTCAGTCCCTCGATCCTCTTCTGTCTCCATGTGTCCCTCATCAATTGCATGATCTGTCTCCCTGTCTGTCTCTCTTCCTCCATCTTCTGCTGTCTCCATGTGTCCCTCTCTCTCTTCCATCTCCTCATCTCTCTCCCTCATCTCATGCTGTGTCCCTAAATGATATCATTAATATTTATTAATATCCTACATGAATGCCCTGCTACTAATAATTCAGGGTAAGGATTAGATAAGGTGAATGTTCAAACTTATTTTCTACGCAAGTCAGAACTCACTTCCTCCATCTTGTGCTGTCTCCATGTGTCCCTCAAGTTGATTTCTCTTCCTCACCTCATGTGGCTGTGTCCCTTAATGATTAACACATTAATATTTATTAACATCCTACATGAGTGCCCTGAATCTATTAGTTCGAAGCTAGGGTAAAGTAGATTATGAGAAAGTTCAAAAGAATATTCTGTCAGAACACTAGGCTAGCTAGGAGGCACAGTTAACCAGATCAGACCAAAACAATGGGATTAACGTTAACCATGCTAGGCTAGGCTAACAAGGTAAGGCTCTCAAGGCATGATAATGTCTTACTGTCATCACTCTTGTGAGGAGATACATTCAAAAGCCACTCTGACTCACCTTCAACTTCTTCAATATAGGATTCATCAGTTTGTTTCATAATATTAATCAAAATCTTTTCTGCCTCAGACAGTTCCATGTCCGTGTCAGCCATTTTGAATGCTGTTTAAGGGCACCAACTACACTTACGCCCTTCTGGCTCTGAAACATGTGGGTCCTACATGTATTTTTCAGAGCCAGAAGGGTGTAAGTGGACTTATGCCCTTCTGGCTCCAAACATTACTCACACTTTTGTGTTAGGTCTTTATTGTTTTGTTGCTTTATTCAATACAGTTTGATCTCAGATAGGTCTTTTTGGCACCATTGGATAGAGCTCATCGAGACCTTTATTTTGATATATTGAACCCATATTCGCCCAAAATGCCACTTACGCCCCTCTGGCTCCAAGCCCTCGTTATAATCACTGGGCTGGAGACAACACATCGAAGTTATGCCAGGGCTGCTGGCCCAGCTGGTGACCAACAAGGTGAGGATGCACCACCTGAGGAGCTGTTGTTCAAGTTGTTCAATTCCTGACTAGTAAAAACATTTACCTGGAGAGTCAACAAACCTCAGCCTGTCACACTCTTCCATGTAAGGATAAAAACACCAAGCCTAAAATTGTTGTCAAGTTTGTAAACTGGAAGCACAAGGTGGAAGTGTTGAAACAGGCAAAAAAAACTTAAAGGTTCTGGGATGTATGTCAATGAACACTTGACAAAGAAAAATGCTGAAATAGCTTGGAATGGCTGTACCCTCAGGAAGCAAAACAAAATCCCAGCAACATGGACAAGGAATGGAAAAGTGTTCATACGGTTAAATGGACCACCAGAGCAAGCTAAGGTGGTGGTGGTAAGAAATCTGAGAGACTTGGATCAATATAAGTGACAATGACAAGTGACTCACAGTGGAAATCTCTAACTTTTTTTTCTACATTTTTTTTTCTGCTGTATATACTGTTAAAAAAAAACGCCAGGTCCCTGCCGAAGCTCGACTTCGGCGATGTTTACATTTTACCTGGTGGAGAATTCATCACCCTACACCGCTGCTAGAATAAAGGCGTAGCAACAAGAGGACAGACAATTACCGATCAGGATGGGTAAACAATGCTGCCGTATTAAGAGGTGGTAATTTAGCTAACAGTAACTATCAAACGTTAATTCATGAGTCGTTAGAGTTTTCCCAGAAAAATCTCATAGGACTTTTAAACTACTTTTTCTTTTACTTTTGGTTTTTCGAATAATTAGTCAGTGTGTAGGGCAGAGGGCTATTCCAGAAAGCGGCTTATGTGAAAACTAGAGTAAGTGAACCCTGAGATGAGGGAAACTCTGCTATTTCCATTCCAGAATGAGAGGTAACTTAAACTCTGTGTCAGTCACCATGGTAACTGACTCTTGTGTCAGTCACCATGGTAACTGACTCTGTGAACCCAACCTGCTCGCTGGCAGGTTTACTTGAAGAAACCCAGAGTCTGACGGAGCTGTCCTTTCCTTCTCAGTCCCATCACGTTGAAGCAGAAATAATTCACAGGTCTAGTTTTACACCTGGGAAGAGAATCCGCTGACCGCTGACGTGCTCTCAGATCTGAACAATCCTCTGCATTTTTATCACTTTGCAGGTTAATCCATCACCTTCCAGCAGTCAGAAAAAGAGAAATCATTCACATTTCATTTTGCTTTCTTTATTTCTTACAAATACAAAAGTAACAATCAGTAGGCATGGCCACATTAAGGATGACATTAAATAACTTATAGAATAGAATAGAATAGAATAGAATAGACTTTATTGTCATTATACATGGTACAATGAAATCATGGGGTGCTCAGCCCACACAGTGCAATAAAAACATACATATTTTTTTAAAAAAAAGTACTAGCCTATCTGTAGATAAGTGTATGTCTGCCTCTTGTTGGGTCCTGGGGGTGAGTTACGCCCTCAGCCTCTGGTCTCCCAGAGACCTGACTCAGGACCAGCTTCTCTGCCTCTGTCAGACGTGGTGGAGATGGAGGTGGAGGTGACCACCACCTCTGCCTTCTTCCACATGTTCATCTACTCAGCAGGATGAGACAGGATGTGTGTGGGTAAAAGATACTACAAGTTGAAATAGCCACTGAATAAACTTTTACTTTGTTTAATATGTGGAATATGAATAAAACCAAAGTGCGAAGCAGACATACAGTTTTTTATATTTCATTTGCAGCTGACTTTAAAAAACAAACAAAAAAACATTGAACAACGCTTAACCGATTTCTCAAAGGCATAAGATGGTCTGTTGGAGGTTAAGACGCCCAGCAGCCTTCAGGAGAGCACATTAATGGAGAAGAGCACACAAGACAGCACATTTTGTCTGCAAGAGGTTAAGGGCAAACTTTCACTGAAGAGGGACCATCAGTACTATTTTCAGGTGCAAACACAGATTCACTTTTCACAGGCTAGCTACTGTGACTTTGCTGTCTGGGGACCAGGGAAGGGAGGCAAAGGGGAAATTCACATACAGAGAATCCTGCCTGATCATGTCTTTCTTGACACCATCTGTTAAAAATCTGTTACACACATTTGTCCAGAAGTGCATCATTCCACAACTACTAGCAAAGTGTGTCTACAGCCCCACATCACATGCCACCAAACCATCTGAGGGCAAAGGATGTTACTGTGGGGTGTCTGTCCCGCATAATGATGACAGACTTAAGTGCAAGTCAGGAATCTGTAAAAGACAGTACATGCACAAAAGTTGTTTGAAACTTTACACCACATGTTTGAAAATGTCAAGTTGGAAATGCAGCAACTGTGTGTGGGAAATAACAAAAGAGGGAAAACAGGAAAAAAAAAGAACAGTATAAGTTTGAAGTATTTTATTTAACACACAAAGCAAAAGTGTTCCAAAATATGTAAAAATGTATATACAGATGTGGATGTGAAATGGACTAAAACTATGAACTTATTAGTGTCAGTCATTATTTCATTGATGAAAATAATCCACTGTGTAAACATTAGAGTTTAGCCTAAAGGAACAACTGAGGGAGCCAAATTTGTTGGTGCACAGCACACAGGAACTATTTTGTCTAGAGGAATTACACCTTTTGGATGCTTAGCTTCACACATTTGAATTCCTACTGTACTTTGAAGTATGGTGTACCAATTTCTAGCCTCGCCTATAACTCTCTACATGGATCTGTACTGATGCAAGTGCAACTTGTGTGGACTCCAACATCACGGGACCCAGTTGCTTTTTGCCTTTGGTAAAGGCTGGGATCTTAAGCTCAGTATTATACAGACCAACTGAATCTGCCACATCAAAGCCTCTATCAGCCAATATCACATAACCTGGGTTTAGGCGATCTAAAAAAACCCCACAGTTCTCAGTCAAGTGTTTGTCTGATGTTCTGCCGCCACAGCCTTTTGATATGAAAGACACTGTTCCTTGTGGTGTTATACCAATCTTCATGGTATGGTGATGTTAGTATTTTGAATGGGTCTGTGCTCTTGCTCTTAGGTCTCTTGGCTTTTGATAAAAATTTCAAAGCAATCAATAATACAGGCACATCTACGAAAGACCTGTCTAAATACCATGGGCATTGAGAGCTGTGCTGGAGCTCTTCTCGATTTGGCCAAAACACGAGTGCTGGGAGAAGCCTTGCATGTATCATTTCAATGGTGTTCCGAAATGTTCTGCTGGCAGTTGGAATTGAGATCCTAAAAAGACAACTGAGCAGTGAAAGGGAAAGGTTCATTTTCAGCCTCATAAGAGTTAACAGAAGTTGCTGAAAGGGAGATAGATGTGTACCAGTCTGTAGAAATGATATCAGAAATATTAAAACTACTTGTAGCTTGGAATATGTGGGGATTCCAGTCATTCTTTTCACTTTTTCATCATGATTTTCAAAAGCCAATTCATCAAATGTTCCTGATTTAATGCTGTCTTTAAACCTTTGGTTTTCCTCCCTAAGCTTGTTACATTCCCTTTGTAATCTGTCAAACGTTTCCTTACACATTCTGTTTTGACACCATTGCTCACCCTCAGCAGGTTGTGCCAGCTCAGCATCAGGCACTGATGACAACTCTAGGAGGACATTCACTGAATCTTGCTCCGCCCTCTTGTTCTTCATTTTGTTGTGCTGCTCATACCTCTCCATGTTTTTCTCTCTTTGCCTCTTCTTGGTGGCTGGTCTGTGTGTGAAGACAGCTGGTACCCAGTGAGGGGACAATAGGTCATCAGATTTGGCACCTATAATAAGAGAGTTCATGCCAAGAAGTTAGAAAAAAATTACTTGAATTTCAGTCAGAGAACTTTAATTCTTATTCTTATTCTTATTTTGCCCTACAAGGGGTCAAGTGAAAACCATTCAGCTACTTGCAAACACTGCCACCTACTGACGAGGGGGGTGCGGTGCAGTGTGGTGCGTTGGGGATGGGGCGTGCTTTTGTGAATCACGAGCTATTTGTTTGTGGATTTGTGTGGATTTCGACAAGAATGTCTCAAAATTATGTCATTGAGGAAAGAGATGCATGTGTGTGATCGGTGATCCACAAATGCTGAAACACACTTCACACAAACAGAATTTTCAGTTTTACAAATGGCTTTTTTTTTAACGAATAAAAAACAGATATTTACAAATAGTGTGTGCCAGGGTTGACGTCAAAACCCGGAAGTTTAGCATCGCGCTGGTTCCCGGAAGAGAAAGTGAATGTGATTTTTGCATTGCGTTTTGGATAATGTCAGAAAATAAGCTCTGTGGCTAACACAAGTTTATGATACTTACAGGTTTTGTTCAGCTAGATAATCTTCACATATGAACACCTTTCATACCGCATTTGAAGCTTAAATTCGATCGCCAGAAGTAAAAAGCTAACGTTAGGCTTTAACAGACTACATGACTACTCCACGGTCGCATGACTCTTGACGTCACCGCCACTAAGCTTTCAACTGATTTCAGCCGCTTAATAGGGAACTCGGACTGTTTAAGCTAAATAAGAAGCTGTAATGGCGGACTGCCAGCACTCTCGCCTGTTCGGGGGTGATGATGTTTAATGTCCCCGACAGGGTTTGTAGTCGTATTGAGCAACTTGTTAGCTACTGCCTTTTTTACGACATGTAAAAGCTTCAAAATTTTACAAGTAGGGTATTTATTGACATGTTTTATGTTGTAGAACAAAACCTGAAACTCGCTTAAGCTTTAGTTAACCACAGACCTTATTTGAGGCATTTTACCAAAATCCCATTCATAAAACGTATTGACTTTTAGACGAGAGAACCGAAAGTGCTAAAAGCGCTAACGGAGTTCTGGGTTTACTGGCACACTCTATACACATTTATTTGTAAAAACCAACACACAAGTTAAAAATATGAAATTTGTGTTTGTGGAAGGAATATTGGTATGCATAGAACAATACTGCCACCTACTGGTGAGGAGGGTGGGCCATTTGTGAATCACAAGCTATTTGTTTGTGGATCTGTGCGGAAATTCGACAAGAACATCTCAAAATTACGTCATTGAAGAAAGCGATGCATGTGTGTGATTGGTGATCCACAAATGCTGAATCACACTTCACAAACAGAATTTTCAGTTTTACAAATGCCTTTTCTTTTTACAAATGAAAAAATGATATATTTACAAATACACATCTATTTCCAAAAACCAAAATACAAGTTACAAATTAGAAATTTGTATTTGTGGATAGCAAAGCATGTGTGCAGATCAAGAAATATTTGTAGTTCACCCTCTGTGCATTTACAGGTATTAATGAGGCAAATCTAACTCCATACACATAGGACATGAGTAATATCCATCACAAGACTGAGAAGGCAAAAATAAGGTATTTCATGCAGTTTCCATACTGAACCCAAGCCAGAGAATTAGGAGAGAAAAATAAAAAAGATCCAACCATCCAAGGTAAATAATCCATGACACAGTTTCTCAGAGCCCTCATCACTATCTTTCTCAACAAAAAAGCAAATATATTTTTTATCTACCATTTTGTAAGTAGAAAATGATTTTCATGGGCATGGATGGATGGATGTTGGATATACATGGGCCATACAATAAGTTAATGACAGATCCTGATATGGACTGCTTGTCACAGAGCGCGTTTACATGCACACTAATAAACCGATCATTATCTGATTTCTGGAGTTACCTGATTATTCAAGTGGTCATGTAAACAGCATAATCCGATAGACTTTATCAGATAAACACCATTATCTGATTATGAGAAATCAGATAAACACATCTAGCTTTTTCCCCAGTAGTCAGATTATTCGGTGCATGTATACCCTTTAATCTGGTTTCTTTCGGGTTTTGCTATTTTATATTCCCACTCCACTACATTTTAGAGGGAAATATTGTACTTTCTACTCCACTACATTACAGTTTTTCTCAAATGCTAAAACACAAAAGCCAATCCTCTAAACCAAATGACCAGTTGTCTAAACACATTTACTAAATCTAGCCATCATTTGCCAATATCATAAACACATTTCACATGAAGACACAATTCACAAAACACAATCCTCCGTTCTCATAAATCTAAACACATTTTTCCTTGCTAAAACACAAGTTGCAAAAGAACTCTGCTCATATTCTCAAATGAAAGCTCATGTGATGCAAAATGCTTGCCACAGTCAGCATTATTTGAACACAATGAACACACCTGGCGTCATTCATTACACACAACGACTCAAAATTGAAGACACCTGTTGCTAATGCTGTGACCACATGTATAAAAGCAAGTTCAGAGTGCACAGTTTCCAAACAAACACAATGGATGAAGGCAGAGTCAGGGGAAGACGAATCCGAGTCAGAGGAGGGAGAGGAGCTGGCCATGAAAGAAGAGGAGCAGGCCAACGAGGAAGAGGAGTTCAAATCAGAGGAGGAAGAGGAGCAGGCCAACGAGGAAGAGGAGAAGGTCCAGGAGGGAGAGGAGAAGGTCCAGGAGGAAGAGCAAGACAACCTCGCACCATCATTACAGACGAGATGCGAGCAACAGTCATTGACCATGTCATTGTCCATGGCATGACAATGGCTGAAGCAGGACTAAGAGTCCGTCCAAACCTGAGTAGGTTCACCGTGGCCAACATTATCAGGGCATTCAGACAACACAACAGGTATTGTACTCTATTGCTTTCTTTGTCACAATACAGTTTTACAAGCCTGTGAAAGTAGTCTATTTATTATATATTTCAAATCAGTTGTTATTGTAAAACATGTCAATTGACAACACGTTTCTGTCTTTAGAGTTGAAAGAATGCCACATAGAGGTGGGAGGGCTGCCATATTTACAGCGGCACAAGAAACCCTCATTGTGGATATGGTTCGTGAGAACAACCTCATCAGACTCCGGGAGATCAGAGACAAAGTCATTGCCGATAATGTCAACTTTGAGAGCATTGATGATGTCAGCTTGGCCACAATAGACCGAGTTCTCCGGCGCCAAAAGATGCGGATGAAACAGGTCTATAGGGTTCCCTTTGAGCGCAACTCTGCGCGACACAAAGACCTACGTTACAAGTATGTGCAAGTAAGTATACATCCATGTTCACAGTACAGTTAGTGGACATACTGTGTTGCTCAGTGGCCTACATTACTTCTGGACAATACTGTGCTACCTGATTGACTGTTGTTCTGAACACCTGTGCACTTTCACATTTTCACAGAGGATATTACAGTTGGACGCGATGGCCAGACCTCATGAGTACCTCTTCCTGGATGAGGCTGGCTTCAACTTGCAGAAACGAAGGCAAAGAGGCCGTAACATCATTGGCCAAAGAGCCATCACTGAGGTTCCTGGCCAACGGGGGGGTAATATTACTCTTTGTGCGGCCATGGGTTCGGAGGGGCTTGTCCACCGGCATGCTGTCCTTGGGTCTTACAACACCCAACGTCTCCTCACCTTCCTAGAGGAGCTAAAAGACATCCTCCTGGACCGCCAACAACACCATCCTGGGCCCGCACATCCCATTTATGTGATCATTTGGGACAATGTCCGCTTCCACAGAACAAACCAAATCAGAGAGTGGTTCACCACCAACAGTAACCAGTTTTTAAACGTCTGTCTGCCACCCTACTCCCCTTTCCTGAACCCTATAGAGGAGTTCTTCTCATCGTGGAGATGGAAGGTTTATGACAGACAACCATACACTAGAGAGAACCTCCTAAGGGCAATGGAGCTGGCCTGTGCTGACATCCCAGTGGAGGCCTTCCAAGGATGGATTCGCCATTCCAGGGGGTTTTTCCTGCGGTGCCTGGCAAGAGAAAATATAGCCTGCGATGTGGATGAAGTGATGTGGCCCGATGCAGCTCAGCGACATGATGCCGCACAGTGATTGTGGTGTGAATAAAGTAAATAAAAAAACTTCACACCCTGAACATGTTTTCAAGAGTTGTTGTGTGCAATAGATTCTGTTTTTGCATTGAGTTGTGTTACAGTAGTGTAGATGCAGTATTTTCTATAGATTTATACTCTTCATATGAAACTCACAAATCTAAATGCCTAATCCTCTACAGAGATCTAAGAAGATCCGTTACTGTAAAGTTTCTAAAAAAAATATGCATTGGCAGTTATGAAACAAAGAACCTTCTCACAAATTGAGCATTGTGTTTTCAATTGTTTTGCTGTAGTGTGTAATGATGTGTATAGTGTTTACATTTTTGAAAGCTTCGAGCTGCTCTTTTGGTGTGAAAGTTTGAGTTTTGAAGTGAGAAGGTGTGGTTGTGTTTATGTAGCTTTAGAAAAGGGTGTTGTGTTTAGACATTGGGGAACATAGAGGAAACGTTTGTGAAATGTGTTTTAGCATTTGAGAAAAACTGTAATCTGACAGCTTTTGTTTCCTTTCAGATAAAGATTTTACATAAAATAATATATTTTTATATTCTCAGTGTTTAAATTGTCACTTTTATTTTATCTTACTTATATGTTATGCAAGTTTGTGACAAGTTTATATAGTTTATATACAATACACTTGTATATTGCACTTTGCAGTACTTTTACTCCAAATCTACCCAAAGTATGTAAAATTGGCTCCACATTGATAAACTACACATTCGAATGCTCTCACATGTATTTGTTAATGATAAAAACGAACAGTACTGTAAAAATATAAGCTGGCATGATGAGTGCTTTATTTTGCAAATATATGACTTGCATACTTTTCGAGGTTTTTCAAGGATATGAGTACCTACTGTAACAAGAAGTTTGAGTTTTATGTCATGTACTTGAGGAGAAATCCAACTGAAGGACTGAATCATGTAAACCAGGTTTTTCTGATTATCAGATTATTGAAGTGCATGTAAACGCGTCAAATCGGATTATTACCATTACCTGATTATTCACAGTTATCTGATTATTGTGCGCATGTAACCGTGCTCACAGTCTCTGTCTCCCATTCCCCTCCTGTCACTCTGCTGCAGTGATTTTCCACTCTCCCTCCCTCTGCTTCACTCTCCTGATCAGCCACACCTGCTCTCACTTTCCTGATCAGCCACACCTGCTCTCACTCTCCCGATCACTCACACCTGCAGCTCATCCCCAGCAATCAAGCCAGCATAAAAGCCTCAGTCCCACACTCACCAATTGCCAGATTGTTCTTCAGCATTATGCGAGACTTTCCAGCGTTCTTCTCCTGCCTGATCACCCGTTGCCGACTCTGCCTGTCCCCGACCTGCTCTCCTCACCTGCCTTCCGTCTCTGACCACGTGTTCTGCCTCTGCTGACTGCTCACCTGGCTTCGACCCCCTCGCTTGTCTCCGACTGCTCCTCTGCTCTCTCCTCATCGGCACCTCTGCATGATCGGCTGGTTCTTCAGGCTACGGACTCCTCGCTCCGTCATCAACGGCTGAAGTAAGCTCCTTCCCTTCACGACACGCTGTGAAAGAACTGAACTGTTCGGGTCCGGGGGCTCTGGTGCTTCCCTTCGGTTCCGCGGCCGGATTCGGCCTCATCTCTCCCCCACGTCTGAGCCTTAGAGACTGTGTGAGGGCACTCCGCCCAAAAAACGAACTGTGCACTGAACTGACTCATTCTGCTCCGCTCCCTGTTTGCTGTGGTGACAGTAAGTCATTAACAACTGTTCCCGTTTTCTGTTATATTGCTCTTGGGTCCAAACCATAGGGGGAGACCGGGGTAAGATGAGCCACTTTTCATATTCGGGATCACTACATCAAGGATATTATAGTTTTGTTGCTAACTAATATATGTGCATATATTTCAGGATGTTGTGCATCCCTACAAACAAACAGAATGAGTGAACACAACTGTTTTGATAATATAGCATGTCCAAAAAAAAAAAAGTGGTCTGGTGGCACAACTTACCCCGTGTTTGGGGTAAGCTGAGCCATCTTCCCTCCCTCCTTCCCCCCACCTCACCTTCTCTCCTCCCCTCTCTCCCTCCCTTCCTGGGTTAAGATATTCCACAGTTATACAAGTCTGTACTGAATTAAATAAGACGCTTCTTCAAATCCATGTGTATTTTTGTTTATAATACACAATTCAACAGGTACCAATCTTTTTAAAATTATCATTGCATATAACAACTTTAAAACATTTTGACACAGGCCTGAGAATGCCTTAAAGTGCGCTTAGGAAGAGAACCTTAACAGCTATGTTTTTGGAAAGAAAACGCTGAACTAAATCCGTAGATGTGAATCCTAGTTTGGTGTCCTTGCTAACAGGAGGGCCAATTGTGGAAATTAAGGTATTATGATTTCAACTTGTTTATTAAAACATTTGAGCATACTGAACCAAAACTCTCATTCTCATCATCCTTCCTCTATATGTCCTCCTTCATCCTCTCTAAACTCCTCGTTCCATCCACCCCCTTCTTCCTTCCATCCATATCCCACCTGCCCCTTTACTCAATATCCCATCTGTCCAGGTTGCAGGGGAATACAAACTGCCGGGACTTCCTTGCTGTGCCACCAACTCTGTGAGCCGGTGGCTCAACTTACCCCTGTTCAAATTGCTCAACTTACCCCATAGCTACCATACTGACTTTATTAAGCCCCACAGCTAAAATGGTGCACTTTCATGCTAGCTGTACTACCTCATTTTGTAGCTAATAGAGACCACAATTGATGTATAAAACAAATTAAATGATCTATTTTGCTCTAAACACAATCCCCATGAAACTTAGGATAGACTAAATTCACTTTCATGAGTGAAAAATGCTTTTTTGGACATAAATCTCTAACTGCTTAACCCATGTGGTTCTTACCTTCACAGACTCCATGAAATGATGCTTTCCTCCTAAATATTTGGTCACATGCTCAATTTTATTTACCGTTTCCTAGCAACAAGGGGCGGCTCAACTTGCCCCATGCTCAACTTACCCCAGTCTCCCCTACCCGTTTTTCTGCTCCTTCCTGTATGAAGACAATGAGGAAGAGTCTTTATCCACTGGCTTGGACTGTGTTGTTGACAATGTACATCGTCTATATAGAAAATATGATAGTAATAGCTTGAACCTTAAAACATTTGACCACAATGAATATAAAATGTATGAGATTGAAAATGAACTTGACCCTGAGAACCACTTTTATAATCAAATAAATAGTAATTGTAAATACTACACAGATGAACAATTTTGCTCTACTGTAAAAACTGGAGGGTCCTTTTCAATTATACATTTCAATTTTATACTTTTGGGGCGTCAGTAGCTCAGTCCATAGGGACTTGGGTTGGGAACCGGAGTGTTGCCTGTTCGAGTCCCCGTCTGGACCAAAATATGGAGCGTGGACTGGTGGCTGGAGAGGTGCCAGTTCACTTCCTGGGCACTGCTGAGGTGCCCTTGAGCAGGGCACTGAACCCCCCCAACCGCTCGGGGTGCCTCACCAGGGGCAGCCCCCTCACTCTGACATCTCTCCACTTTGTGTGTGTGTGTGTGTGTGTGTGTGTGTGTGTGTGTGTGTGTGTGTCTTTTGGACCTGTGTGTAATTGACAAGCAAGAGTGAAAACATTGAATTTCCCCTCAGGGGGATTAATAAAGTAAATACAGTAAATAAAAACTTAAACTTCATTAGTAGAAGCCTGCATAGAAATTACTCTAAAATTAAGGACTACCTAAGCAAATTTCAATAAATTTAGTGTAATAGCTATATCTGAGACCTGGTTAGACAATGAAAAAGCCCACAATGTAGAACTGGATGGGTATGAGTTGTTTACAACTAATGGGAACAATAAAAAAGGGGGTGGGGTCACCTTGTATGTGGACGACGCTTTAAGATGCAGATTAATCAAAAGCATGTCAAGTACTGTAGCAGATATAATGGAATGTCTAACAATTGAAATCTCTGAGAAATTCAAAAATATAATTATTAGCTGTGTGATGCCTGGATCCTGTGTGGCTACATTCAATGAACATCTAGCCAATATATTTGGAAACCTGAATAATAAGATTCAAATAGTATGTGGAGATATAAATATTGACCTATTAAACCCACGTGGAAACACAAAAACAAGACTTCATCAATTCTATGCATAGCAGCAGTCTATTTCCTGTAATCTTAAAGCCAAGCAGAATAACAATAGACACTGCCACACTGATAAACAACATATTTAGAAATACACTTGAAACCGAAATAACTGACATAAATGACATAAATGATCACCTTCCTGTCTTTGACATTTTTCACCATTTTTTTTAAGACAAAAAAAGAGAGTAACATTAATACTTGTAAGTTAGTTCGACACACAACGCCAGAAGTGGTTGCTCCCCTCAAGATGGACCTTAGGAACTACACTTGGAGTGATCCAAATAAATCATATGATGCCTTTCTAATCACACTACTTGAATTGTATGATAAACATTGCCCTGTAAAAAAAGATGAGTATGAAAAATAATAATATAAAAAAGCCTTGGATTACTTAGGGAATTGAGAATGCATGTAAAAAGAAAAATAAACTATATAAATTGTTTTTAAAACACAGAACTAAAGATGCAGAAAATAGATATAAGACATATAAAAATAAATTAATAAGTATAATTAGGGCAAATAAAAAGAATCATTACCTTAAATTATTAGAACAGTACAGGGGTAATGTTCAAGGAACATGGAGAGTAATCAATGGCATTATGAAAAAGTGCTCTGAAAAAGCAGAATATCCAAACTACTTTCTAAAAGACAAAACAATTATAGATCAAATGAAGGAAATTGCTAATGAATTCAATTTGTATTTTACCAATGTTCGACCTAACTTAGCAAAAGAGATAGTGGATCCAAGAGATAAGGATGGCATGGATGAAACTATAATCAGACAAAATACTTATTCTATTTTTGTTAATGGTGTAATTGAAGAGGACATAATTGATATTGTTCATAAATTCAAGAACAAAAAGTCCACTGACTGGATGGGTTTTGATATGACATTTGTCAAAAGTATAATAGAATGTATTGTAACTCCACTGACGCATATCTGCAACCAATCCTTTCTAACCAGTATCTTCCCTACTAAAATGAAAACTGCTAAAATCATTCCCATCTTTAAAAATGGAGACAGACATCAATTTTCCAACTATAGACCGATCTCTCTGCTCTCACAATTGTCAAAGATTCTAGAAAAATTGTTCATACACAGGCTTGATAAATTTCTAAATAAACATAATATACTGAATGACCATCAGTATGGTTTTAGGTCTAATAGGTCTACCTCGATGGCAGTGACCAAACTCGTAGAAGAAATCTCAACTGCAGTTGATAAAGAGTTTACAGTGGGGGTTTTCATTGACTTAAAAAAACAAAAAAAAAAAGCCATTGACACCATCGACCACAGGCTTTTGATGGAAAAAAATGGAGAGATATGGTATCAGAGGAATAGCCTATACATGGCTACAAAGCTATGTGGAAGACAGATTCCAATATGTACATCTGAACAATGAAAATTCTAATTTATTAAAAGTTACATATGGTGTTCCACAAGGATCTGTGCTGGGTCCCATATTGTTTATTTTGCATATAAATGATATTTGTGATGCGTCAAAGCTGTTAAAATTTGTGTTGTTTGCCGACGATACCAGTATATATTGCTCTGGTAAACATTTGGAGCAGCTTTTGAGTGCAGTGGAAAAAGAGTTTAAAGTTTTTAAAAGTTGGTTTGATATCAACAAATTATCACTGAATTTAAGTAAAACTAAATTTATAATCTTTGGTACCCGAAAAGTAAATTGTGAAGTTAAACTCAAAATTAATGATGTCGAAATTGAACAAGTGTATGAAAATAAATTCTTGGGCATGATAATTGATGATAAACTCAACTGGAAAACACATATAAATAATATTAAATCTAAATTGTCCAAAATCATTCTTAAAATCAATTCTATACAAGATGAAAGAACTTTTAAATCAGAAATCCACTTACATGCTATATTGTTCACTCATTGTCCCATACATCACGTACTGTGTGGAGATATGGGGAAACGCTTACATAACAAACACTGATCCAATAATTAAATTACAAAAGAGAGCCATAAAAATTGTAAACCACTCAAAATATTGCGACCCAGCGAATCCACTCTTCATTAAATTAAGTACTTTAAAATTTGCGAATTGGAAACGCTACTCATTTAAGTGGAGGCGCGCAAAGATGTACGTTTTGGCACACAGTCCTCCGGCATCAATACAAAACGCAAGAGGAGTGAGTGGGAGAGTGTGTGTGAGCCTGTCAATGCTGTGGGGTCAGAAAAGCGTACACACGCAGAATTAAAAATGAAGTGGTCCGACATTAAGGTGGACGTGAAGCAGAGGAGGGCTGCCCACCGCCAAAGTGTGGCCAAAACAGGCGGGGGGACAGGAGAGGAGGAGCTCACCCGTTTGAACGGAGAGTTGCCTGGGGTCAGTTGAAAGCAGACAATTAATTATGTGAACTGGATTTACAGTTTATATTTGTTAATTTTATACACCACTTACACAGATCACACGCTATTGTTGTAAATGAATGCAGAAGTGCGCCGGGGAAAAGGTGAGGCTGATTAGGAAATGTTGCACTTTACGCACGGGCTTATTGACATGAGTACTTTACACACAGAGACAATCAGGGGCTTGTTCGAAAGCTCTGAAGCTGTAGTTTAAAAAACAACAAGTCACTAACTTTAACCACTGACTAGTACTGATGCTATGAAGGCAGGATAATATTTGGGGGCGCACATGTTCAGTGCGTATCATGGGGATTGATATTAGGACAATTAAACGAATAAATTATTTACTCACCAAGAAGCCACCCATCGCGCACAGTGCCAGCTTGTAGTCTGTTCCCAACCATGCTGTTACTCAGAATGTATGAATCGTGTGTTGAACCAGGCCACCTCGCCACAATGTTGGTTAATTGCATTTGCGCATCACATATGGTCTGTACATTGATCGAATGAAAATGCTTCCTGTTGACAAAAACAAATTCATCCTGCAATGGCGCTTTTATAATGTGTGTGCAGTCGATAGCTCCGATAACATTAGGAAAACCGGCTCTCGCTGCAAATTGCGCTTTAATGTTGGCCTGTTCAGCTGCATATGGGAATTTGATATACCTGGCTGACATGCGGATAATTCCGTCCCACACAACTGGCATGACTCGGCTCAGGGTCGACTGGCACAGTCCCGATCGGTCGGTCAGCTCCCTCCGGAATGCCTGTTTGGCTTGGAGTCCCGGTGTGGTCAGCACCTGTATGGATACAGGCAGCGCATGGCTCCTCGCTGTATCACGCTCCAAGGTCGGCCGCAGCTCTGCGCACAGTTCCAGGAGGATTGCCCTCGGGAACCAATGCGGCAAATACTGCTAAAACGTTGTTAACAGTATTTTTGGCACCACTTTGCGCATGCTTTTATATCCACTCATCTAATTGCAAACACGTGGGTGTGTAAATTGTTCATCAGTGTTAATTGTTCATGTGTCTCTGATGTGCACATCACTCTTGAGGACTAATTGTTTTCACATTTATTTATTATAACAGTTTCCCAGCATCACCTCTAAGTGTCACCAAAGGATCAACAGCTGTAGAAACGTGCGTACGCCAGCCATGAAGTAGGCGTGAGGCACCGCACATTTCCACGGTCATTTCACTCTTGATACATCTGAACTTTGCCATGGAAAAGGACGTACGCCACGTTTTTGTGCGTACGCACCCTTTGTACATGAGGCCCTTGGCCTCTATAGCCAGGAGAGGGGAGAGGGTGTGAAAAAAAAAATGGCCCAAATAGCACGTCGGCCCACTGGGAAACTGCCCGGTATGCCAGATGGCCAGTCCAGCCCTGCCCATGAGACATCCTGATCAGATGCCCGGACCACCTTAACTGGCCCCTTTCGACGTGTAGGAGCAGCAGCTCCCTCTGGATGTCTGAGACCATGACAACCCAGTGGGTTATGAACGTTTTGGACTTTGAAAAAAAAGACATTTTTCGATATAAGAACAGCTCCATACAAAGAGGGATGAATGCCATCTTTTCTAATCAGATCAAGTTTCCCCCAGAAAGTCTGCCAATTCTTTACGAAGCCCACATCATTTGCTGGACACTACCTTGACAGCCAGCAGTTGAATGATGACATGTGGCTGAACATGTTATCACTGGTCAGAAAAGCACTGCTCTTTCAGTCTGTGTTAAAATAAAATCAGTCATTCAAACTGAGAACTCCCTCCATTGGTCTGCCTCAACCTAATCATCTGGGATAACAAAAATACTGTTTCAAGTTTAAATAGAGTAATGTGTTTGTTATCTCTAACTCCTCCAGGACTGCAGAGATCTCAGTCCAGCTGGGAGGCTCACTGCTCCTTGAGGGCTCTCAAGAGTCCCCCGACACACTGGAAACATTGTCCACTTTGTTAAAGTAATAGTTGGTTCCATATACACAGCAGTAAAAAGAAGAGATCTGCAAGAATGTGTTATGAACATGAATGATTAATAACACTCCTCCTGACCTGTGTTCTGAGTAAAAATGGAAGCAATACAGTCACCCACTGTACTGTACTTTAACCACTGCATAACTCTTTCAGTGTTGCAGCAATTTTTCCATGTCACTCTCACTAAACCAGTCTGAAAAAGTCACTACAGTAATCAGACTTATTGACACATTTCCTCTGTTTACAACAGGCTCAACTGACATGAAAGCATACAAGCACACAATTTACAGAAAAAATATTGTGCAAATTTTTTAACCTTTTCCCAAACTAATGACTTCAATGACTGTATTTGTATATTCAGAAAGAGCCTTTATAGAATAGAATAGAATAGAATAGAAGGAACTTTATCTATCCCAAAGAGAAATTCAGCTGTCTAGCAGCTCATAAAAGACAAAAAACAAAATAAAGTACATACCGACTACTGCAGCTGCTCCTGTCGCTCCAGGAGGCTGTGGAAAGGGTGTCTGCAATTGTCTGTTATAGCTTTCAGTTTGTTCGACATGCCCCTTTCCACTACAGTTCTTAGTGGGTCCAATCTCCTGTTGAGCACAGAGCCAACTGTATTATATTCAGCATATAGGAACAAGTCACATATTCTAAAATGTGTATGTGGATACTGTAGCAGAGCAGAATTATATCATACTTAATAAAAATGATTAATTCACGAGGTGCCAACTACTAGCCTGACATTGCCTGGCCAAGTCACAAATGCAAATTAGTCTGGAACCTCTTAGTTTACTTTGGATTTCCAAGAGGTGGTAGCAATGGTTTATTAACATGTGATGTATCACTGAGCAGCCAGTGACCAGGTTGCTAGTCAACAATATTGGCATTGTACGTTTCTGCAAATCAAGGATACGTTACATTTATACATTTCATACATATCCAAAGGCACGTAGTTGTGATTTTTATTTATATATATATATATATATATATATATATATATATATATATATATATATATATATATAAATAAATAAATAAATAAATAAAAAAATAAAAAAATATATATATATTTATTTATTATTATTATTATTATTATTATTATTATTATTATTATTATTATTATTATTATACACACTAGTCCATACCCATTGAGTGCACAGCTGCCCACGTACAGTTTCACATGGTGTGTGTTTGGGATACAGGTCATAGGAAATTGCAGATTAAATAGTCAACTGAACCCATTAAGAAGAGCAATGTATTCAGACAGAGTTTTTGTGAATTTGATAGTATGATTGCTTTATTGAAAGTACAGTAGTACCATTGCCAATAGTGGGATAGTTAGTAATAAACTGTACATTAGTAGTTGAGGTAGCACATTGAAAGGCAGATAGTTTAAGTGTTTATATGTTGTATTGACTTAAAAGTGGGGCACATTAGTAGAATGACTGACTGACTGACTGACTGACTGACTGACTGACTGACTGACTGACAGAATGACACACTGACAGTTTCCATGATTATGTACAGCATACCTACCATACCATGACTTAGTCATACCAAAAATTAGAAAAAAAAAAAAACATTTGGCCACAGCCATTTTTAAGCATTTTTCTGTTGTTATAGCGCCACCCAGTTGCCAATTAGAGTTAAATTTCTCCAGCCACCTTGAGGCGTCCTGTTCTACATATCTACCAAGTTTAATAAAAATCAATATGGCGGTTAGGCTTAGATAAGAAATTAGCTCTCTAGCGCCCCCATTTTGTTTGATCGGGTCAATAATGGAGGGGTCCCCTGGTCCCCTGGTCCCCTGGTCATATGCCTACAAAGTTGCGTGGTGATCGGTGAAACCCTTGAGATGTTATACACCTTTATGTGATGAGCCACGCCCTCCGCAATATTTATTGCCTTAAGCTCAGTTTTAGTAAGTTCTCCAACTTTTGCCAAGAGGGAACTTTAGATATTGGTCCCTAGATTATGTTCATCGAATTTCATGCAGATCAGTCAAACTTACTAGGAAGAGATCGATTTTAGGTGTTTTTCAAAAAAATCAAAATGGTGGAAAGTCTATATAACCAGAAGTTATGGGTTCTTGAAGCATTTGTTCATGTACATGTGGAAAATAAAATACAGATTAACCTGTGTAGGGATTTGCTAAAGGCAAGTTGGTTATTAATATCAATTACTAATTGTAAGTAATTACCAAAGACCTAAAAGGGTGGACGGGAAAGACGTTCCCAAGTACTGAGGAGGGATACTAGAGCAAGACAATGGGTCATAAAACCGCTGGCCTCATGTGCACTTTATAGTACGCACAAGATGACGTCCAGCGGGATCAAACATACTGTATGCTCTAGCAAAGTAGCTGTGCCAACACGTGTAGGTGTGTAGACTGTGGTAATGGCGAACTGCTCTTAAGGAGTTGCTTACAGGGCAATGTGTGACTTTACCACAGGTATAACTTGTACATGTGTGTGCATGCGAGTGTGCGTGTAGGTTAGTTAACAGAGAGACAGAGAGAGAGAAAGATGAGGAGAGCGGGTGCTCATAGTTCGCGCGAGGTAACGGCGGCCAAGGAGGAACACAGAAACAAACACTTTCCTATCCCTCAGAGGCCAGTAGACTAACTGGGTCAGCCTACCGTCCGCTGGTCTTTGTTCCAGATAGGAATGCGGCGTATTGTGAGCGCGCTGCCGGCACAGCTATCGGCATATTATCCACCAAATGGCACAATCAATTTGCTCTGGCGAGCACAACAGCAAACAGCAATCAAAGATCGATTATCAAAAGAAAAGGGACACAGCGGTCCTCAAAGTTCACAGTCACAGTTAAAAAGTCACACTTAAATCACACGCTAAATATAAAGTCTCTGCCCAGACTGTAGCTCTCTTACTCGAGTCACATGGCACGACAGCATGTGTCCCGTCTGTTGCTCTGAGATGAGTGCGTGGGGATGAAAGATGCTGTCCTCGGCATGGCAGAAGAGGGATCAGCGGAGTCGACTCGTTGAAGAAGCGGGGCCTCGGTGGTTCCGTCTTCCTCTGGAGAAAAGGGGGTTTCTCCAAAGTCTGCAGATGCTGACGAACGGCGGGGTTGTGCGGCGTTCCTCCGGTTCTCCGTAGAGTGTTAAAAACAAAAAGAAAAAAGTGTCTTTCCTCGTCCAGCGAGTCAAGCAACAAAAGGGCGGCCTAGGTCGCTTGAATTCAAACATTTGAAGTGCTCCCTAGCACTTCAAATGGCTTCCTTCCAGCAACTTGTCACTCGGGGATTGCAAGGGGCGTCAGCGCGCAGTGGCAATTAAAGTCTCAGTGACGTCAGAAGGGATTCCTTCTGACTCCACCTGGACCTGGCTGCTGTCGCCCAATAGGGAGCAAGAGTTTGAATTTCAAAAGTGATTTACACCTTTGATAGTTACCGGACCGATGGAAGCTTGGCGCGTTTCCTTTGTTCTCAGACTTGCTGGTTTTGTTAAGGCCTCTCTATTGTTTAAAACATGTGGCTGAGGTCCCAACATCCCCCCTTTGGTCCGAAGGGTGGGGTGCTGAGCACAACCTTTGGAGCAACCTAAGGGCCAAACAGTCCATGCGTCCATAAATGCAGGAGTGGTGGTCAAACAGTTTGTGTTCTTTCGGGAACACTGGTCGAGTAATCCACCTGTCTCTGGCAAAGAAAAGTCCATAATTGTCCAAACAGTTCATAACAGTTCATGTTCAGAGGCTTGTCTGGGCAGGACATAGAGGCTAGTCTGGGCAGGACATAGAGGCCAGTCTGGACAGGACAAGATTTCTAAGCCATGGTTACATCACAGATAACAATAAAAAGGGTACACTGCTCTTATTACAACCACCAATACTTCCAAATAATCATAGGAAGTACACAGGAAGTACACAAGAAGAAGAAGAAAGACAGAAGAGGGAGGAGAAAGAAATAGTGGTTAGAAAAAGGTCAGTAGGCTCTCCCTTCTCCTCCTTGGAGGATTAGGGTTAACCATTTGTACGGCTGCACGCTGGTGTGAAAATCGTGGTGAGACCTGGAGGAGGGAATCTAGTCTGGCTTGCAGTTTCTGGATGTATTTGTACATGGCATGTGCAGTTATTGCCGTGATGATCCAAACACTAAGCAGGAGCCCCAGGGCAGCCATGCTAACTGGGTGGTCTACGTAAGCTGACTTTGCTACATGACCAGAAAATGTGGTGGTAAGCCCAGTCGGTTTAGACTGAACTTAACCAATTAAGTCCATTCAGTTAGGAGTTCGTTTTGAATGGTGTCATCAATTGTGAGATTGTGACCAACAAAGGCGTCCATAATCTCAATCTCCACGTCATGCCTGTCTTGATTGAGATAATGGAGGACAATGTCACCAATATGCACTGTGGCTCCTTTAGGAACTGTTAAGAATACTGTCTGGTTCGGTAGGGTCAGCTTAGTGGCTGTATCATTGCGGTCATATGACATAAGGACTTAATTAGCAGGTGTGCTAATGAGCCATCGGCTACCAACTCGCTCTACCCTTGTCTCTGCACCTTCATCCTTGAGGGACAAACTACCTTGACACTTCTGCTCAGGAGCGTCTGTCCTCAAGCCACAAAGGTAGTCAGCCACCTCTCGGATAAAGGGGTTGCTTGGACAAACCCAGTGGATATCTTTTATCTTAGTGCAAGATTGGGAATGAAGTAGAGTGAGGGGTTGTCGTCATGGTAGGCAAGTGTTGGTGGTGTTCTGAGGTGCACGTGTGTGTTACCCTTCGAAAACCCAACGTTCAACACTGACTTCAAGCGGTAGTCATTTGGCATCTCAATAACTGGCAGGTTAAAGATAAATCCTAACTCTAGAGTCTGTGGGTTTACAAAAAATTGGAATGGCGCTGCCAAGGTTGTAAGCCAGGTATACCTGTGAAGGCTGCACTACCGGGGTAGTAGCGGATTTGAGAGTCTGCTCCACAAGGGCTAGGGGTACCAGGTAGGATGGGATCCTACTGGCACTAAGTCTGTTGACTGAGGAGCTGATTTCTCTGATGAGATCCTGAATGAGATCTCTAATTACACGGACATAAGTTATGTCCTCCTTGACAACATCTGATAATGTCTCTAAGGCATGCACAGTGTTGTTGAGCAAAGCCGAATGAAGGTTTACAGTAACTATATCACCCTGAGGGGTTTTACCCATGTTCTGTAATTGTCCTTGTTGCAAAAGGAGTCTCTGTTGGATTTCTGGCATCTCTTCATTGAGTTCAGCCATGTGCCTTTGAAGTGCTCCAGTGCTGACAGAGTTGGCAGCTGAGAGGCTGATGGAGAACAAGGAACCAATGCTGGCGGCTGTGTTACGGCCTCAATATAAACAGTAACAAAACCCGGCTTAATAGGGACAGGATATATAAAAAGAGGACGCCACCCTAAAGGTAACAGTTTACCCACCAGCTTCATTGTGTAACCCCCAAAGCATTAAACAAAAGCACAAACAAACTAAAGGAAACAAAAGGGACTGGAGACCCCAGCCAAAAGGAACAAAAGGAGGGAAGACGCTGGGCCAACCATACAGTGGGCCGTCGCTCCCAGCGTCTCCCCGAAACTATCTCAAACATGAACTAAACCTAAAAAAAAACAAAAGAGATGAATAACGTGACTACCGGCAATCTCCAGCCCAAACTAACACAACAAACTAAAACAACAAAACCCCAGCACCTAAACGAGCATGGGGAAAAGAACCTGCTTGGGGGAAAGAAAACAAAAAGAAGAAAAAAAAACTCCTCACTACCTGTTCGGCTGTCGGTGTGCCATGTGCCATGCCTCTCCTGTCTCTACACTCCCTGTTATCCCCTCCTCTTATCGCCTCCTCCTCTCTCTACCTGGAAGACCAGGGTCAACCACCTCGCTTGGTAAGGTGACTCGTAGGATGAAGAGGATACCAAAAAGCCAAGGGAGATTCATCCTGGAACAGACCAGAAGTTGGTTCGAATGGGGAAGGGATATGGTGTTGGGGTTAGTGCATGCTGGCAGGGTGAGTTGAGCATAGGTGGCGAGATGAGTTGGTATAGTACCAGAAGTTGAGTCCGACAACACCACCTGGGGAGTTGCACCCCCAGAAATCCTAAGCTAAGGTTTGTTCTTAAACACACAAGGTCACACAGATTCGTTATACCACGGGGCTAGAGATGGTTTCAAGTACCAAAGAAACTTTATTAACAAAATAAATCAAAGAAAAGTAAGGTCACACACCAGTTAATCAATAAAATAAACACTTGGGCAGGGTAGGGGGAATAAGGACAGGGACAGGCTTACCATGCAGCAGGGCAAACCAAAAGGGGAGAAGGGGTCCTCAAATGAATCACCCATGACACTGCACACGCGCACACACAAAACCAAAAAGGGGGGACCGTGAAGAACGCACCACCACCGGGGGTTAAACTGCCGCCATCAGCCCAGCACCTGTCAACGAAACGAGAAACAAACAAAAAGTTAATAAAACATGCCCAAGGCTAAACAAACTGGTGTGGACTAAATAACTATTTGTTTAACTAAACATCACTAAGAAACAAAGAAACAATTTAATTGTTCAACATGGCAAACTAAATACAAGAAAATATAATTGAATGAATCAATTTAACCCAATGAAGGAAACAAATGCAAAAAAACAAGGAATTTACTTAATTAGTTTTAAATAACACAATCAAAAGAAAATAAGGAATAAAGGCTTTTAAAATGTTTGGGTCCTGGTCACTAGGCATGGGCGATATGCAGGCCCCAGAATAGCCCGTGAAACAACCGGACCTTTAAACCAGAGCAGGCCCAGGCGGTGATCAGCCGCACCCGACCAAGGCGGAGTCTGCTCCAAGTGTGCCAAAAAGAAACTGAACCAAATAAACCAAAAAAACCCCCAAAAATAACAGCAAAACAAGAGCCAAAAACAATAAACCAAACCAAAAGCAAGAAGCAAATAAAGAAGAACCAAAACAGCAGCATAGCTCCAGGAGTGGTGGGCAGTAGTGGGCCAGAGAGTTACAACGGGCCACTAAATAAAAAAAAAGCACAAACCTGGTGTTTAGTAAATTAAATAACTGAATAAACTGACCTTTTAAAGAAATCAAATTAATACATACACGGCACAGCCAACCCCAGACAACTGGAGGATGCGGGCCTCAGAAACGCAGCTCAAACACGCAGCCGGTGACACAGCCTGTGAATTACGCACAGGACAGGTCAGCTGAGAACAGCTCTAGCCATGTTAGTGGCATGCTTCTCCTTCCCCTTGGAGTGGAGACTGCCCCCCTTTGTTTGGTGAGAGGCTGGTCTCTCGCTTATACGATGGTGCCTGTTTTGTCTCTCTCTCTCTCTCTCTCTCTCTCTCTCTCTCTCTCTCTCTCTCTCTCTCTCTCGGCTGTACTACATGTCACTAACTACAGCTTCTAGCTTCTTCTCTGGAGCCTTTGTGCTCCACTGTCTTGCAGGTTAACTTATATCACAGCAGTGCCTGAATAGTGTGACGTGTGTGGTTGTGCTGCTGCCGTGGTCCTGCCTGATGCCTCCTGCTGCTGTTATCATTAGTCATACTTCTAGTGTTATTATTCACATGTGATTATTGTCACATATGTATACTATCAGATATTAATATATACATTCAATATATTGTACCACAATAGCCATAATTAGAATTATAATATTATTAATTTAATTAATGTTGTTGTAAGATACTTTACGGACATAAGGATTACTGTTAATTTATCATGTTGATCTGTTCTGTACGACATCTATGCACGTCTGTCCGTCTTGGAAGAGGGATCCCTCCTCAGTTGCTCTTACTGAGGTTTCTACCATTTTTTTCCCCGTTAAAGGGGTTTTTTGGGGGAGTTTTTCCTTATCCGCTGCAAGGGTCCTAAGGACAGAGGGATGTCATATGCTGTAAAGCCCTCTGAGGCAAATTGTGGTTTGTGATACTGGGCTTTATAAATCAAATTGATTGATGATTGATTGATTGATTTCAAACAAGCCTGACCAGCTGGGGAGGAACTTCTTGGAAGTCCCTGCCAGTTGTGAACCTGAACCTGAAACCTGAAATAGAAGACTTTGTCGCCTATTTGATACTCACGTTACAATATATCCTATATCATAATCAGAGGTGGGTATAACGCATTACAAAGCAACGCGTTAGAGTGCTTTGATTACTTGTTGCAGTAATGAGTAAACTAAGGCGTTAGTTTGCTGTTTGAGTAATCAAATACTTGAGTACATTTTCAAACAAGCCATCAGTTACTTCCGTTACTTTTATATGAGTAGTTGTATATAAGTAAGTGCCCAGTGTGATCTGATGTGATTTAGGACAGATCACACTGAGCACTTAATGACTGCAGCAGCAGATCACACGGAGCACTTACCGACTGCAGCAGCTCTACCTCCTCTCTGTCTCTCATCAGTCCATTATTATTATATATTAAGTCCACACCAGGAAGTGGTGTCCTCTTACATTTGGATGACAAGAGTGTGTCGTAACCAACACATGCAGACGAAAGTGCTGCCTTCAAGTGCTTCTCGTAAGATCGTATTTCCGCGTTCCACACTCTAACAGGATTTGCTGGCCACGTCTGTGACGCATTGGGAAAACCCTTTGACTTTCCGAGGAGATAACATACATATGCAATCATAAAAATACATCTGAGGACATCATTTATATTAGATTTGTCTCATTTGGTTATTTTTATTACCTTGTGTTGTCATCAGTTATGAAATTATTTTATTTTGTATAATTCTAATTGCTTGATTTGCTGAACCTCAGTGCAATCTACAGGGCAATTAGTTGCCAACATTGCTTATCTGTTTCAGTGATGGTATTTTATCTTTATTTTAGTATTATTGTTTTTAGTATTTTCCTAAAATTGCCTCTTTTATTTGTTTGAATCCTGCATAGGTATCTGTCCACTTCATTGGATCTCAGTGAAGGGCAAGTGCTCCATAACTTTAATTTTGGAGACAAAAAATGTAGGCTAAGCGCCCTGTGGTCCATTGCCCAATAGGAAATGTAGAATACTCCAAAGTACTTTAAAAGTACTTGAGTTACTTTTCTCAGGGAGTAACTTTGTAAAGTAACTGGTTACTTTTCAAAAAAATAACGCAGTAAAATAATTTGATTACTTTTAAAGTAACCCTCACCCAACTCTAATCACAATAGGCTTTTAAATAATAATAATAATGATAATTAAAGCTGCAAGCAGCTGTGATCGGGCCCTCGCTCCCCCATGCAACCGCAGGGGCCTGAGGCACACTGGGGCTGTGGCGCAAAGCGACAAGGGAGAAAAAACCTGGCAGGAGCGAAAAAACGCAATGTTTTGTTCATCCACCAGGGGCACTGGGAGTGTAACTAAATGTGTGCAGGTGTGTCCAGGGGCGGACCCTCATCACACGTGAAGTTTCGAGTAAATCGGACAATGTCAATGTATAATCGGGCATTTCCTGTTTCCACAAGGGGGCGGCATGTGCAAGATTGCCTATGAGCATATGGAGACGTTGAGGGCGGGGCTCTTATCATGTACAGAAATTTTGAAGCAGTTTGGATGAATTATGTAGGAGAAAGAGCTGCTTGAATATGCATGGCGATGGATCAAAACTGTCAGCGTAATAGCAGCCACGCCCTTTGACATGCAGACATGCAGAGCATAACTTTTGATCTGGATGATCTGTAAAAAATTTGAAGTCAATTGGATGAAATCCCTAGGACCAGTTGGTGAAAATACAACGTGGAAATCATGCCAAAATGACAAGTCAAAATCAAAATGGCCAACTTCCTGTTTGGAGTAGACCATTGGTGCCAGAGACTTTTTTGTGCATCTGGACAACATACACATGTGTACCAATTTTCATGTTCCAACTCCAAAAAAAAACCCTATGGGGAGGGGTTTTTAAAAATTTCAAGGGGGCGCTATAGAGGCATTTTGTCCCCCCCATGGGCGACGCCCCTATCAGATGCAAGCGCTCGCCATTCTTGACCTGTGTATCAATTTTCATGAGGATATGAGGTCGCTGAAGCCACCAAAAAACCAAACGTACTTGGTGGCGAGGGAGGCACCATAGCGGCCACGCCCCTTGACATAATGAAAAGCTTTTAATAACTTTTGATCAGCATGGTCTCTGGATGATCTGAAAAAATGTGAAGTCGATTGGAGGAAATCCCTAGGACAAGTTCGTTAAAATACAACTTGTGGAAATCACGCCAAAATGACAAGTCAAAATCAAAATGGCCGACTTCCTGTTTGGAGTAGACCATTGGTGCCAGAGACTTTTTTGTGCGTCTGGACAACATACACATGTGTACCAATTTTCATGTTCCTACTCCAAAAAAAAACCCTATGGGGAGGGGTTTTTAAAAATTTCAAGGGGGCGCTATAGAGGCATTTTGTCCCCCCGCCATGCCGCCACAGGGACACCATTAGACATAGCTTCACAGCGTTCATAAAGTACCTTCACCAACTTGTTCTGCATGCATTAGTAGTGGAATGAAGTTAATGCAGTCAAGTTTGTGTCATCAGTACATGTTAAAGTAAAAACTGGTCACTTCCTGTTACCACCGGGGAGCGCTATGAGTAAGGTGGGATATTAATATATCTGGTCATTCGGGGCGGAGCCATCATCATGACCAGCAAGTTTGAAGCTGCTGAGATCAAGTACGTGGGCGTGAGGTCCGTTCGAAATTTGATGGCGAGAAAACGAAAAGTCGCCAAAGTTTGTCACGCCCTAGCGGCCACGCCCCTTGACATAGAGTAAAGCTTTTAATAACTTTTGGTCAGCATGTTCTCAGGATGATCTGTACCAACTTTGAAGTCGATCGGACGAAATCCCTAGGAGGAGTTCGTTCAGACATGTCAAAAATTCAAATCGAAATGGCCGACTTCCTGTTGGGTTTTACGGCATGGGTCCAAGAGGATTTTTTGTGCGTCTTGGCATGTTCTACAAGCCCACCAATTTTCATGCATGTAGGTGAAACTCACAGGTGGGGCTCGAGACACGAAATTTTCTAGGGGGTGCTATGTCACCATTTGGCCCTGTCCACATAGAACACTGCTGAAATATCAAATTTTTCGCCAGACCAGACGCGCGTGCCAAATTTGGTGAGTTTTTGAATTTTGGAAAGGGGCGAAATTGGGGATTAAATGTTCGTAATAATACTTAAAGCTGCAAGCAGCGATGAACGGATCCTCGCACCTTCACGCAACTCGGGGGGGCTGGCAGAACGTCTTCTGATGTGTCAATTCATTTCTGTCAAAGTTAGACATCGCATGCAGGAGTGACTTGGCATATCCCTGATACAGTGCTGGAATGACGTATTTCACATTTTGTATCACTTCCTCTTTCCACTAGAGGGAGTTGGAGAGCGCACTAATTATACATCATGTTTTTATACATCAAATATACACCACAGCATTTAACTTTCAGATAAATCAAAAGATAAGTGTTTGAGACCTACTTCCTGTCACCACTAGGTAGCACTATGAGTATCAGGAAATATGGTCATATAAATGTTTTCAGGGCAGGACTAATATGAATCATTTGTAGTTTGATGGAGATCAGAACATTTACGGCAAAATTATAGCAATTTCCTGTTTCATGGCGAGACATCAAAATTAAACCCTCTGCAGCGCGCATAGACACTAATGATATGTCATGTGTCATGATCATGTTTGTGAACATCAAATATAGACCACAGCATTGAAATTTCAGGTTAATCCAAAGATAAGTGTCTGATAAGAAGTACTTACTTTCACCACTAGGTGGCGCTATGACTATCACGGAATATTGTCATATAAATGTGGTCAGGGTGGGACAAATATGAATCATGTCAAGTTTGGTGGACAACGGACCATTTACTCCAAATTTATAGCAATTTCCTGTTTCATGGCGAGACATCAAAATTAAACCCTCTGCAGCACACGTAGACACTAATGATATGTCATGTTTGTGAACATCAAATATAGACCACAGCATTGACATTTCAGGTTAATCCAAAGATAAGTGTCTGATAAGAAGTACTTCCTTTCGACACTAGGTGGCGCTATGATTATCAGGCAATATGGTAATGAAAATGTGTTCAGGGCGGGACTAATATGAATCATGTGAAGTTTGGTGGAGATTGGACCATTTATGCCAGAGCTACAGCAATTTCGTTTTTCATGGCCAAGTTTGGAGCCAATCTGATTAAATCTGTAGGACAAGTTCGTTAATTTACAAGCCCTGGAAATGGGCAAAAGTACACAAAAGTGGCACAAGTAAATTCAAAATGGTGGACTTCCTGTTGGGTTTGGAGCATCGCTCCAAGAGACTTTTTTGTACGTAATAGAGTGTTACAGGTGCCTACCAAGTTTCATACATGCAGGTCAAAGCAGCTTTGGGGGCTGCTTAATTGAAATATTCTAGGGGGTGCTGTTGAGCCATCTTGGTGCATCAAAGCACAAAAATCACATCAGACAACAGGACTTGTGACCTGTGATGTGTATGCCACGTTTGGTGAGTTTTCAAGCATCCCTTGTCCCTTCAAAACAACATCGTGTTCGATGGCGAACAAGGCGGCGCCACACTGACAGCGTTTGATGAAAACTAAAAAGCTTCATTTTTAAGCATCATCAAGGTCTAAGGACTTAGACGTTTGAGGTGGGTCTGATTAACCTGCTAGAAGTGGGACATCAAAGAATGTATAAAGTAGCTTTCTGTTGCCAGAAGGTGGCGCTATGGCGGTGATTCAAAATTCCTCTGTAGATGTGTTCAGGGCTGGACTGTCATCATATGTGTGAAGTTTTGGCAAGATATTCCCACGTGGAGTCAAGTTACAGCAACGTTTATCATCACGGTGAAACATCAAAGTTCGCCGCCAGGCCGTGGCCACGCCCTTCGACGAAAACTCAGTTTCCACAATAAAGCATCACCAGCCCGGGGAGGGCCCCTGGGCCTGCCCAAGGCGGGAAGAGGGGAGCAGGGAGGGACAGGGAGAGGGGGGAGGGAGGAGGGAGGGAGAAGGGTGGGAGAGGAGCAAAGGAAGGGGGGAGGAGCCCACCCACCCCACACCACCAGGGGCGGAAACAGCCCACCAGGGGGAACCGGCCACGCTGCCCCAGGCCCAGGGAACACAAGGGGACCCCGCCACCCCCGGGCACACAAGGCGAGCAGTCCAGACACACCTGCCCCCCAGGCGAAAACTGCCCAGCCCCGCGATCCCCCACAGAGCCAGGGAGCAGGCCCGGATTCAAGGGAGAGAGGGTGCACCTAACACATGCTTAAGGCCTTGAATTCTGATGAACCGCCATGGTATATTGTGGTGAGAGAGATAGAGGGATTAGGGGTTACATCATTAACAGAAACACATTACATATTACACAATAGTTTTTCTTGAGTTGTAATATTTATATGTACAGGTGGCATATGCTCACAGGCTGAGTGGCACTATACAGACACGTTTAGTGAGTGGATAAATGGTGACCATTTTTCTGTAAAGTATGTTAATTGGTTTCTGTGGCCAGCAGATATTTTCTCCAGCAAAATATGTTCTGCAAGGAGATTCAGCCAATGGTTGATGTTGAGGGTCTGTTTATCTTTCCAGTTGACTAGGATTGTTTTCTTGATGATGGCGAGAGCTACAAGAAGAGAATTGCAGTGGCTGTTTGGGAGGTCAATTGTCATCACATCGCCAATTAAGCACAGGTTGGGAGATAATGGGAGTTTTTGAGTGACTGTTGACCAGAAGTGCTGGACGGGTGAACATAACCAGAGAGCATGAAAGTAGGTGTCTGCAGTGTTCTGAGTACACTGAGTGCATTTGTCAGATTGACTGAAGCCCATTCTATTCATCTTTTGTTGGGTGATGTGTATTCTGGAGTACTTTAAATTGGATAAGTTGTATATTAGTGTTTCTTGTCATCTTAAATGTATTTTTGCATATCTGAGTCCACAAGTCAGGGTCCGGGGATACACCCAGCTCCTTTTCCCATTTTAAAATTGGTAAATGTATAGAACTGGTCTCTGACAGTAATTTATAAGTCTTAGAAAGATTCTTTTTATTTCTCGGAGAAAGCTTTGTAATATGTTTGGCAAATTCTGGTGGCTGCAAAGTATCCTGAGGCACTGGAATTCTCTTCTTGATTGTTTTTATCAATTGTAAATATTTTAGAAAATTTCCATTTCTTATTTCAGAAGTTTGAAATAAGTTTGTGTATGTCATAAGTATATTGTCTTGGAAAAGGTGGTGGAGATGAGTTACTCCCTTCATCTCCCATGTGCTAAAATGGAGAGGTCTTTTGTTAATTTCAAAATCCGGGTTGTGCCAAACTGGAGAGAGCAAGCAAGGTTCTATTTGAGAGTTTGTGATTTCTAGTGTTTTCCACCAGGCAGACAAGGTGGAAGCAATCATTGGGTTCTTAAAACAGTTATGACGTCTGAGCGTAGTGGTGATAAACGGGAGGTCAGAGAGTTTTATGTTGTTGCAGTCCGCCTGTTCTAGTTCGAGCCAGGAGTTGTAGTCTTCGTTAGGATATAACCATTTGGATAGGTATTGTAGCTGGTTAGCTAAATAGTAATGTGTAAAGTTAGGAGCGTCCAATCCCCCTTCCAATTTGTTTTTCTGAAGGGTGCTTAGGCTAATTTTTGCTGTTTTGTTCTTTGAGTAGAATTTTCTAATTGCAGAATCTAATGACTGGAACCATTTTGATGTGGGTTTGAATGGAATCATGGAAAAAAAACTGTAACTGTAGCTATTCGTCCCAGGAGGGAGATGGGAAGATTATTCCAGCGCTTCAGGTCACCACAGATCTTATCTAGCAGCGGGCTAAAGTTCAGGTGGACCAGGTCTGATAGTTTGGGTGAAATATTTATGCCAAGATATCTTATGTTGCCCACAGGGAAAGAAAATTTTTGGTCTGCAGGATTCCAAGAGTTCTCCGTTATTGGCAGTATTGTCGGAAAGTTTAGAAAAATTTGTTATAAAATTAAATACTTCTTGTAAAGACGATTTCGGTTCTTGTAGATAAAGTAAAATGTCGTCGGCATATAGATTAATTTTGTGCTCTGAATTGGCGGAATGGATACCTATGATCTTGCTGTTCTGACGGACTGCCATAGCCAATGGTTCGATGAATATTGCAAACAGAAGAGGTGAGAGTGGGCACCCTTGTCTTGTTCCTCTCTGCAAAGTGAAACTTTGAGATGTGATCCCGTTGGTGGTGACTGTGGCCTTAGGGGAATTATATAAGGCTGATACCCACTGGATAAATGACTCTCCAAAGCCAAATCCACTCAGGGTGGCAAAGAGGAAGGACCAGTTGACCTTGTCGAAGGCTTTTTCTGCATCAAGTGACAAAATAATTGCTTTTGTGTTGCCGCGTTGTACTTTACTCATCAGATTAAGAACTCTTCTGACGTTATTACTAGAGTGTCTGCCATTAATGAATCCCGTTTGATCATTATGAATTATTGATGCTATTATTTTCTCCAGCCTAGTGCCTTGAGATAATTTTGATATCACTATTGATTAGTGATAGAGGACAGTAGCTAGAAGGAAGTGTGGGGTCTTTGTCTGGCTTTAGTAATAATTTGATTGCTGCTGTATTCATGTGAGGTCTTATACCTCCGTTCTTTTTGATCTCTGTCACTGTCCTGAAGAAAAGTGGTGCTAATATTGTCCAGAAATGTTTTATAAATTCGGCAGGAAAGCCGTCTGGTCCTGGAGCCTTACCTGTTGGCATTTTGTCTAATGCGCTCTCCAGGTCATTAATAGTCAGGGGAGCATCTAAGATGTTTCTGTGCTCAGTGGATAATTGAGGTAAACTTAGGTTATCGAGAAAAGCCTGAATATCTTCTGGGTTTGGATTGTTTACTGTTGAATATAAGTTATGGTAGAAAGTACAGAAAATCTGATTAATCTCCTGAGGAGACTGTGTGTAATTGCCAGACGGCCTCTGGATTGTTGGTATCAGAGATTTTTCTTTATTGAGTTGGAGCTGATGAGCCAAAAATTTTCCTGATTTGTCACTGTGTTCAAAGTTATTATATCTTAGCTGCTTTATGATAAATTCAGTTTTTTTTTGATAGAATATTGTCCAGTTGCGATTTTGCACACTGTAATTGGCTCCATACTTCATTTGGGATCACTTGGATTGTTTGCATATTCCTGTGTTAGTTGTTTAATTTTTTCCTCAATGTGTTTTTCTGCTTGCAATTCCTGTTTCTTCTTGTAGGAGGAGTATGATATAATTTTTCCTCTGATTACTGCCTTCCCAGCTTCCCATATTAAAGATGGAGATAAATTTGGAGAGTCATTATCTTCAAGAAGGTTTGCCCACTCCCGTCTCACCATTTTGTCAAAGTCAATCGATCAATCAATTTTATTTATAAGGCCCAATATCACAAATCACAATTTGCCTCACAGGGCTTTACAGCATACGACATCCCTCTGTCCTTATGACCCTCGCAGCGGATAAGGAAAAACTCCCCAAAAAAAACCCTTTAACAGGGAAAAAAAACGGTAGAAACCTCAGGTAGAGCAACTGAGGAGGGATCCCTCTTCCAGCACGGACAGACGTGCAATAGATGTCGTACAGAACAGATCAGCATAATAAATTAACAGTAATCCGCATGACACAATGAGAGAGAGAGAGAGAGAGAGAGAGAGAGAGAGAGAGAGAGAGAGAGAGAGAGAGAGAGAGAGAGAGAGAGAGAGAGAGAGAGAGAGAGAGAGAGAGAGAGAGAGAGAGAGAGAGAGAGAGAGAGAGAGAGAGAGAGAGAGAGAGAGAGAGAGAGAGAGAGAGAGAGAGAGAGAGAAAGCCTGAGCCAGCCTGAGCCAGCCCTAACTATAAGCTTTATCAAAGAGGAAAGTCTTAAGTCTAGTCTTAAATGTGGAGACGGTGTCTGCCTCCCGGACCGTAACAGGAAGATGATTCCACAGGAGAGGAGCCTGACAGCTGAAGGCTCTGGCTCCTGATCTACTTTTGGAGACTTTAGGGACCACGAGTAACCATGCGTTCTCAGAGCGCAGTGTTCTGGTGGGATAATATGGCACTATGAGCTCTCTAAGATATGACGGAGCTTGACCATTTAGAGCTTTATAAGTTAACAGTAGGATTTTAAATTCAATTCTGGATTTTACAGGGAGCCAGTGCAGCGAAGCTAAAACAGGAGAAATATGATCTCGTTTCTTAGTTCCTGTTAGTACACGTGCTGCTGCATTCTGAATTAGCTGGAGAGTTTTTAAGGACTTACTAGAGCTACCTGATAATAGAGAGTTACAGTAATCCAGCCTAGAGGTAACAAAAGCGTGGACCAATTTTTCTGCATCTTTTCGGGTCAGGATAGGCCTAATTTTCGCAATATTACACAGATGAAAAAATGCAGTCTGTGAGGTTTGTTTTAAATGAGAATTAAAAGACAAATCTTGATCAAATATTACTCCGAGGTTTCTTACGGTAGTGCTAGAGGCCAGAGCAATGCCATCTAGAGAAACTATGTCATCAGATAAAGAGTCTCTGAGTTGTTTGGGGCCAAGAACAATAACTTCAGTTTTGTCTGAATTTAACATCAGGAAATTGGTGCTCATCCAAGTTTTTATGTCTTTAAGGCAGTTATGGAGTTTAGTTAATTTATTACTTTCTTCTGGCTTCATCGATAAATACAACTATCATCCGCATAACAATGGAAATTTATAGAGTGATTTCTAATAATGTTACCTAAAGGAAGCATATATAGAGTAAATAGGATTGGTCCAAGCACAGAACCTTGCGGAACTCCAAAACAAACTTTGGTATGTAAGGATGATTCATTATGAACGTCAACAAACTGAAAACGATCAGATACATAAGATTTAAACCAGCTCAGTGCAGAACCTTTTAGGCCAATTAAGTGATCCAGTCTCTGCAGTAGAATTTGATGGTCAATTGTGTCAAACGCCGCACTAAGATCTAATAAAACAAGTACAGAGACAAGTCCTTTGTCTGAAGCAATCAGAAGGTCATTTGTAATTTTAGCTAGTGCTGTCTTAGTGCTATGATGCACTCTAAATCCTGACTGAAATGCCTCAAATAAATTATTATCATGGAGAAAATCACACAGCTGGTCTGCGACTACTTTCTCAAGGATCTTTGACATAAAGGGAAGATTAGATATTGGTCGATAGTTGGCTAACACCTCTGGATCCAGGGTGGGCTTTTTAGTAGAGGTTTAATTACAGCTACCTTAAAAGACTGTGGTACATAGCCTGTTAATAAGGATATATTGATCATATCTAATATATGAGTGTTAACTAAAGGAAAGACCTCCTTAAGTAGCCTAGTTGGGATAGGGTCTAAGAGACACGTTGATGATTTAGATGAAGAAATCACTGCGGTCAATTCTTGAAGAGAAATTGGGGAGAAGCAATCTAAATATATATTAGATTCTACAGCTGTGTTTGAGGTTAGATAGGTACTATCTGAGGACAGGAGGTCATGAATTTTGCCTCTAATAGTTAGAATTTTGTCATTAAAAAAGCTCATAAAATCATTACTGCTAAAGGGCTAAAGGAATACAAGGCTCAATAGAGCTTTGACTGTCAGTCAACCTGGCTACAGTGCTGAAAAGAAACCTGGGATTGTTCTTATTGTCTTCTATTAATGCTGAGTAATAGTTTGCTCTGGCATTGCGGAGGCCCCTCTTATAAGTTTTGAGACTGTCTGTCCAGATTAAACGAGATTCTTCCAGTTTGGTTAATCGCCAATTCCTTTCAAATTTTTGCGATATTTGTTTTAACTTACGGGTTTGAGAGTTATACCAAGGAGCAAACTTTCTTTGCTTTTTTAACTTCTTTTTAAGAGGAGCTACAGAGTCAAGTGTTGTTCGCAGCGAGCCTACGGCGCTATCGACAAAATGATCAAAACCCGGTACAGGAAACCTCTGTTACTGAGGGACTTGGTATTGAATTTAATGACAGAGTAATCTTTTCCTTAAATTTTGCGACAGCACTATCTGATAAACATCTAGTATAGTAACTGTTGCTGAGTGGTGTGCAATCGAGTAAAAAGAAATCAAAAGTAATCAGATAATGATCCGATAGCGAGGGATTCTGTGGAAAGACTTTTAGGTTATCAATTTCAATTCCATACGTCAGAACTAGATCGAGGGTATGGTTAAAACAGTGAGTGGGTTCATGTACACCCTGACTGAAGCCAATGGAGTCTAATAATGAGATAAACGCGGTAGCCAGGGAGTCATTATCAACGTCGACATGAATGTTAAAATCGCCTACAATAATAACTTTATCTGATTTAAGAACTAAACTGGATAAAAACTCTGAGAATTCAGATACAAATTCAGAATACGGGCCAGGAGCACGGTACACTATAACAAATAAAAGTGGCTGCGAGGTTTTCCAGGTCGGATGTAAAAGACTAAGAACAAGGCTTTCAAATGAATTATAATCTAGTTTAGGTTTAGGGCTGATTAACAGACTAGAGTTAAAAATGGCTGCACCTCCCCCTCCTCGGCCGCTGCCTCGAGGAACGTGGTTATTATTATGACTGGGAGGAGTGGACTCATTAAGACTAACATATTCATCTTGACACAGCCAGGTTTCAGTGAGACTGAGTAAATCAATATGATTATCTGATATTAATTCATTTACTAACACTGCTTTAGACGATAGAGACCTGATATTTAACAGTCCGCATTTAATTCTCCTGTTTTGTCTTTCTGTCACAGAAGAGGTTTTAATTTTTATGAGGTTGTTATGCACAACTCCTCTTTGTTTAATTTTAGATTTAAATAATTTAGGTGGTCGGGGGACAGACACCGTTTGTATAAAACTATGAAAACTATGGCTGGGTAACTGAACTAGAAGCTCGGAGAGGCGTATAGGACTGCGCATAGACATATATACATAGACGCCGCATTGACTGCCTGAGCGCGTCCTAGCTGGCCGCCATCTTGGATGGGTCTCGCTTCGCCTCCACAGTGCATTCACTTCTATTGAGGAAGGAGCTGTATGCACAAGTAAAATAGAATAACTCACTGAATTTTCAACTGATTTTCACGCAGTTTGGTTTGTTACAAATGGCACACATGTAGTTATGATACAGGATGCTTTCATACATTAAAAATGCGGGATATCATGCTTGAATACTTTCTGCAGATAGCAACAGCATGTTATTTAGGTCATAACACAGTTCTTTTATTCACCTCAACCCCAGAGTGGGGGATATATATATATATATATATATATATATATATATATATATATATATATATATATATATATATATATATATATATATAGTACAGGCCAAAAGTTTGGACACACCTTCTCATTCAATGCGTTTCCTTTATTTTCATGACTATTTACATTGTAGATTCTCACTGAAGGCATCAAAACTATGAATGAACACATGTGGAGTTATGTACTTAACAAAAAAGGTGAAATAACTGAAAACATGTTTTATATTCTAGTTTCTTCAAAATAGCCACCCTTTGCTCTGATTACTGCTTTGCACACTCTTGGCATTCTCTCGATGAGCTTCAAGAGGTAGTCACCTGAAATGGTTTTCCAACAGTCTTGAAGGAGTTCCCAGAGGTGTTTAGCACTTGTTGGCCCCTTTGCCTTCACTCTGCGGTCCAGCTCACCCCAAACCATCTCGATTGGGTTCAGGTCCGGTGACTGTGGAGGCCAGGTCATCTGCCGCAGCACTCCATCACTCTCCTTCTTGGTCAAATAGCCCTTACACAGCCTGGAGGTGTGTTTGGGGTCATTGTCCTGTTGAAAAATAAATGATCGTCCAACTAAACGCAAACCTGGATGGGATGGCATGTCGCTGCAGGATGCTGTGGTAGCCATGCTGGTTCAGTGTGCCTTCAATTTTGAATAAATCCCCAACAGTGTCACCAGCAAAACACCCCCACACCATCACACCTCCTCGTCCATGCTTCACAGTGGGAACCAGGCATGTGGAATCCATCCGTTCACCTTTTCTGCGTCTCACAAAGACACAGCGGTTGGAACCAAAGATCTCAAATTTGGACTCATCAGACCAAAGCACAGATTTCCACTGGTCTAATGTCCATTCCTTGTGTTTCTTGGCCCAAACAAATCTCTTCTGCTTGTTGCCTCTCCTTAGCAGTGGTTTCCTAGCAGCTATTTGACCATGAAGGCCTGATTGGCGCAGTCTCCTCTTAACAGTTGTTCTAGAGATGGGTCTGCTGCTAGAACTCTATGTGGCATTCATCTGGTCTCTGATCTGAGCTGCTGTTAACTTGCGATTTCTGAGGCTGGTGACTCGGATGAACTTATCCTCAGAAGCAGAGGTGACTCTTGGTCTTCCTTTCCTGGGTCGGTCCTCATGTGTGCCAGTTTCGTTGTAGCGCTTGATGGTTTTTGCGACTCCACTTGGGGACACATTTAAAGTTTTTGCAATTTCCGGACTAACTGACCTTCATTTCTTAAAGTAATGATGGCCACTCGTTTTTCTTTAGTTAGCTGATTGGTTCTTGCCATAATATGAATTTTAACAGTTGTCCAATAGGGCTGTTGGCTGTGTATTAACCTGACTTCTGCACAACACAACTGATGGTCCCAACCCCATTGATAAAGCAAGAAATTCCACTAATTAACCCTGATAAGGCACACCTGTGAAGTGGAAACCATTTCAGGTGACTACCTCTTGAAGCTCATCGAGAGAATGCCAAGAGTGTGCAAAGCAGTAATCAGAGCAAAGGGTGGCTATTTTGAAGAAACTAGAATATAAAACATGTTTTCAGTTATTTCACCTTTTTTTGTTAAGTACATAACTCCACATGTGTTCATTCATAGTTTTGATGCCTTCAGTGAGAATCTACAATGTAAATTGTCATGAAAATAAAGAAAACGCATTGAATGAGAAGGTGTGTCCAAACTTTTGGCCTGTACTGTATATATATATATATATACACAGTCAGGTCCATAATTATTTGGACAATGATACAGTTGTCATCATTTTGGCTCTGTACACCACCACAATGGGTTTTAAATGAAACAATGAATACCTGCTTAAAGTGCAGACTCTCAGCTTTCATTTAAGCCTTTTTTCAAAAATGTAGTATGAACCGTGTAGGAATTACAACCATTTCTTCACACAGTCCCCCAACTTTAAGGGCTCATAAGTATTTGGACAAACTAACATAATCATCAATTAAACAGTCAGTTTTAATACTTGGTTGCAAATCCTTTACAGTCAATGACTGCCTGAAGTGTTGGACACACAGGCATCATCAGATGCTGGGTTTCTTCCCTGGTGATGCTCTGCCAGCCCTTTACTGTAGCCGTCTGCACTTCCTGCTTGTGTTTTGGGTGTTTTGCCCTCAGTTTTGGCTTCAGCAAGAGAAACGCATGCTCAGTTGGATTCAGGTCAGATGATATGACTTGGCCATTGCAGAACATTCCACTTCTTTGCCTTAAAAATGTCTTTGGTTGCTTTTGCAGTATGCTTCAGGTCATTGTCCAACTGCACTGTGAAACATCGTCCAATGAGTTTTGAAGCATTTGGTTGAATCTGAGCAGATAATGTAGCCCCAAACACTTCAGCTTTCATCCTGCTGCTCTTCTCAGCAGTCACATTATCAATAAATACAAGAGAACCAGTTCCACTGGCAGCCATACATGGCCATGACATAACAGTACCTCCACCATGCTTCACTGATGAGGTGGTGTGCTTTGGATCAGCAGTTCCTTCCCTTCTTCCTTCTCTTGTCTTCCCATCATTCTGGTAGTTGATCTTTGTTTTATCTGTCCATAGTATGCTGTTCCACAACTGTACAGGCTTTTTACATGGTTTTTGACAAACTCTAATCTGGCCTTCCATTTTTAAGGCTAACCAATGGTTTGCATCTTGTGATAAACCCTCTGTATTTATTCTAGTGAAGTCTTGTCTTGCTTACAAGAGCAGCAGGATGAAAGCTGAAGTGTTTGGGGCACCATTATCTGCTCAGATTCAACTAAATGCTTCAAAGCTCATTGGACGATGTTTCACAGTGCAGTTGGACAATGACCTGAAGCATACTGCAAAAGCAACCAAAGACATTTTTAAGGCAAAGAAGTGGAATGTTCTGCAATGGCCAAGTCATATCATCTGACCTGAATCCAACTGAGCATGCGTTTCTCTTGCTGAAGCCAAAACTGAGGGCAAAACACCCAAAACACAAGCAGGAAGTGCAGACGGCTACAGTAAAGGGCTGGCAGAGCATCACCAGGGAAGAAACCCAGCATCTGATGATGCCTATGTGTCCAACACTTCAGGCAGTCATTGACTGTAAAGGATTTGCAACCAAGTATTAAAACTGACTGTTTAATTGATGATTATGTTAGTTTGTCCAAATACTTATGAGCCCTTAAAGTTGGGGGACTGTGTGAAGAAATGGTTGTAATTCCTACACGGTTCATACTACATTTTTGAAAAAAGGCTTAAATGAAAGCTGAGAGTCTGCACTTTAAGCAGGTATTCATTGTTTCATTTAAAACCCATTGTGGTGGTGTACAGAGGCAAAATGATGACAACTGTAACATTGTCCAAATAATTATGGACCTGACTGTATATATACACACACAGTATATATATACTGTATAAACATACTGTATAAACACAATATACCCAATACCAAACATAGTATAGCATATTAATACATTTATTAATATATTTTATAAATAAAATGCTTGACTGTTGATTGAGTTCATTTCTCACTCTCTTTTATACCCACAGCCATCAGACTTCATAATTCTTTGTTAAATAGATGATCTTACAGACTTCTTTGAAATTTCCTTTGGGGATTAATAAAGTTCTTCTTATTCTTATTACACTGACTGCTGTGATCCCTCAAAAGTAGCAAAAAACATTTTCAATATTTACATAAACACTGAAATTAATTTTGGTATTGGTATTATAACTATGAAAATGGGACTGTGGTCAAGATAATTTGAATAAAGATACAGAAGGATGAGCAGCAGGGGATATTTGCAGCTTAGCTGGTGGAAAAGTGAATATGTGCACAAAGGTGTGCTATACATAATATGCTATACTGTTTTGTATTGTGTATATTGTGTTTATACAGTATGTTTGTACTGTGTGTGTGTGTGTGTGTGTGTGTATATATGTATATATATATATATATATATATATATATATATATATATACATTCCACTCTGGGGTTGAGGTGAATAAAAGAACTGTGTTTGACCTAAATAACATGCTGTTGCTAACTGCAGAAAGTATTCAAGCATGAAATCCCGCATTTTTAATGTATGAAAGCATCCTGTATCATAACTACATGTGTGCCGTTTGTAACAAACCAAACCGCGTGAAAATCAGTTGAAAATTCAGTGAGTTATTTTATTTTACTTGTGCATACAGCTCCTTCCTCAATAGAAGTGAATGCACTGTGGAGGCGAAGCGAGACCCATCCAAGATGGCGGCCGGCTAGGACGTCGACTCCAATAGGCAGCGGCAGTCAGTGCGGCGTCTATGTCTATGGGACTGCGTCTCCGAGTCCTGGTCTAAACTCTGGGTTGTCAGGGATTTAAATTACTAATAAAGTTTGCCAGGTTCCTAGAAATGAGAGCAGCTCCATCCAAAGTGGGATGAATGCCATCTCTCCTAATAAGACCAGGTTTTCCCCAGAAAGTTTGCCAATTATTAATGAAACCCACATCGTTTGCTGGACACCACCTGGACAGCCAGCGATTAAATGATGACATGCGGCTAAACATGTCATCACTGGTCAGATTTGAGAGGGGTCCAGAGAAAACTACGGAGTCCGACATCGTTTTTACATATTCACACACTGAGGCAATATGAATTTTAGTGACCTCCGATTGGTTTAACCGGGTGTCATTGCCGCCGACGTGAAAAACAATCTTACTGAATCTACGTTTAGCTTTAGCCAGCAGTTTTAAATTTGATTCAATGTCGCCCACTCTGGCCGCAGGGATACATTTGACTATGGCCGCTGGTGTTGCTAACTTCATGTTTCTCAGAATAGAGCTGCCAATAACCAGAGTTTTATCCTCAGCGGGTGTGTCGCTGAGTGGGGAAAAGCGGTTGGAAACGTGAACAGGCTGGTGGTGAGCCGTGGGCTTCGGCTTGGAGCTGTGCTTCTGGCGAACCGTAACCCAACCTCCCGGCTGAACGGGAGCAAATAAGCAACACTTATTACAATTACCACTGTCGCTAAAGGAGGCAGAGGCATAACTGAACATTTGGCACACCGAGCAAGAAAGAGCAGAGGGAGAAGCCATCGCTAACTGTAAAGCTAATGTAGCTACCAAGGCTAGTAACGTGCAAACAACAGCTAAGAGATTAGCGAGAAAGTCATAGAAAGGAGGAGAGCTATAAGTGCTTAAACAGAACCAGTGTGGGTTAAGACTTGAAGTAGACGTTAAAGCAACGTTAAAGCAACTGAAGTGAGAAAGCAGGCTAGTAGAGTTCACCAGAGCAGTACAGAGACGCTGTCACAGAAACACCGGAAATGACACAACTCGCTTACCGCAATACATCAGCACGTTCTTGCCAAGACCTCTGTCAAAGTCTGGGTCTTTAAGTAAAGAGATATTAAAGCGCCACGTTGGGGACCGTTTATGGATGGTTTCTATTTGCAGATTGAGTGATATTGGTGCATGGTCGCTGATAATGATCGGATTATTTAAGAGAAAAAAGTCAATTCTTGAAAATGAGCAATGCACAGGAGAGAAGAAAGTATATTCCCTCTTCAATGGGTATTTGAGTCTCCAGCCATCGCCAAGCCCAAAATCATCCATATATTCCTGTATTAACTTAGCCAATTGTGATTGCTTTGTGTGTACTGAGTTACTAGATCGGTCTAGTGATGAATTTAGGACTGTGTTAAAGTCTCCTCCAATTATAGCTGTCGAGCTGTCTGATAGGTTAGATAGTAGAGAGAAGACTGTGTGAAAGACGGCTGGATCATCATTATTAGGGGCATACAGATTAACAATTGTATATAATTTGTTAAAGATTGTTACCTGAATAATGATGTAGCGGCCTTCTGGGTCTGTTACCGTGCTGTTTAAGGTAAATGGTAGTCTCTTGTGGACCATGATAGAGACACCTCTTTGTCTGCTGTTATAGCAGGATGAAAAATTTGGATCTTTAAGAGATTTTTCTTCTAACTTTAGTAAGTGGGTTTCTTGTAGGAGAAAAATATCTGTTTTCAATTTTGTGACAAAGTCCATCACTTTAATTTTTTTTCGCCTGTGAGCGAATGCCGTGTACATTCCAGGATACCAAGTTTAACTGTGACATTAACAAAGTGGGGGTTCTATCATACTGTGTGTGGATATGGAGAATAATCTGTGTGTGTTTCTATGTGAGTTTCTATCTGCATGGATTTTGCATGAGTAGATGTAATTGTTAAGTGTATGTATTATAGTCGACCGATGTGTCATGTGGTGAAGCACCACAGAGTTATGGAGCAGAGCCTTAGAATATATTTAAGCATGTTAAACAACCAGAAGCACCTGAGCCTTGAAGTATTCACAAACCTGAAAAACAAAGGGGTTACATGGAGTGAATGTGTGTGTGAGGTGAAGGAGGGGGATTGAGTGAGAGGGAAAGGGGGAGGGAGAGGGGGAGGGAGGGAGACATGGAGGAGGGAAAAAAGAGAGAGGAGAAGAAAGGGGAGAATTCTGGGTGGAGTATGTGAAGTGTACGTTCACACCTTGTGAGATTTTTTTTTCTTTTTTCCTTTTCACTAGTTCAGTGTTGTGTTCATTATATATACATATATATCCATATATCCACATGTACATACATATACATCTACATATACACATACATACATATATACCAGAGCCGCACAATTAATCGCATTGCAATCGCAGGAATGCTTAATTATTTGTTGCAGGAGAAATGTGTCAAAATACTATTTTGAATTAAATATTAGATTAAATATTGTCATGCTGCAGAGATGTTGTGGGTTATATATTATATTCTGCAGACTTAAGACGTCTCTGTTTTGTACAGATCTCCGCAATAGTCGCACCATAGTCATTTTGACATGTTTTTCAAACATAATGAAAATAATGATGTAAAAGTTGCCATTCGCCTTAATATTGCAGATCATATCACTATCGCAATATCAATCAAAGTAATCGCAATTAGATATTTTTTTCAAAATAGTGCAGCCCCAATACACACCTGCATACACACAGCTTTTGTTCTTTCTTTTCTTTTTTTCTTTTTTTTAATAATACAATTAAGCCATGAGTCTACTTTGATTTGTGGTTTTAGGGGTACTTATCTCATTTAGAAGAGCCATGGGGTGGTGGTAGAGTGTCGGAACAGCTGCCCATCTATGTATAATTTGTCGACCACAAGAGAGGTCCTTTTTCCCCTCTGCCTGTGCTCTTTTAGGATGGGATATAACACTTTCCGCCTCTCGTTGATTTCCCTGGGGAACTGATCGTTCATACCGAACGAAGTGCCTTTCAGCTCTCGTCCTTTACTTTTAACAAGCATTTTCTGCTGATAATGTTCGAATTTGGCGATGATCGGACTAGGACGCTGACCTCCTCGGGGTCCAAGCCTGTGGATGCGGTGAAAGATGATGTTGTTGACAGTCTCCGCCGGGATCTTGAGGGCCATCACCATGAACTTTTTTATCTGGTCTTCTGGGTTGTCTGGTGTGCTCTCCGGGATGCCAGAAATGATTAAATTGTCTCTCATGCTTCTGGACTGTACGTCGAGGACAGTTTCCTTCAGGAGTTTATTTTCCTTTTTGAGGAGATCTGCATCTGAAGTGACCGTCGATAAGGTGGAGCGGAGTTCAGCGTTGTTTTGCTGCAGGTCGCTAATCTGCTGGTAAGTGAACTCCTAGCTTACCTTCAGGTCTTTAATCTCCTGGTGGAGCATACCGAGCACTTCTAGCTTCCTGTTGATGGATTCCAAGACGCTAAATTCGGAGGATAATAAGTCTTGTGTATCGGTAGCGGAGTCGGTTTTCTTGCTCTTATTGGGGTTGTCGGCAGGACCCTCCGTGATGCACTCGTAGTAGTAGTGATCGATAAACTCTTCTAGGTCCTCCACTCTGGCTGATGGTGCAGGCTGGAGTTGTCACCAATTAGATAGTTATATTTGTTTTGTTCGAGATATATTTGGGAGGCTAGTTTGTTGATATCTAATCTAGCAGCTAGGCGCCGCCATGTTGAATCTCAAAATCTCACAGTGGTCTCGCGGTCTCACGCTGCCATCATTCCTGCCATCAAAAATATGGTTAAAAGATAATCAGGCCTGCGATCACAATCAGTAGTCCATACTAATCCTATAATTCTGTCTATCTGCTTGCGTGCCTCTCTGCCTCCATGTTGCCTGCTTGACTGCCTATCTGCTTGTCTGTTTCGATTGCTTACATGTTGCTTAAATGTGCATTGCGTTTTGTTTTGTATTTTTCTGTATTGTTTTGTTCCTGGTGTCCTGCCAATGTGTTGCATGACTACTATGTTTGTCTGTTTGCCTGATGTAGCCTACCTGCCGGCTGAAGCTTATTTTCCTGTCTTTTAATGTGCTTGGTGTGCTTTCCATTGTGATTTATGTGCCACTTCTTGTTTTTACTGTGTGTGTTATGCCTTCTGTTCTGATCCATGTGCTTTTATTTGTGCTGCATATTTTACTGTTATTACGAAATGTCTATTGTATTGGGTTTTTTTTTCCTTTTAGCTGGCATTTAACACCTTGCCTGGGGACTGCAGTTGGAAACTAGCTACTCAGCTAAAACTTTTACACACATTTACAGAAATGTTCATTAATGTGCACTGTCCCTGTACAAATAAACAAATAAATGAAAATGAAAATAAAAATGTAACCACCCGCTTGTCAGTTGTCATATCTCTGTGCTAGGGCCGCACTTAGACAGTGAGGTGAAAAACTTGCCTCCAGTTGAAACTCTTTGTCCTTGTCTAGGTAGGCCAGGCAGGGTGCCTGGTGCTTGTCTTTTCGGAGGAGCTCTGTAAGAGGTCTTGCTATCTCTGCATAGTCCTCAGTGAACTGGCGAGAGTAATTGCAAACACCCAGAAAGCTTCTGAGCTCTGACACATTGGTGGGGGCCTTGATGTCCTGGATGGCGTTGGTTCTACCACCCTGTGGCTCAGTACCATCTGTGCCAACTGTCAGGCCAACATACTCAACCTTGGTGCGGCACCACTGGCCCTTAGCGAGAGCCAGTTTGGCACCTGCTACAGAGAGCTGGTTGAGCACATGGCAGATCTCCTTCAGGTGAACTTCAAAGGTTTGACACTGATCTATCTGCTCTTGTGTTGTAAGAGCATCAGTTTTCGCAAGCTGTTGGTCAATTTTGTCAAGAGTCACATGGCAGGCGATGGTGATCATTTTGGTTGGGAAAGTAAAAAGGACTTTGTTAAGGTCATCACCTCTAACTTGGGATGAGGGTAGCTCACCAATGACAGGTACTGTCAACTCAAAGTCATGAAATGAGCAATCAACCAGCATCCCTAACGGTTGCCATGCGGTTACTTGAATCGGGACATGAGTCAGATTCTGAATCAGCAGGTAGGTTGAGTGATTGTTCAGTTCAGCAGGGATATGCCGCAGACTGTCAGGTTGAGTTCTTGAAAGTGAGGCAAGGGTTGGAAAAACGCCTGTAAGCCAGGCATTTTCTGTCCCATCAGGTGTGCAAGGTGCATGGGGAACCCCACTGTCCTTGCAAGGACGGTGATGCCTATTTCACTGGCAACGTGACATGTCAGGGGAATGACCTCACCTGATTCCATGTGCTCTGAGTCTGTTGTCACGGGTTGACTATCGGTGCCTGCAAGAGACCACAAGACCTGTGTCTAGCTGGGCACCGAGCCTGACCAGTTGGTCTGCCCCAATGGTGAAAGGACGCTGAAGATAAGGGACTACACTGATGTAGTGCATGACCTATTTCTTGCCGATCTGTACGGTAAGGGAGCACACCCCAGTTGTCATAAGAAGGGAAATAACGAGATGGCTTTGCTGTATGTAAGCCAAGGAGGTATTGTGCTGACACAAGGTCTTGAACAGGCCTTGATCAATGGCGGACTTCTCGGACCAGAGCGTTAGGATCACTTCAGGGACCAAGGTGCCATCAAGATGTACACCTCCAGTGATATAGGGGCTGTACAATGATGAGCTCACATTTTTCAGGGAGCCAAGTAAAGACCTGTGTTCTTGAAAAGAGGTTGGGCTGTCAGACTGCGACAGCTGTAGGCACACCAGCAGTGTGGAGGGGCCAGAGCTAGAGCTGGTTTCCACAGGAGGCATAAGCATCTTCGGGGGTGTTCTGGCAACGTTGCTGTCGGAAACTAGTGCACTAGCTGCGGGATTGAGCGGTTAAGGTGTGTCAACCTGTGCCCAAATGTGGCCACGGTGGCAGTCAATGAGTGGTGCCAGTCTGTCCAGTAGGTCCTGTCCAATGAGCAATGGCTCTGTGTCTAGGACGCAGATGTAGATGGGATGAACAAGCGTCATCTTGTGGAAGGTTACGTCGAAACAGGCATGTCTTGTGATTGGGTGTCCGGCGTATAATGCTAACATTGCAGGTCTCAATTTGGAGGGGTTTGCCGAGGAAGAGCATTGCTCTAGCAACCTCTTTAAACATGTCACAACTCATTAAGCTTATCTCAGACCTGGAGTCAAGCAGGGCTAGGGTGCTGACGCAGCCCCTATCACCACAGAGTTATATATGTGTCGGGCATTGCCCTTGCGGACAAATTCGCCCAAGAAAGCCAAGAAAGGGGTGTCAGTGGAGCAGGGAGTGTCCACTTTAAGGACTCCCTTGACCTCCCCTGGTCTTCTTCCCCAACCGACAAAGTAAACTTTGGCTGTGGAGGGGGAAGGTACCTGGTCTAGTCACGCTGAAGGGGGCTTAGTGTCTGGCCTCTCTGGGGGGTCGTGACGCGAGGTGGAACAGCTGGGTAGGTCAAGTTCTCAAACTGCTTCTGCCAGGCAAACTCGGATCAATTCCTTCATTTTTGACCCCATGCCATCCCTGTTAGGGTGGTTTGGGGCCTTCTGGTCATACTTACCCACTTGCTTTGAGTTCCAGTCAGCTTTCTGTTTTTGGCGGGAAGAGTTTTGTTGTCTCTGCCTTCCCCTGCTTCTCATCCCCTTGTTTCTGCCATCCACCCTGTTGGTTTGGTGTTTATCACCTCTGGGGTCCTGCTCGGGTAGCAGTCTTGGCATGAGGCATCTCATTGCCTTCAAGTGCCAAGTCTGCATCTTCCGCTGCTTGGATCCCCAGGACTCCAGCATCGCTCTCAGGCTTCTTTGCTGGGTGCACGTGTATCTCCCATACCATCTGTGCATACCTCCGGATCTCCTGCATAGGGAGATTCCTGGTCCTGCAATACACCGCAATGTTGTATCCTACTGTCTTATGGAGGTTGTGCAGAAACAGGGACTTGAAGCCATGTTCCTCCTCTAGTCCCGGTGCATTGCCGCCTTGGAAGTATGTGATTCTAAGGCACTGATAGTACTCCTTTGGAGACTCTTGCTTCCTTTGAGTGATGGTAAATGCGCAAAGGGTGGCAGAGGCAGGGTCTGTCAACAGGGAATATTCCTCCCTCAGAGCTTGGCAGAGAGCTGAGTAGCGGTCTCGGGTCCCTGATGGGAGTGACTCCATGAACACATGGACACTTCTGGTCATGGTTTTCTAGATAAGTTTGAGTTTCTTAGGCATGAGGGACGAGGCAGGTCAAGGAGACATCACTCAACCTCTCAAAGATAGTCATCAACATTTGTGTCTCTGTTGCTCGTGTCGAATCGTTCTATATCCCTAGCGAGACATTCAAGTTGACAAGTTCGCAGACGATGCTCCCGTGTTGGGCATGGACCATCCGAGTCATCCGAGGAAATGTCTCTGGTGCTTCTGTGGCGATGAGAGTGTGACACACGTGGGGGTTGACGGTCCCCTGTGAATGCCTGCCCATAGCCACTTGTACCGCGTTGGGCTTGAGGAGAAATCTCATCACCCCAGAATGGGGTCACTGTGTCAGTGAAGCGCAAGGTGGTGCGGCTAAAGACAGACTGAGGTGCACTCTCTACGACCGGGAACCTTGGTTTCACTAAGCTATTCATCAAACTAAACGGAACACCTGAGGAAGCTAAGGTGCTGGTTATCTGAAACATCACTGATCTGGACAAATACCAATGACCATGATGAACTGGACAATAAGGTAACCATCAAGGACACATACAACCATCGCACACACTCAATCTACATCTAGAGACAAGAGACACATAACTAGGGAAATAAGTGAACATGACAAAATGGAACTGAAAATATCTGAATACACTGATCATAATTTACAGGATTTGGAACATGATATAGACCCAGACAATAATTTCTTTTCCACCATCAACAACAACTGCTGCTACTACACTGAGGAACAATACAACCAGAACATTAAATCAAGGGACAAATTATCAATTATCCACTTCAACAGCAGAAGCCTCTATGCAAACTTCAATAACATCAAAGAATATTTACACAAATTCACACAGCCATTTGGCATAATTGCAATATCCGAAACCTGGATCAACATGGTAAAAGGAACATACTTTGAGCTGAATGGCTATGAACTGAGGTATAACAACAGACAAAACAAGGGTGGAGGAGGAGTAGCCATATATGTAGATAAAACACTGGATTTTAAGGTTTTGGATAATATGACAGCTGTGGTGGATAATTTACTAGAATGCTTAACAATTGAAATCTGCAATAAAAAACTAAGAATATCATTATTAGCTGTATATATGGAGCACCAGGCTCAAGCATAGAGAACTTCAATGACTGGATGGAGGGCATGTTTTCAAAAAAGGGTAACAAAGCAGTTTTCATATGTGGAGATTTCAATATTGACCTGTTATATCCAAACAATCACAAAACTACAGATGACTGTATCAATACAATGTACAGTATGAGCCTTTTTCCAAAAATCACAGGACCAAGCAGAATCACATCCCACTGTGCCACTCTAATTGATAACGTCTTCCCTAATGACATTGATAATAGAATATTAAGTGGTTTATTAATCAATGATATCAGTAACCACCTGCCTGTTTTCACAGTCTTCGAAAGCATTGACAGGAAAAATAAACATGTTAAACAAACTGAATACAGAAGAGTGAGGTCTGACAAATCCATCAATGCACTAAAAAATGACTTAATGGCACAGAATTGGGATATGATATATCAAGAAAGAGACACTGATAATGCATATGAAACATTCTTAGAAACATTTAAATCATTATATGACAAACATTGTCCAATAAAAGAATATAACAGAAAACTAAAATATACTAACTGTCCATGGATCACAAAAGGTTTACATAACGCATGTAAAAAGAAAAATACACTCTACAGAGATTTCCTAAGAAAGAGAACTAAAGAGGCAGAAAATAAATATAAAACATATAAAAATAAGTTGACTCGTATTATAAGGACAAGCAAAAAAGATTATTATAAGAAAATATTAGATGAAAATAAAAACAATAGTAAAGAAATATGGAATATACTAAACAGTATTATAAGAAACAGCTCCAGACAATCAAATTATCCTTCGTATTTCATTGACAAGGATAAAGAAAATTACAATTTGGAGGATGTAGCTAACAGCTTTAATAATTTTTTTGTAAATGTTGGACCTGATTTAGCAGGAAAAATCCCAGATCCAGGAACACCTGAAGAGGATCCATGGACAGAGAGTAATCCCAGCTCAATGTGTCTCAAAGCAGTGAGTGAGAGAGAAATATTGGATATAGTTAAAAAATGTAAAAAGAAAAAGTCTACGGATTGTAATGATATTGATATGACTTTATTAAAAAAAGTCATTGAGCGGGTTTCAAAACCATTAACATATATCTGTAACTTATCAACTTTCAACCAGGTTCATTTCCCAGCAAAATGAAAATAGCCAAAGTCATACCTCTGTACAAAACTGGGAACAAACACAACTTCACAAACTACAGACCTGTCTCGTTACTGCCACAATTCTCCAAAATATTAGAAAAACTCTACAATAACAGATTGGACTCATTCATAGATAAACACAAATTACTTATCAAAAGTCAATACAGTTTCAGAACAAACAGATCGACAGCAATGGCAATTATGGAATCAATTGAGGAAATCACTAACACAATAGAACAGAAGAAACATGCACTTGGGATATTCATTGACCTCAAAAAAGCTTTCAACACAATAAATCATGACATTTTAATCAGTAAACTAGAACGGTATGGGATAAGGGGTATTGCACTGAGCTGGATTAAAAGCTACTTAAGAAAAAGACAGCAGTTCGTGAGGTTGGGTTCTTTTAGTTCAATATGTTTGGACATTGCTGGTGGTGTCCCCAGGGGTCAGTGTTGGGACCTAAACTATTTATCCTTTATATAAATGACATTTGTAAAGTATCCAAACTATTTAAGCTAGTGCTATTTGTGGATGATACGAATATTTTCTGTTTTGTGGACGATTTAAAACAACTACTGGAGGACGAATGTTATTTGGTAACTCTAGAATGAAAACACAAGTTCAGATACAGATAGATGGAGTCAAAATTGAACAAGTTCACGAAAATAAATTTCTAGGGGTAACGATAGATTAAAAAAACTCAACTGGAAATCACATATTAAACATGTACACAATAAAATGTCAAGAAGCATCTCAGTATTATATAAAGCAAAGCAGGTTCTTGATCACAAGTCACTCCACATTCTCTACTGTTCACTCGTCTTACCATATTTAACTTACTGTGCAGAGATCTGGGGCAATAACTACACAAGTTCACTACATTCATTGTCTATTCTGCAAAAAAAAGAGTAATAAGAATCATTCACAATGCTGGATATCTGGAACACACCAACTCCTTATTCCTACAGTCAAAATTATTAAAATTCAAAGATCTGGTTGCACATTAAGCAGTACAAATAATGTTCAAGGCTAAAAATAAAACACTACCAGAAAACATCCAGACATTGTTCAGTGAAAGGCAGGGGGGTTATAATCTCAGGGAAAAACACAACTTCAAACTTTACAGTGCTCGTACAAACCGGCAAAGATTCTGTATATCCATCTGTGGTGTGAGACTATGGAACAGTTTGAATGTGGAGTTAAAGCAATGTCCAAACATACACCAGTTTAAGATACAGTACAAATACAAGGTATTCACACAGTACAGGGAGGAAGAAGAGGGTTGACAATCACAGGGTGGTTATAGGGGTTCTTTTTATTGCTACATGGGTCATTGTTTGCTTTGTATTTATTTGTTTATCTATTGGTTACTGAATGTGTTCTTTATGAATAATTTAGTATTAACATGTGTATATGTGTACATGTGTATGCATATATATATATATATATATATATATATATATATATATATATATATATATATATATATATATATATATATATACACATATATGTGCGTGTATATATGTGTGCATGTGTAGCCTACTGTATGTGTGTGTTTATGTATGTATGTAGGTACAGTATGTACAGTATGTGTGTGTATTTATATGCACATGTATATAAATATATATATAGGAAGTATAGGAAACTAATGATCATTAATCAATGATGGAAAAGGGGTGGTCTAAATAAGTTTTTTGCTTCTTCCCTCTCCTTTTCGAATATGTAAAATTGAATCATCAATTGTTAGAATATTTCTTGTGCTTTATGCCTATTGTTTGCTTCAAATATGAATGCATGTATATGCTTCTCATTTAAATTTTGTTGTGTATTTTGGTATTGACTAATATTCTGTGCTTAATGTCTATTTTCTGTGCATAGTCGAAATAAATATTTCAATCAATCAATCAGAGTGAGGCTGAATTTGTGTTGTTAATGCACAGGTGAGAGCTGTACCAGTGACTTACACTCAGGGTCCAAAACTAACACTCGCCACTCGCCAATTACGGATAGATTTTGTCTCTGGCTGGTAAATTTTTAAGACCACTCGCCACTCTGGAGAGTTATTTTTTTACCAGCGAAAAATGCATTTTTTGTTACTGGAGAACGATGCTGGTATTGGCTGGTTTCCTGGCAGAGTAATGTGTATTTCAGGCAGAGACGATCTTTGGTCACGTAAGTGCGTCAGTCATGACATTATCACAGCGCGCCGAGGTGGATAGCTGGCTCGTTGGCGAGGCGCAGCTGTGAGGCTAGCGGAGCGTTAGCCGCAGCATGACCGGAGAGAAGCGCAGCCAGTTAGCCTCCGCTAGCTTCCCAGCTAGCCCCGGCTCTCCGTTTGGATTCAACCAGAGCACTGAGCCCTGGTTTGTTATTCAGGTTAAAGTGGGAAGAAGCAGCGGGTTTGTCGGGCTGCTGAGTGAAGTGGAGCCTGCGGAGGAAACACCGGGACTGTCTGGATGTAATAGTCCGTGGAGGTGCCATGTGCTCAGCTGCACAGATAGGAAACCCCTCAGCTGACAGGATGTACCACTCTCTCACTCTGCTACTTTGTTAATAGGCTTGTTCGAGATGAACTGCGCCTCGCCTGGAAAGTGGACGAGAGCAGGCAGCCGCAGCGGAGGGCGGTGACAAAAAGCCGCGGTGAAGTCGGACAGTTTCCTGACAGTTTCCAGCAGCCTTCAGTCCGTACAGGAAGTCACAGACACACTTACATCCTGTCTGGAATGATGTCAATTCATTAAAAAAGTGATCAGGTCCATTTATCAGCTTGTTTTCAGTCTCCAGTTGTTTTAATTATGATAGATTAATTTATTAAAATGCTTTACAGGTGATCTGTAGTTTATGTTCATGGTTTACTCCACTGAGAGTGGAGTACGAGGAAGGTTCCTGTAAAGTTACGGGCTGCCATTTTGAGCGGGGCGACGTAGGGACGCCATTAGCCGATAGCGGTGTCTGTAATAACTCACTAAATGGCCCATGAAAAAAATATTTTTTCCAGTGGATGTCTTAGTTACAACATGATTGAGCTAACTAGAGTAGTTTCATGTCGTATCTGACAACGGGAGGCTTTTAACAGATGACGTCCTGATGTTAGCTGCTGCTGTTAGCTGTCCCTGTCAGCTGATGCTTTCTAGACATCGTGATTTCCCAAAACTGAATAAATACCACGCATAGCAACACAAAACTGCTTTGCTAGCTCAATCATGTTGTAACTAAGATATCCGCTGGAAAGAAAAAAATTTTCACAGGCCATTTAGTGAGTTTTTTTTACATGGCGGCGAAAGCTATATGAACGAGCTAATCCTCGTCTGCTGAGTTTTAAAAAATGCCGGCTATTTTGTTGCTTTCTGTTGACGTCACATCCCTCCTTGAGTATATCCAATCAGCACCAAGTAATCCTCAAGCCCCAGCCAGGAGACTTTAAGGGCCGTTCTGAGTACCTACCCCGAGGCAGGGACTTGTTTAGCCCCTGTAAAAGTTCCGGAACTCTGTCCCTCGGGGGTGGTTCCTGCGGTGGAGACACACACCAACAGCCCCGGCCCCGTAAAATTACCCCGAAGTTCCTGCAGTGGAAACGGGCCTAAAGTAGCGGAGTGAGAGAGTGGTACATCCTGTCAGCCCAGGGGTTTCCTATCTGTGCAGCCGAGCACAAGGCACCTCCACGAACTATTACATCCAGACGGTCCCGGTGTTTCCTCCGTAGGCTCCACTTCACTCAGCTTCACTCAGCTGCCCGACAAACCCGCTGCTTCTTCCCACTGTAACCTGAATAACAAACGAGGGCTCGGTGCTCTGGTTGAATCCAAACGGAGAGCCGGGGCTAGCTGGGAAGCTAGCGGAGGCTAACTGGCTCTGCTAGCCTCACAGCTGCGCTAAAGAGCATGGATACCATGAGGCGAAGCTCAATAGAACGCCCCATAGCAACAGACTCGCCCATGGTTTCGTCCTACCGCCGCCACTTTGGACTGTCAGCAGACCGCAGCAGACCCGCTTGCATACAAAAACACACAGACAAACTTAAGTATCGCTATTAATTATGCTTACAATGCTACTCACCTCCTGATAGCTTGGTCACAGCTGCTTTTTCACGTTTTTGAGCAAAATATAGACTTTAAAAAAACAAAACGAAGAAAAACGGCAGAGATGGCATCTCTACATATTACATCTATTTTGTTTGTCTCCCAGAAATAAATAGTACTTGTTTAGTTCACATCAAGAACTTTAATTTGCGAACTGGGTAGATCATGCATCCTCATACATGTTGTTTTCCTGAGTTAATCATGCTCTTCTTCCTACTACCATAACATTACTTTTTAGTCTGATAGGAACCGCCCCTGACACCTAGTGGCTAGGAAGTGTAATAACATCTAATCAACACATCCCCCTTTCTTTAAAGGTAAAATAAAGTTGACACACAAATCTCAGGTGCCAATTATTCTAGCCACTAACACTCAAAGTCTTATATCACTTTGTACAGTGTAAAACATACTTAGACATGAACTTATATATATATATTTTTTGGGTTCTGTGTCAAAATACTAACCTGAACAATAATGCAATAACAAACATTTTTCAAAAGTTTTTTTTTTTTTTTTTAAACTTTTAATCACAAGTTCAGTCTTTCAGGCTTCTTGATTGTTCATGTGGATCTCCTGACCACAGGCTCACTTGACATGTCTGAGTTAGTGTCACAGTCTGTGTGAAGTGAACGAGTTGGCTCAGACTCAGTTATGGCTTCACTGCGCTCTGTAACAGTCTCTAGAAGATTGTGGCGATTGCATCTGAAGATTTGTCCTTCCTCAGTCCTCACACTGTATCATCTTGGAGCTACCTCTTGAAGCACAGTAGCTTTGGTTTTCCATCCATCAGCATCTTCAATCCTGACTGTGTCGTTGCATGACAGGGGAGGAAGCTGCTTGGCTGTTTTGTCATAGAATGATTTCTGTTTCATTTTCTGTTCTTGCAGTCTTTGTTTCAGCTTTGGTGGTTTCTTTTGCTGTGAGTGGCTTGGCAGTGTGGTACGTAGTTTTCTGTTCATTAGTAATTCAGCCGGTGATGCTCCACACTCGAGTGGTGATGCTCTGTAGCTGAGTAATGCAAGGTAGGGGTCAGAATTACTGTCAGCAGCTTTTTTTTAGGAGTTGCTTGAGAATGTGGACTCCCTTCTCAGCTTTCCCATTCGACTGTGCATACAGAGGACTAGACGTCACATGCCTGAAGTCGTACTGTACTGCAAACTCTTGCCACTCTCTGCTGCTGAAACATGCTCCATTGTCACTTACCACTGTGTGTGGTATGCCGTGTCTAGCAAAGATGGATTTTACATGTGTTATGACACAGGCTGATGTCATGTTTGCCAGTAATGCCATTTCCGGGAAGTTTGAGTAATAGTCAATGACCACTAAATAGTCTTTACCCTTGAGATGAAACAAGTCCATTCCTACTTTGTGCCAAGGTGCTGTTGGCACATCAGACAGCATCATAGGCTCTTTGGTTTGCTTGTTTCTGTGTTTCTGGCATGTTTCACATCTGCTTATCAGTCTCTCAATGTCTTTGTTAATGCCAGGCCAGAATACCGTCTCTCTCGCCCTTCTTTTGCATTTCTCGACACCGAAATGACCTTCATGGATCCTGTGTAGCATGTCCCGTCTCATGTTTTGTGGAATAATGATCCTGTTCTGCCTGAGTAACAGTCCATTAACAACACTCAGCTCACCTCTGATGTGGTAGAACTGCGGACAGGAGCCTACAGGCCATCCATTCTCCATGTTCATGATTACCTGTTGCAGCTCTGTGTCTTTTTCTGTTACATCTGCTATTAGCTTGGACTTTGTGTCTGTTACAGGAAGTGCAGCTGATATCATGTTCACGTGAATTTGAACATCTTCATCCGTTGTGCTCACTCCGCCTCCTGCAGGTGCGCGTGAGAGAGTATCACCGATTGATTATCAGGTGCTTTCCAGGTGTGTAGATGAGTTCAAAGTCATATCTCTGCATTTTCATCATCAGCCGCTGAATCCTTGGAGTCATCTCATTCAGATTCTTTTTGATGATGGCGACTAATGGACGATGGTCAGTCTCCACAGTGAATGATGGTAAGCCATATATGTAGCTGTGGAACCTCTCTAGGCCGAACACCAACTCCAGACATTCTTTTTCTATTTGTGCGTACCTGCACTCAGTTTCCGTCATGGTCCTGGATGCATAGGCCACCGGTTTCCAATGTTCATCTTCAGCCTGCAGCAGAACTGCACCAATTCCGTCTTTTGATGCACCCGTCGAGACTTTGATCCTCTGAGTCAGGATGTTATTCGAATGTTAGCACAGGTGCTGTTGTTAGTGTCTCTTTGAGCCTTTGCCACTCTTTGTCATGTTTTTCTGTCCATTTGAAGTCATTGTCTTTATGCAGGAGCTCGCGAATGCAGGATGTCTTGGCAGATAGGTTGGGAATAAATTTTCTTACAAAGTTGACCATCCCCATGATGCATAATACACCTGTCTTATCTGTGGGTCCTGGCATGTTATGTATAACATGTATATGTATAACCCAGGTTAAAAAAATCTGCCTTAATATAACTATTAATTATTATTGCACACCCTCCGAACACCTCGACGTCACTACCTCACGTCACCCAGTCATGTGACCGCTCCCAACCAATCACGTCACGCAGAGCGAAATTTGTAGCAGCTGCGGCGGATCTCCTACTCAGACTTGCGGGGAGAGCCGGTTGACAGCTGCGTGCAGGTTCGTAACCATCTGGTCTTTACAGACGTTCGCTCTTTCGGTTGTTTTCTACTCAGCATGCTAAGTATGTCATAACCTTTTAGATCCGACTACTGGGCCGCTGGGAGTTCGTGCCGCCGTCGTGCGTGGTTTATCAAAGAAACTGGTGAGTGTTGCATGTTTGGGATGTTATGCTAACGCCGCTAGCGTTAGCATTAGCATCGGCCATTCATGATTCATGTGTCTGGGCTATGTTGTGCTAAGCAAGGCTAGCGTTACCTTGTGTTTTGGTTGCTACGTCTGCTGCATGTATTTCGGCTGTAGCACAAGCTAAATTGCTACATGCCCACAGTGAATGCATTGTTGTAATTTGTTATTGTGTTAACATGTGCAAACTATATGCCAACCTGTAGTACTTTGGATGTAGCTAAAACATGGAAACTCTGAAAGCACTTTGGATGTTTATATGAATTGTATTTTCTATGTTTAATTTATAATTTTTATTTTGTATACACATAAATGGATATAAATGAGGTAAGCTAAAAGTTAACACAACTATCTGCCATAACACCTTGGTTTGACTGGACCTGTTATTTTGATGCAGGCCAGGTGTCTCCTTTTGGAGCCGAAGATGGCGAGCTACTGAAACTACGGCTGGGAGCCAACAACCTCTGTAGCACTACAGCATCGCAGCCCTACTGGTCTGGTAGGAGGCTGTGACAGCCCCACGCAATTCTCATTAAACTGCCACAACTCCACTCACATCCCTTCCCTTCAATGGACAATATTCAATGGACAATTCCCCGTGAACACTCACTCAGACCCTCGTGGATTGTTGTGACAGTGTGTAGATTGGGTGCAAGCAACTTTGGGGATTCATTTATTTTCCCATTGTGAACCTTTGTATGTTGTTGTGTTAAATCCTGAACCAAACTGAGCCATATCTAAAGTGCACTTAAGTAATATTCTAACCGGTTGCCATAACTGCAGTTTTGTATATATTTTGGGTTTTTCTATTTTTTTCCTTACCATTTGTTGTTGTAAATATTTTGGGTTGTCATATTCACTTTGAAATACAAGGTACCTGCACTAATTAACCGCCTCTGGTGTCCTTATTAGTTGCTGATCACCAGTTCCCGCAGCCGCATCTAGACTTCTGAGCCGATTCTAGCCCATAGCCACGGTGCATTGGTTAGCCCATCTGGCTAATATTGACAACTTATTGATATTGGCTAACGAGTGCAACTACCCGCTACACGTACCTGCACTCAGTTTCCGTCATGGTCCTGGATGCATAGGCCACCGGTTTCCAATGTTCATCTTCAGCCTGCAGCAGAACTGCACCAATTCTGTCTTTTGATGCACCCTTCGAGACTTTGATCCTCTGAGTCGGGTCGAAGAATGTTAGCACAGGTGCTGTTGTTAGTGTCTCTTTGAGCCTTTGCCACGCTCACACTCGAATGCAGGATGTCTTGGCAGTAGATTGGGAATAAATTTTCTTACAAAGTTGACCATCCCCATGATGCGTAATACACCTGTGTTATCTGTGGGTCCTGGCATGTTATGTATGGCTTCAATCTTTTCTTGGTCAGGCTGAATACCTTTTGCTGAGAGCTTGTCTCCGAGGAAGATGATTTTCTGAACTCCAAACTGGCATTTTTTTTTTGTTGAGCTTCAGTCCATAACTCTCCACACGCTCAAACACACATTTCAGCCTTTCATTGTGTTCTTGGAGTGTTGACCCCCAGACAACGATGTCATCAACGTAGACTCTCACACCATCTAGTCCCTCAGTGATATGTTCTATAGCTCTGTGAAATATTTCAGATGCTGAGACGATACCAAAGGGCAACCATAGAAAGCAGTATCTACCAAAGGGTGTGTTAAAGGTGCAGTATTTGGTGCTGCTTTCATCCAGCTTCAACTGCCAGAAGCCTTGAGATGCGTCAAGCTTTGTGAAGTACCTTGCACACCATCTCACTGGTGATTTCTTCACGTTTAGGTATCTGATAATGTTCATGCTTGATGTTCTCGTTCAGATCCTTAGAGTCCATACATACTCTCAGGTCGCCATTTTTCTTCTTTGCGCACACCATGGAGTTGACCCAATCGGTTGGTTCCTCAACCTTCTTTATCACGCCAAAAGTTGTCATCCTATCCAGCTCTTTCTTGAGCTGGTTTCTCAGTGGTGTTGGAACTCGTCATGGAGCATGCACCACTGGCTGTGCATTTTCTTTGAGCTGGATTTTGTATGTGAATGGCAACATACCAAAACCTGTGAATACATCTGCAAAGCTCTGCACTATGTTGTCAACAGAGTCGCTTGGTGTACCCACTGCTGTGTTGATATGATACACTCTTTTTACCAGGTTCAGATCTTCACTGGATTTGTCACCCAGCAGTGACTCAAATCCTTCAGCCACAACAAAGAAGAGTACATGGTGCACTTTTTCTTTCACTTTTACTTTCAGCCTGCATGTGCTGAAACACTTGATACTCTGGCCATTGTAGTCTCTTAGTGCAAGCATTTTCTTCTGTATTTTTGGTTTCTCCTTCATTGCTTTAATGTCAGTCATGCTGATCAAATTTGCCTTTGCACCAGTATCAAGTTTCACAGTGATTAGAGCCCCATTTACTTGCAACACCGCTGTCCATTTATCATCTTTCACAGCACTGATTTGCTTTTCTTGCTCTCTTTCACAGTTTACAGTGCCCACGAAAAATGTCTCACTTAAATCAGTTTCCTCCACAGTGTGTACAGTTGCTCCTTTTTGTCCCTCTTTTCGTTTTGAGAAGCAATGCTTAGCATAGTGATTCTTTCCATGACAATTTGAACATTGCTTACTGAAAGCTGGGCACTGTTTCGGCTTGTGCTGGGAGCCGCAGCGCTTGCAGTTGAAGACCTTATCATCCGTCCGCTGTGCAAGTCGCATCTTCCTGCCTGTCTGTCCCTTTGAGATGGCATCCACAGCCGCGCTTTCACTCAAGGTTGTTGTGCTTGCCGCCCTATCGCCACACGTCCTCACATGCAGCTGGCAGAGTTCACTTGCCTGGCAAATCTTAATAGCTGTTTTCAGCGTCAGCTCAGTTTTTCTTAAAAGCCTCTCTCTGATCTTTTTATCCTCCACACCAAACACAATCTGGTCCCGGATCATGGAGTCCGTTAATGTAGCAAAGTTACACGTCTGTGCCTTTAGCTTCAGGTTGGTCAGAAAGTGATCAAAAGGCTCACGCTGTTGTTGTAGTCGAGAGCGAAAAACATATCTCTCATACGTTTCATTCTTCTTAGGAGAGCAGTGAGCATCAAACTTACTCAGTACAACGTCCAGTTTGTCTTTATCATCAGCGTCGTCATACACAAAGGTGTTGTACACTTCAATGGCTTGCGGGCCTGCTATTGTTAGCAGCAAAGCTATCTTCCTGGCGTCCGGCTTTGTCTCCAGCCCCATGGCCGCTATGTACAGTTGAAACTGCTGTCTGAAAACATGCCAGTTGCTGTCGACATTCCCTGTTAGTTTCAAAGTCTCTGGTGGCTTTAAAGAATCCATGTCGCTTGTCACAACTCAGCACGCTGTTAGCTGTGTTTACCTCCGTTGTACCTAAGTTTCACTTTTGGCCCACCGTCGTATCTCTTGATTTTTGCCTCGATGTCACTGTAGTTTTTACTCCTGGTACCACGTTTTGTTTGTTGTCTCCCAGAAATAAATAGTCCTTGTTTAGTTCACATCAAGAACTTTAATTTGCAAACTGGGTAGATCATGCATCCTCATACATGTTGTTTTCCTGAGTTAATCATGCTCTTCTTCCTACTACCATAACATTACTTTTTAGTCTGATAGGAACCGCCCCTGACACCTAGTGGCTAGGAGGTGTAATAACATCTAATCAACACAACATCCACTTATGAGAAGATTAACTTAATTACTCCTTCAAAATCACCCCATAAGCCAAAACACCAAAAAATAAAAATAAAAATCAAAATCAATATTTTAACTAGAAACACATTAATGGCGACGTCACATAGTCAGGAAAGTTTGTAGGCCTACAGTAAGGGGACAGTAATAATAATAATAATAATATATAGGCTATTTTTGTGTACAGCACTTTGGTCCATTGGGTTTTTAAAGTTGGTATTTTAATATGATATATTTTAATGCTAAAGCAGTAATCAGTTCTGATATAAATGGTCTGAGAGACCATGTGTATACATATACAGTACAGGCCAAAAGTTTGGACACACCTTCTCATTCAATGCGTTTTCTTTATTTTCATGACTATTTACATTGTAGATTCTCACTGAAGGCATCAAAACTATGAATGAACACATGTGGAGTTATGTACTTAACAAAAAAAGGTCAAATAACTGAAAACATGTTTTATATTCTAGTTTCTTCAAAATAGCCACCCTTTGCTCTGATTACTGCTTTGCACACTCTTGGCATTCTCTCCATGAGCTTCAAGAGGTAGTCACCTGAAATGGTTTTCCAACAGTCTTGAAGGAGTTCCCAGAGGTGTTTAGCACTTGTTGGCCCCTTTGCCTTCACTCTGCGGTCCAGCTCACCCCAAACCATCTCGATTGGGTTCAGGTCCGGTGACTGTGGAGGCCAGGTCATCTGCCGCAGCACTCCATCACTCTCCTTCTTGGTCAAATAGCCCTTACACAGCCTGGAGGTGTGTTTGGGGTCATTGTCCTGTTGAAAAATAAATGATCGTCCAACTAAACGCAAACCGGATGGGATGGCATGTCGCTGCAGGATGCTGTGGTAGCCATGCTGGTTCAGTGTGCCTTCAATTTTGAATAAATCCCCAACAGTGTCACCAGCAAAACACCCCCACACCATCACACCTCCTCCTCCATCCTTCACAGTGGGAACCAGGCATGTGGAATCCATCCGTTCACCTTTTCTGCGTCTCACAAAGACACGGCGGTTGGAACCAAAGATCTCAAATTTGGACTCATCAGACCAAAGCACAGATTTCCACTGGTCTAATGTCCATTCCTTGTGTTTCTTGGCCCAAACAAATCTCTTCTGCTTGTTGCCTCTCCTTAGCAGTGGTTTCCTAGCAGCTATTTGACCATGAAGGCCTGATTTGCGCAGTCTCCTCTTAACGGTTGTTCTAGAGATGGGTCTGCTGCTAGAACTCTGTGTGGCATTCATCTGGTCTCTGATCTGAGCTGCTGTTAACTTGCGATTTCTGAGGCTGGTGACTCGGATGAACTTATCCTCAGAAGCAGAGGTGACTCTTGGTCTTCCTTTCCTGGGTCGGTCCTCATGTGTGCCAGTTTCGTTGTAGCGCTTGATGGTTTTTGCGACTCCACTTGGGGACACATTTAAAGTTTTTGCAATTTTCCGGACTGACTGACCTTCATTTTTCTTAAAGTAATGATGGCCACTCGTTTTTCTTTAGTTAGCTGATTGGTTCTTGCCATAATATGAATTTTAACAGTTGTCCAATAGGGCTGTCGGCTGTGTATTAACCTGACTTCTGCACAACACAACTGATGGTCCCAACCCCACTGATAAAGCAAGAAATTCCACTAATTAACCCTGATAAGGCACACCTGTGAAGTGGAAACCATTTCAGGTGACTACCTCTTGAAGCTCATGGAGAGAATGCCAAGAGTGTGCAAAGCAGTAATCAGAGCAAAGGGTGGCTATTTTGAAGAAACTAGAATATAAAACATGTTTTCAGTTATTTCACCTTTTTTTGTTAAGTACATAACTCCACATGTGTTCATTCATAGTTTTGATGCCTTCAGTGAGAATCTACAATGTAAATAATCATGAAAATAAAGAAAACGCATTGAATGAGAAGGTGTGTCCAAACTTTTGGCCTGTACTGTATATCATATATGGCAGAATATATCAACTTCCAACTTGCTATGGTGAGATACATGTAAAAATGTAAGAATTTAGTCACACAGATTTTTTTTTTCATTGATATAAAAATTTATATAGCCCAGATTGTCCTGAAAAAAAAAAACAAAATATAGCATGTGTATGTAGCCTTTATAATATAATATATAATATAATATAATATAATATAATATAATATAATATTATCTTTGATATGAGCTTAAAAGTAAAGGCAGGAAAAATACCCCAAAAAGGCCTAGGGCCCAAATTAAATAACTCACACGAGTGTTACTTCTTGTTTAATCCATTTATACACACTGTTGATGTTGTGTAATTTCATATTATCCTCATTCATTTATTCAGTTGTTACCCATTTAGCTTAAATAAATTTTCATTTATCGCCAAGTCATTGTCTGTGGATATTTCTTTTGAGCAGGAATTAAGATCACTATATGGAGAATTCATAACTCAGATATTGAGAATGATTCATTATTGTTAAGCATGCTGACTAATAATAATTGGTTTATGGAGTTATTAATTTGATTAGTCGCTTCCCTCATTAGAAGGGTGGTGCCCCAAACTTTATTACGAGTGCAAACATTCTCAAAAAGGTATTTCCCCTACAGCTGTGATAAAGCTATGCCCAGTTGTTACATTACCGATCCTTGAATGGATGGAAGAAAGAGTCGCTTTGGTGGTGTGCTGCTTTGTTAGCTGGCAGAGGAAGGCGTGGTTCCAGATGCAATCTTTGTTTTGTCCTTTGTTCCAAAGGTGAAACTCTGAGGAAGCTGGTCGCTCAGGGTCTTTGCAGAGTTAGACGCTGGGTGCTAACTCACTTGATTCTCCTTGTTGCTAGAAAGCTAGTTGCAAACCTTGTGCTTACAAATCTAACTTCTCTAGGTCAGGTTTAGAGAGTCTGTGATCAGTTGCCCTCCCTTTAGTGGTTTGGGGCAATGGCCTCTGAGTTGGTCAGAGGTGGGACATCCTGGAGATGGGTGTCAAATAGCTCTCTTTGTTTGAAGAACAAAGAGCATGCAGAGAAGAAAAGCCTTCCCATGTCCAGCTTAGATTTTAATAAATGACAAATCATCTGTGGTCCTCTGAATCCCAACAGGATGGAACAGGCAACATGTTGTCTGCCCTCCCTCCGCCAAACCAGAACAGTCCAGTGAGACACATTGGGTGGTAGCTACGCCAGGGGTGAAAGTAAGCTGGTACGCTCCGGTACTGCGTACCACTTAAAGATTCAGTGGCGGTACTCAGTACCAAAAAGAGGAGAGAGCAGCTGCCTGCTCAAGCCTACATTCAGAACCAGTCACGGTCGCACTTTAGGCCAGAGAATAGATCTGCTAGCAATATATGCAGTTTTAAACACCACTTTGTCTGTTTATTAATTGCTTTTAACTCGTTCTGAATTGCTTCTGAACTGTCCGTGCTGTGTTTTGGTCCATGCTGGACGGAGCCTTGGCCGGACATTTCCCTCTTTCCCCCAGCCCCTCCCCTGGGAGAGAGTCTGGTGGTCTCCTATGAGCCCAGGCTTCGAGACGTGCAACCCTCCATTTTTGTAGCGAAAAACGCCTAAAATGACATACCCAAATTAAAATATCTGTGGCCTCTGAACCGCTCTGACTACATGCATGCATGAGGTCTTGCCAGAAAGCAAACTCTCTGAAGTTTCTTGTGAAAGTGTTAGAAACACTCTAGGTGATACAGCGACAGAGTAATGGACCTCTGAAGTCAGTAAAAAGTTGAAGATTTTGCCTAAAATAAAATAAAAAATGATTTTCAGGATGAATAACTGTCTGTGGCTTCATCTGAGCAGGTAAATGACACTGTGGGGCTGTAGGCACACTATCAATGAACATTTGTTTCAAGTTTGAAGAAAATTGCTCAAAGTATGACCATTCTACAGTGTTTTTTGCATGAAAAGATCCAGGCGGAGCTCCAAATGACAAGAGCGCTCACTCTGCTTCAAAACAGTACTATCAGTGATCAAACAACACTCAGCAAGCTTCACACATTGTACCTCATTGAAATCAGACGTGATTATGATAGCTGATGTTGTTTATGACAGAAACACCATAAAATATCACCAAATAAAGCCATATGAAATGTGAAAGTTGTGATCCTACTTTCTAGGCGGTATATCTCAGCCAAAAATAGTGGTAGGAGTGAGACTCTTACCTTTTCTAAACCAGCTACGTGTCCACTGACGGCTCGGCATGAGATCGAGAGTAATCTGTTAACTTTTCCCCTCGAAAAACGGCATAACATGGCTTGTCACCACTCATCGCTATTTTGGACTTCGTGTATTTAGGCTGCTCTGGTGCGAAATCCATAAGGAATAAAAGAAAAACGATGCCGGATTCAGGAAACCGAGAGCTTCCTGAATCCAGTGATACCAAACATCACATGGTTTGATGACGCAGTGCGCCTGTGAGATACCATTTAACAGAGGAGGGAGGGAGCGCGGACGCCGGCGTCCGAGGGGAGTTAAAGAGGTTAAATAACTTATTATACAGATATATATGGAGAAAGACGACGTTTAGAGAGCAAGCCCAAATAAGCAACTCCACTTAGAAACAAGCCAAAAGTCACGGTTAATAAGTGGACCTGGCAAGTAGCAACCCTGCGGCTTGTCCTCCTCACATTTCTTCCGTCCTCCTGCGTGCTGACATGAGATGTATCCCGCCTCTCATTGGCTGATGCTCTTTGTCAGTCGTGTCACACTTCTCCAGTTTTCTAGCATGCCAGATATCCAGTCCCAGTCACAGACGAGGGGGCGACTTGCACGTAGGCTTGTTAACACATGAGGACTCGTTGTGGCAGACTAAATGCCGACTCACCTTCAACCCAAGGTGGCTCTCAAGATCTTCTGTGACGTCAAATTTGTGGTGAAAATCGTGTAATGTGAACTAGGCTTAAGGCTACATACATTTGGGTCTGTTGAGCCACAATACATCACCTGTTAAAAAGTTACGTTAAGATGGAGCAATATCAGATTGTCAAAGTGTAGGTCTAGTTGTTCTAGAAACACCTCTAGTGTGTTCTTCCATCACGACGGTAGAACTGGAGCGTGAAGGAACACAACTGGCCGACACTGCAGTGAGTGGATATGGGAGTCTTAATTGGAAGTGATCACTACTGTGACATTGCGTCTGGAAAAGCAGAGCCCCTCTCTGGATCCATCAGTGTGCCAGACAGTAAATTTGGATGGCTTATCTAAGGAACTGTATCCATGTTTAATGTAACCCACATTTCCTACTGGGAAACTGAATCCATCTAGATTGTAACAGAAAGAAGAAGCAAAGAAACGTGACAAGGATGCAATGCAGCATTTTTAAAAAATCTGTCCAGGTCGCAAAAAATGCCCAAAAACATATCTTTAAAAAAAAAAAAAAAAAATCTGTCCAGGTCAAAGGAGAAATGTGGGGTGAGCCCCGGGAAAAATTTGAAAAATGACTTGCGCTCCAATTATATTATGACTGAGCAAAAAGACATTTTGATGAGCTCATTAAGACGTTTAAAACTAATCTGCCACTTTATGATCAATTATTGAGGTTATTGAAGTTAATGAGGAGTATTTAATCAGCTCAATTCAATTCACTTTTATTTATAAAGCCCAATATCTCAAATCACAATTTGCCTCAGAGGGCTTTACAGCATTCGACGTCCCTCTGTCCTTTGGACCCTCACAGCGGATAAGAAAAAAACTCCCCCAAACTCCCCCGTTAAAAAACCTTTAACGGGGGAAAAAAATGATAGAAACCTCAGGAAGAGCAACCGAAGAGGGATCCCCCCTCCAGGACTGACAGACGTGCAATAGATGTTGTACAGAACAGATCCTATGGATCACTAAGCTCAGAGGAGTGTTTGATACTTCTTCACATGCTACAGGTTGTTTATAGTTAAATGATTGCTTAATGACAGGCCAAAATCTGAATCCTGAGTTACTCAGTATATTGTTGGAGCTCAGACGGCACAAAGTATGATATCTATCTAATATATATATCTATCTATATATATATGATGATATCACAAAAGCCTTTTTGCAGATTTCTATATGAGAGCAAGACAGGAATGTATATGTGTAATTGACAAGCAAGAGTGAAAACATTGAATTTCCCCTCAGGGGGATTAATAAAGTGAATAAACTTAAACTTAAAACTTAACTTATCAATCAATCAATCAATCAAATTCATTTATAAAGCCCAATATCACAAATAGAGGGGGGTAGAAACCTCAGGAAGAGCAACTGAGGAGGGATTCCTCTTCCAGGACGGACAAACGTGCAATAGATGGCGTACAGAACAGATCAACATAATAAATTAACAGTAATCCGTATCAATCAATCAATCAATTTTATTTATAAAGCCCAATATCACAAATCACAATTTGCCTCACAGGGCTTTACAGCATACGACATCCCTCTGTCCTTATGACCCTCGCAGCGGATAAGGAAAAACTCCCCAAAAAAACCCCTTTAACGGGGAAAAAAAACGGTAGAAACCTCAGGAAGAGCAACTGAGGAGGGATCCCTCTTCCAGGACGGACAGACGTGCAATAGATGTCGTACAGAACAGATCAGCATAATAAATTAACAGTAATCCGTATGACACAATGAGACAGAGAGAGAGACAGAGAGAGAGATGCAGGTAATAACAGTAGCTTACAACAACATTATTGAAAGTAATAATATTATAGTTATAGTTCTGGCTACTGTGGTACAATATGTTGAAAGTATGTATTAATATCTGGCAGTATGCATGTGTGACAATAGTCATATGTGTATAATAACAGTAGAAGTATGACTAATGACTAATGATGGCAGCAGCAGCAGGAGGCATCTGGCAGGACCAAGGCAGCAGCACAACCACACACGTCACGCTGTCCAGGCACCGCTGCGATATGAGTTAATCTGAGAGACAGTGGAGCACAAAGGCTCCGGAGAAGAAGCCGAGTTAGTGACATCCAGAATGGCCGAGTTAGCAAGATGCAGTAACAGAATACGAGAGAGTGAGTATGACACAATGAGACAGAAAGAGAGACAGAGACAGAGAGAGACAGAGAGAGATGCAGGACAGACAGCAACGGTAATAGCTTACAACAACATTAATGAAAGTAATAATATTATAATTATAATTCTGGCTATTGTGGTACAATATGTTTAAAGTGTATATTAATATCTGATAGTATACATATGTGACAATAATCATATGTGTATAATAACAGTAGAAGTATGACTAATGGTAACAGCAACAGCAGGAGAGAGAAAGAAGGAGAGAAGGTGCCCGGTGTATTATGGGAGGTCCCCCGGCAGACTTACTGCTGGTATAAGGCAAGCCTGAGCCGGACCTAACTATAAGCTTTATCAAAGAGGAAAGTCTTAAGTCTAGTCTTAAATGTGGAGACGGTGTCTGCCTCCTGGACCGCAACAGGAAGATGAGAGGAGCCTGATAGCTGAAGGCTCTGGCTCCTGTTCTACTTTTGGAGACTTTAGGGACCATGAGTAACTCTGCATTCTCAGAGCGCAGTGTTATGGTGGGATAATATGGCACTATGAGCCCTCTAAGATATGACAGAGCCTGACCATTTAGAGCTTTATAAGTTAACAGTAGAATTTTAAATTCAATTCTGGATTTTACAGGGAGTCAGTGCAGAGAAGCTAAAACAGGAGAAATATGATCTTGTTTCTTAGTTCCTGTTAGTACATGTGCCGCTGCATTCTGAATTAGCTGGAGAGTTTTTAAAGACTTACTAGAGCTACCTGATAATAGGGAGTTACAGTAATCCAGCCTAGAGGTAACATGAGCGTGGACCAATTTTTCTGCATCTTTTCAGGTCAGGATTTTCGCAATATTACGCAGATGAAAAAATGCAGTCCGTGAGGTTTGTTTTAAATGAGAATTAAAAGACAAATCTTGATCAAATAAGCAACTCCACTTTAGAATCAATGTATGTAATGTAAACCCCACGAAGAGGTCAATATATCCATTATGTTATGACCAGAGTGGGAGATGCTCCAAAGGGGGATTAGACATCACTTAGGAAAATTTCAATTACAGTATCCGACTGTGATATGTGCACTCAATGAGTGTTGGTATATAGACAACCTGATTTGTAGTGCACCCGGTGTTCAAGCAGCCACCATCTTATCCATGCAAGCCAATTTTGATTTTGCAAGATGCAGGAATGAATCTGTATAAATGGAGCAAAACCTCTGGAGAGCTACAAACCTGTGGAATGATAAAAAAATGAAAATAAAAAATAAAGTTACACATGGTAAGTCGAAATGTGAAAATGGAAAGTACTGTGTTAAAAGTTCTTGGATTCATGTGGAGAATATAGCAGGATGACTTTGTTTTTGATTCGAGGGGTTTTGCTGGATTTTGTGGAGAAGAAATGGTACGCTAAAAGGAGTGTTGCAAGCTGCAGTCGGATTTCTTTCTCCCTTTACCATCACAGTGAATTGTCTCTCCCAATAAATGTGGGAACGTGGACTGAAATGGGACAATGGGACAATAGGATGAAATTTTGAATCTACGCCATCAGTGGTGCACAGTGTTACCTAACATCAGAAATTTAATGATCTCCAGATGTTATCAAGCAGTTCTCCTGGATTAGAATGCACCTGTGCAGAAAGAGGTGAGTGAGTGTACAGTAACTCTTATAACGTCTCAAACAAGAGTTACACCCTTTAAGAAGGCTGCGCTACCCAGACTTTCAGACTATTAGGTGCTCTTATTGGAGCTGGACTTAGTAAATACATCTTCACACATCTTGACATGAAAAGAGCCAGGTAAAATTGTGAACTGACTCTATGATTACTTTGCGCTGCATAAAGAACTCCTGTGGAGTCAAAGAGATACAGAGTCTACCAGAACCCACACAGTTAGAATCAGTATATTGAACGTGAAAATCTTGCAGATGTCACAACAGCCATAAATGGCAACAAGTTAAGATAAAATTCACTCTAGTGGACAGGCCCAATGTGGCTCAAACAAAGAGAAATGAATTACTTGGAAAATGACATTGAACCACAACAGAATGGTAAAGTTTTAAAGGAAAATCGGTAACACTTTATATTAAGGTACTATAATAAGCGCTAATTAATGCTTAATAAGCACAAATTAACAGTTAATGAGCACTTCAAAACAGTGTCGTATAAATGTTAATAAACTATGAATATGCACTTATTAACAACTCATAATGCGTCTTTCCAACTACTGGATCTAAAGTGGGAACCGTGTCGTATAAACGTTAATAAATTATTAATATGCACTTATTAACAGCTCATAATGCATCTTTGCAGCTACTGGATTTAAAGTGGGAACAGTGTCTTGTTGACATTCATAAACTCTTTATTATGCACTCACTAAAGTTAATAATTCTATGAAAGCCCCTACAAGGAACTTTCATTTTGAGTTGATTTTGGCGTAAGCGCCACCGCCGCTAAAAACGCAGTGGTCGACTGGTAAGGTTGAAGGCCTGTTTGGCGAGCACTTCCACGGCTTCTTGGACTGAGTATGGAGTGGTGCCTCACCTCTTTATTTCTCGGCTCTCGCTGGACCCTGTTGACGCCTGGCTGGTACCTGTCGTCGGCCCGGATGAGGTGTTCCAGCCCCGCGGCCCCTGCTGTCCTCGTCCCCGCTGGCGCGGGGTGAATCTGCGCAACCTGCAGCCTCTGTGTGTGGCTTCCTGGACTAGCTAACGCCGTGGACCCGCCGGTTCCTGCCAGGATTGGGCTGTTAAATGCTAGATCGCTAGCGAACAAAACGTTTATCCTGAAGGATTTCCTGACTTACCAAGGATTGGATTTTCTCTGTGTGACTAAGAGGTGGCTGACTGTTGGTGAGTCCAGTGCTTTCACAGAACTTTTACCCGATGATTGCTGCTATTTTAACTCCCCACAGACGTCGGGTCGAGGAGGAGGAATAGCGACTATTTATAAGAGTCACTATAGATGTAAGCAGTTAGGTAAAATGACGTGTGCCGTCTGAGTGCCGTAAATCATCATCAGCAGAAACGAGAGACTTTTGCATATCCAGTTAAAAGTTCCTTGTAGCAGCTTTAATTATGCACCTATTGCAACATCCAGATATCAATCATTATTTCAACATTAAAGAATTCTGATGTGTTCTTTTCACTCTAGTATGTTATTATTTTCTTTAGCAAAGGATCATGGGAATCTAATTTCCTCAAAATGGCATACTAAGACAAACATGAGTCATTTGAACTTAAACATTTGAGCAAATTGATTCAGAGTTAGCTGGTTTATTCACTCGTGATGAGAATTCAGCCTACCAGTGGTGGTGAAAACACAACATAAGGACATATTTCCCTTTCATATTGATTTTTAATGCAACCACTATTGTCAAAAACAGGAAAAAAGGATTGGAAACCCTAATAGTTGAATTCTGAAGTGAGTTGAGTTCCACAAAGCTCCCTTTAACCCATCAGTTTTCTGAAAGTAAGTGACAAAAGTCTCAACATCAGCCAGTCCAAAGGTGGCCAGATCAGTGATGTCTTCAGGCCAGTTGCTTAGGTCAAACATGGTGGCAGCGGCCTTCAAGACACCCATATCAAGACTGCCAAACTGCGTGGTGAGGTTGTCACAGAAGCCACTGATTAGTTTATCTTTCACTTTGTGGAAGTCATCATCACCCACTTGTTTCCTGTTGAGTTTTACACCAGATAAGGTGTTTCCGGGAAAAGGTTCCACTTCATCCAGGAAGTGCTTCAGATGCTGATCTGGGACTGTCTGAAATACAGAAGAAAAAAACTTTTACTGTCACGATTGCTAAACATACACCGTAGCATATTAATTCCTCTCTAGTTTAGTTTAGTTTAGTTTAGTTTATTTATAGTTTCGTGGACAATCCCCATTGATTGACTGACAAAGAAAAAACAGTAAATAGGGCAGCTTTAGCCAAGTCTTATAGTGTCTTATAAGCCAATAATAAATGTGGTTATTGTTCTATAATTAACCCTTATAAATCATAATTAATGTAAATAGACATCTTATTAATTAATATTTAGGATAGCTTTATAAACTGTTATCAAGTTTTTATTAAGTGCTTATAATGCTCCTATATGCAATAATATGTTGTTAATTATGCTATAATTAACACTTAGTCTTATTAATGGTAATCAACATCTTGAAAGAGGGATCCGTCCTCAGTTGCTCTTCCTGAGGTTTCTACCGTTTTTTTTTCCCTGGTAAAGGGTTTTTTTTTGGGGAGTTTTTCCTTATCCGCTGCGAGGGTCATAAGGACAGAGGGATGTTGTATGCTGTAAAGCCCTGTGAGGCAAATTGTGATTTGTGATATTGGGCTTTATAAATAAAATTGATTGATTGATTGATCTTATTCTGTTTTATAAGTGCTCATTAACTGGTTAATTGGTGCTTTTAAGCATTAATTAACGCTTATTACAGTAGCTTAATATAAAGTGTTACCGGAAAATCTGTCTATTGTGTAATCTACACGTTTGATGACTTCTGGAGGTTCAACTAAAAATGATTTACTGGAGTTGAAAAACTACAGTGATCTCAACCGAGGGTTACATGTAACTGGTTAACATTTAACCTCTCAGCCCTTTTTGGAAGACAAAGGGATATTAGAGTAAGAGGCTGGCTGCAGATTAGTAGTTGGAACTTTAAACAAAGACATCCCTGCATTCTTCCTGCTAATTCAATAAGGAAAAACATGTTTTCATAGTAAAAAGAATATTTACTAATGCACATAGGAATGCAAAATGTGAAAAGTCTTTGGCGATTAGACCCTGTAGAGATGGTATGATTTAAAGAGGGTGATGAATCCATAGTTGAAAAGGGACCCCCCCCCCCAGGGGCTAGATACTGGTGGTGGTAGAGGTGGTGAAGATGCAATGAGAGGAAGATGGAGAAGTGCTGATCATCTGGATGAGTAGAAGAGTGAGTCTTTGTTGAGCCTGTCCTGGACTCTGGATACGATGGCTGGAGGAGAACGGGGTGGAGGAGTGCACGAAGAAGCTGCCTAAAATCATGGCTGACAGCAGCAGAAGAAAAAGCAGATTTAAAATTTTGCAGTGGCATCCTGATTGGCTGAGAGAGATTGTAGCTAAGTTTGATAAGGAAAAGAGTGAACACCCATAGTCAGCTAATTAGAGGAAACAGTAGGAGTGGGATGGAGAGAGTTGTAAATGAATGAGTGCAAAGAAAGTCTTCCTGATTGAACTTGTGCTGAGCTTCATTAAAAGTCTTCTGAGTTGACAGTGAAAAAAATATCATCAGCAAGTGGAAAATTACAGCCTCAAAGATACTTCTAATCAAGTGAGAGAGAGATTCTGGATAATTAAAGGAAGACAAGTGACAAAAAGAGCGATACATACTTGTCTCATCTGTCGCAAGTACAAAGTCAAACCTGCTCAGCAGATTTCAGCACGCTTACCTGAACAGCACATTTAGGAAGTGCCTCCCTTTGAAAACACAGGAACACAGGAAGTTTATATTGCTCTTTTTACCTGTGCAGTCACAAGGACTACTCATTTAGAATAAGCGACTGATCTGACCACTAAAAACTTCCCAGTGGCATTTGGACACTTCGTGTCATGCAGAGGACTTTGTCACACAATATGTGAAATGCAAATGCAAAAACATTCAGAGGAGCCCATAAAGAACTGAACTTATTGTAGGGTTCCCTGTCGTCTTTGCTGACTGCCTTCACATGTATGATCCCTGACCTCCTAAGTAAAGATTTCGATCTAATTAACTGCTCTTGGTGTCTGGTATTTTTCTCTGTGACTGTGTCCCAGTTCTGTACTAAATCTTTACAGAAAGAGTCACTTGGTGCGGTGGCATGTGGGAGAGGCTGGTGAGGTCAGTGACATACGGACAAACTGAAATGATCCTTACAGAAGTGGAAGCAGTCGTTAATTATCGTCCCATCACTTTCACCCACGCAAGTAGTGACAGACCTGTCCCACCAACTCCCTTACATTTTCTCATGGGTCAACAGGTTAACACACTTAACTGTCACCGCAACATAAACAGTACCTGACATGAATCAAGGTCAGTTGAACAAACAACATATTACATATTTTTTTGGTGTTAAATGTAGTTTTTTTGTTGTTGGTAAATGAAGGTTATCAATAAAAATAAAACTTTTAAATTGCATTGTTAAAAATGTGAAAATATAGTATCGCCTACCAACTGAGCTTGTGCGCACGGCAGACTTGAGCGCATCCGTCTGAGGCTGTGGATCAACGCCAAGTTTTACCACTTTATCACTTTTCCCTCTAACTTGTAGCTGTTTTTTCGTTATCTTTTGAATTTAATATGAATTATGGAACCATTTTTGTCAACGTTTGTTTCTACCGTTTTGTATAATAAATTATTGATTAAAGTTTCAACAAGTTTCTTTTGGAGTGCGTGACACAAGTGTGTTTTGAAAACGACCGCGGACTGTCACCTGCTCAACGCATCAGTACCTTCGGATGCCATGACAGTAATAGCCAATAATGTCAAAATATCATTTACAGACCGATTTAACAGACGATCACTGCTGCCCGACCCGCAGGTCCATTTGCAGGTCCCGCGGGTTACGGGTTGACCTGCGCATCACTACTCAGCTCAGTCTATAAATGCTGTACACAACAGTAAGGCTATAGACATTATATTCTATTCAGGCCGGCAGAACCAGCAGTGCATCGACTCTACAGTACATGGCACTGCTGATTAACCATTTTATTGCAGCACAGAGTGTCTGCCAGCAACCAATTAATTGCAGAGGCTTCTTACAACTTGTTTCAACGGTTCCGATTTAATCAGAAGACAAATTAAACAGGATGACTAGCCAATGTGAAAATCAAAAGAAAGCATAGAATAATGTACTAAAGGAGACTGTTGTGCCATCACATTTTTTTGTGGTTTGAGAGCAAAGATCCAGTTGCCGCTGTGCAAAACTCTGCAATACAATTAGGTCCGAAAAAACCCCGGAGGAGGGCTTCGCAAGGAGTCTTTGAAAGGAGTAAAATGGCGTAAAACCGGAGAAAGCAGGCAGCACGGCCTTATCTTTATTGGCATTGTACATTTACAGTGAAAATGAATGCAACCCCCTCAATGCAAAGATAAGTAAAAAAAAAACCTAATAAAAATTTTTTTTCACATTTTTCTATCAACAACTTTGTTACAATTATTATATTTTGCTCCTTAATAAATATAAATATATATATATATATATATATATATATATATATATATATATATATATATATATATATATATATATATATATATATATATATATATGCCATCCATCCTGACCACCTCCCTGTGAATCCAGTGCGGTACATAAATGTAGTGTTTTATTAATACAAAGAAACATAATCTCTGAACATAATACAGGCAAAAATTACACCACAATGTAACTATAAATGCAATTTAGTAATATACACACACATAATTTCTAGGAGACAGGGTTGGGTGGGAAACACCAACTGTGGACAACCTTGCCTGCTGAAAACAGTGCTGCATTCTTTCGAGACTTGTTGACTCGCTCCAAGCAACACACCAACTAAAGACCTGGATCACCCAGCTGGCAGCAGCTGACAAGAGAGCTGGGAACCAGCAAAGCTGTTTAAATCAGTGCTTCCCGATGACTTGGCTGTGGGGGCTAAAATGAAAGAAAGATACAGAGGAGTATATTGTTAAGGGAACTTGGTCTTTATAACCGTTTAATTGATATTCTGTCAGAATGACTCCATCATTGACGATGCCCCTCTTTGTGCCCATCATAATTACTGTGAGTACTGTAGTGGCCTTTTCAAAGTATAAAAGCTTTGTGATTTCTGGGACTTTGCTCGGTGCTGAATCAACAGCTAAAGTTTTCTGAGGCCTCTGATCTAGGCTGTGGACTGTGCTCCTCTGTGTGGGAAGGCTCCTCCTCCCTCTTTCATTGTGCTTCACCTCCTTTCATGGTCATGTGAATATGCACAGTGATGTCAGGGTGGATGGTACCTCCCCTCAGACATACAGTAAGTTCAGACCCCATGCAGCATTCATTCCTATTTAAAGTACAATTTACTCTGCATTCAGATAGCGAAAACTCTAAAATAGCTTTTAATTCTAACTTCTTCTCAGACAATATGATGTGTACTTATCATTAAACTACTTATAAATTAAACTCCCAAAAGAAGATGCTGTTTGAACCTCTCTAACTCCGCCTGAACGCCAACGTCCTCGCTCCCCCCCTCCTCTGTTAAATGGTATCTCACAGACGCACTACGTCATCAAACCATGTGATGTTTGGTATTGCTGGATTCAGGAAGCTCTTGACTTTTCAAAAATAACATTGTTTTTCTTTTATTTATTATGTATTCCGCACCAGAGCAGCCTAAACACACAAAGTCCAAAATTGCGATGAGTGGTGACAAGTCATGTCATGCTGTTTTTCGACGGGAAAAATTAAAGGATTACTCGCAATCTTAGGCGGAGCCGTCAGTGGACACATAGTTGTTTTATAAAAGGTAAGAATCTCACTCCTACCACTATTTTTGGCTGAGACATACCGTCTAGAAAGTGGGATCATAACTTTCACGTTTCATATGGCTTTATTTGGTGATATTTTATGGTGTTTCTGTGTCAAAAACAACATCAGCTATCATAATCACTCCTGATTTCAATAAGGTACAATGTCTGAAGCTGGCTGAGCGTTGTTTGATCACTGATTGTATTGTTTTGAAGCTGAATGAGCGCTCTTGTCATTTGGAGCTTTGCATGGAAAAAACACTGTAGAATGGTAATACTTTGAGCACTCTTCCTCAAATTTGAAACAAATGTTCATTGATAGTGTGCCTACAGCCCCACAGTGTCATTTACCTGCTCACAGTCTGCACACAGACAGTTATTCATCCTGAAACACATTTTTTTTTATTTAGGCAAAATCTTAATTTTTTTACTGATTTAGAGACTCATTACTCTGTCTCTGTATCACCTAGAGTGTTTCTGACACAAGAAACTTCAGGGAGTCTTCTTTCTGGCAAGACCTCATGCATGCATGTAGACAGAGCGGTTCAGACGCTACAGTCATTTTAATTTAGGTATGTCATTTTAGGCATTTTTGCTACAAAATGGGGGTGGAGTGCAAGAAGGTCCAGTGTGTGAGATTTAGTGGCATCTACCAATGAAGCTTCACATATGAATCTTCTCCTGTGTGCCAAATGTGCAAGAGTACGGAGCCCGTTAAAGGTCAAGTCGGAGATTTTTTTTTGGACTGACTTTTGCGTCCCCTCGCATTACTTTTGCGTCCCCTCGCAATACTTTTGCGTTACCTCGCAATACATTGCGTTACCTTGCAATACTTTTTGCATTCCCTCACAATCATTTTTCCGTCCCCTCGCAATAGTTTTGCATTCTCTCACAATAGTTTTGCATTTCCTTGCAATAACGTTTTGGATTCCCATGAGCCACCTGTCACTTCCTCTTAGATGCCCGCACTGATCGGTGACCTAGTGAACTTGTATAAAGCTGGCGAGATCTCCTTTTAAACTGTAGTGCTGTTATTTTCTTTCACGCTGTTGTAAGTAGCCTACTTAATTAGGTTGGGGAACCAGCACCGTGCCGGTTCTGTGTCAGTTGAAATGTGCTATTTGTGACTCTGGGCCCAACTCTGCCACTGATTGGCCAGTCTGACAATCTTAATACATAAAGAACATTAGTGAAACACATAGTTACTTGTTCCACAGACGAAAGACACCCGTTGTAATACACCCGCTGTAAGTAACTTTTAACATACGTGAGTTTTTGTGACTCTTGGCTCTTGTCCCCTAACTAACGCTTGTTTCTGTTTCACTAACGATATTTTCACCCGATTAAGTCACATTCTGTTATTTCCCGTTATTTCCTCTGTAAACCTAACGTTACAGCAGCCTACAAGCATGCTGTGTCAATAAATCAGCTCAGACACTGTTAGAAATGTAGTATTTAGCCTAATAACATCATGCTACAGCAGTAATGATGTCAGCTTTAGTCAAATGGCTCTAGCTCTCCCGGTAAATGTCATAAACTCTGGATATATTTTCCCTGTATGTTGACATGATAATGGTAGCATTTCCCAGACCGCTCTTAGCACTAAGAGCTTCTTAGGAACGCTCTTAGGTGTCTGTTTTATGAAGATCGATTTTGTTTTTGTTTTTTTGACCCTCCCCGAAACTACACATATTAGCCATGTTTCCCACTTAAGACCGATCTTAAGACTTAAGAGCACAGTTAAGAATGTCTTAGCTAAGAAGGGTTGCTAAGATAAGAGTGTTTTCCAGATGCGTTCTTAATGCCCTTCTTAGGATCACTCTTAAGTACGCTCTTTAAGAAGCTCTTAACAGGAGCTGGCTGTTGCAGCCACAGCCTGGCCTCCAGTTTTTTCCTTGTGTTTCCCCTACCCTTGTGTCCCCTGTGCTCCTGTCTGTTTCTCTGTCTGTGTCTGTGTGGTGGGCGTGGCGCTCCTCTGCTTCCGGCTCCCTGGTCACTGCTGATTTGACACACCTGTTCCAAGCCAGTCACCTGCAAACCATCAGCTCATCAGCCCTGCAGTATATCTACCCCAGTTTTCCAGCCGCTCATCGCCAGATTGTTTCACTGCTGCGGTAGTACGCTTCAGGCCAAATCTATAGTGTTCTAAAGCTTTGCTTCTCTGTGACTCTTCGGTGCTTAACTTAATTTACTCTTCTGCTGCAGATCCATCACCTGCTCATCCAGCTGCCAGCCACTTACCTGCACGTCCGCCTCTCCACATCACTGCTGCCTTCATCTACTGTGGATCTCCTTGCCCTTGCCATCAGCCCTCCATCCAATACCCCCCCTCTACAATAAAAGACTTTATATCAACAACACCCCTCTCCGTGTCCTGCACTTGGATCTCCACCTTTGTTCGTAACAGAACAATCTGGCCAACATGGACCCAGCGGACACAGGGGAACCCCGCCCTGCCCCAGATGAGCTTCGCCATGCGCTCGCCAGCCAAGGCGTGCTTGTGGGCCAACATGACCAGGTTCTCCGTGAAGTTGTGGAAACCCTCAGGAATCTCTCAGCCAGTGTTCATCGGATCGGAACTCAGGTAGAACAACTCTCCTCGCAGCCCACACCTCCACAACCTGCCACCCAGGCTGACCCCCCTACTGCTGCACCTCCCCCAGCCCCTCCTGTTTATCAGCCCAGAGAGCCTAACATTCCCCCACCAGAGCGTTATGCAGGTGATTTAGGCACTTGTAGGGCTTTCCTCACTCAGTGTTCTCTTATCTGAACTGTCATTACCTGCATCTCTCTCTCTCTCTCTCTCTCTCTCTCTCTCTCTCTCTCTCTCTGTCTCATTGTGTCATATGGATTACTGTTAATTTATTATGCTGATCTGTTCTGTACGACATCTATTGCACGTCTGTCCGTCCTGGAAGAGGGATCCCTCCTCAGTTGCTCTTCCTGAGGTTTCTACCGTTTTTTTTTTCCCCGTTAAGGGTTTTTTTTTTGGGGAGTTTTTCCTTATCCGCTGTGAGGGTCATAAGGACAGAGGGATGTCGTATGCTGTAAAGCCCTGTGAGGCAAATTGTGATCTGTGATATTGGGCTTTATAAATAAAATTGATTGATTGATTGATTGATCTTTGAGCAGCAGCCCTACACCTATTGTACTGATGCAGCTAAGATTGCTTTTGTAATGGGGTTACTTAGGGGGAAAGCACTAGACTGGGCTACGGTGGTTAGGGAGAGCCAGCCTAACTTCAGCGTGTCCTTTACTGCTTTTGTCTCAGAAATGAGGAAAGTGTTTGACCACCCTGTCCGGGGGGGGGGGGGACGCTGCCAAATGGCTCCTTTCGCTTCGGCAGGGCTCTTGTAGTGTAGCGGAGTTTTCGGTGGACTTTAGGACGGTAGCGGCAGATTCTGGGTGGAATGACACAGCATTACAGGGGTTGTTTTTGAGTGGGCTTAGTGAACAGCTCAAGGATGAGTTAGCGGCCCGAGATGACTCAGACAGCCTAGACTCTTTAGTCTCCCTGGCTATTAAGTTGGATAATCGCCTGCGTGAGCGGCGTAGGGAAAAAGCCAGCCGTCAACCTCCCTTGCCCACCTCAAACCCCTCCCCTCCATCTTTCCCGGGAACAGCTTCAGGGTCCTTCCTAGCTCACCGCTCCTTCCCCAGTCCCAACACTCCCACTTCCACAGAAGAGGAGCCCATGCAGCTGGGTCGAGCCCGTCTCTCACCGGAGGAACTTCTCCAGAGGATGAAAGCTGGAGAGTGTATTTACTGTGGTCGGTCCGGCCATTTTCTTGCTTCCTGTACCCATCGACCAAAAGAGGCGGCTCGCCAGTAGCAGTGGGGGTTCTGGTGAGCCGAGCTTCTTCTTCACAAAGCCCCCGACCCAGAATGCAACTTGAGGCCACGCTATGCTGGAACCAGCAGTCCCTGCCACTGCTCACACTAGTGGACTCTGGGGCTGACAAAAATTTTCTGGACATCCACTTCGCTGCACAAGCCGGAATCGCCACTGAACCACTGGAAGTCCCCATTGATGCGAATGCTCTCAACGGTAAACTCTTCGCCTGGATCACCCACCACACCAAACCCTTGCATCTAATCCTCTCTGGTAACCATCGTGAGTACATTCAGTTCCATCTGATTTCCTCCCCTCTCTCTCCCATAGTTTTAGGCCAGCCCTGGTTAATTAAACACAATCCCCATATTGACTGGTCTCTGGGTAAAGTTGTTAGTTGGAGCCCTTTTTTTTGTCCTCGTGTCTGCAATCTGCCCTAGCTCCAGTAGGGGCCACCACTTCCCCATTGAACATTGAGCCTCCTGACCTGTCAGCCGTTCCCCCAGTCTATCATGCTTTGGGTGAAGTGTTCAGTAAACAGCTCGCTCTCTCTCTTCCCCCACATCGTCCTTACGACTGTGCTATTGACCTCCTCCCCGGTGCCCCTCTGCCTTCCAGTCGTCTGTTTAACCTATCTCGTCCAGAGAGAGAGGCAATGGAGAAGTACATCCATGACTCCCTGGCTGCCGGAATCATTCGCCCGTCCTCTTCCCCTGTTGGAGCTGGATTTTTCTTTGTTTCTAAAAAGGACCACACCCTCCATCCCTGCATTGATTACCGGGGTCTCAACGCCATCACTGTCAAAAATAAGTATCCTCTGCCCCTTATCAACTCTGCTTTTGAACCCATCCAGCAGGCCACCATCTTTTCAAAACTCGACCTGAGGAATGCCTACCACCTCATTAGGATTCGGGAGGGGGATGAGTGGAAAACGGCCTTCAACACACCCTTAGGTCATTTTGAGTACCTGGTCATGCCCTTTGGGTTAACTAACGCCCCTGCCATTTTCCAGGCCCTAGTGAATGATGTGCTACAAGACTTCCTCAACCGTTCAGTCTTTGTCTACCTAGACGACATCTTGATATTCTCCCGCAATCCTGATGAACATGTTCAACATGTAAAACAAGTGCTACAGAGGCTGCTGGAGAACAAACTCTTCGTGAAGGCAGAAAAATGTGAATTTCATGTCAAATCCGTGTCATTCCTGGGCTACATCATTGAAAGTGGGCAAGTGAGGACGGACCCAGAAAAGGTCCAGGCAGTGGCAGAGTGGTCCAAACCTACCACAGTTAAGCAACTGCAGCAGTTTCTCGGCTTTGCTAACTTCTACCGCCGCTTTATCAGAAACTACAGCCGAGTGACAGCGCCCCTGACCCAACTAACCTCATCTGCTACCCCCTTTTCTTGGACTCCTGAGGCAGATGCAGCTTTCACAGATCTTAAGAAATGTTTTACATCTGCTCCAGTACTCACCCACCCTGACCCCTCTCGGCAGTTTATTGTGGAAGTGGATGCCTCCAGCTCCGGGGTGGGGGCCGTGCTCTCCCAGCGCTCTGTTACTGACCAGAAGCTGCATCCCTGCGCCTTTTTCTCTCGCCGTTTGACCCCTGCCGAGCGAAACTATGATGTCGGTGATCGGGAGTTGCTGGCTGTTAAGCTAGCTCTGGAGGAGTGGAGGCATTGGCTGGAGGGAGCAGAGCATCCATTCATAGTGTGGACTGACCATAAAAACCTGGCTTACATTCAAACTGCCAAGCGGCTCAACTCCAGACAGGCCCGCTGGGCACTGTTTTTTGGTCGGTTCTCCTTCATTCTCACTTACCGTCCTGGCTCCCGGAACCTCAAGCCAGATGCCCTCTCCCGTCAGCATGCCCCTGAGGAAACACTTCCCTGTCCTGACACAATCTTGCCTGCATCCTGTGTGGTGGCTGCAGTAACCTGGCAGATTGAGTCTCTTGTTAAAGAAGCTCAGCAGGGCCACCCCAACCCAGATAACTGCCCCACTAACCTTCTCTTTGTTCCCAACTCTGTCCGGTCTCAAGTGCTCCAGTGGGCTCACAACTCCCGGTTTGCCTGTCATCCGGGTGTCAACCGCACCCTCTCCCTCTTAAAGCAGCGTTTCTGGTGGCCCACTAGTGTAGCTGACACCCGTGCCTTTGTTGCAGCCTGTACAGTGTGTGCCCGCTCCAAAGCCTCCCATCAACCTCCCTCTGGCTTACTCCGCCCCTTGCCGGTCCCTGGACGTCCATGGTCTCATATTGCTCTGGATTTTGTTGCTGGACTCACCCACTCATTCTCACCATTTCCATGTTTTTCGCCTCCATGGGATTCCCACAGACTTAGTGTCTGACCGCGGCCCCCAGTTCATCTCGCAAGTCTGGAAAGCCTTCTGCAAAGCCCTTGGAGCTATGGTGAGTCTGTCCTCTGGTTACCATCCACAGACTAATGGTCAGACAGAGCGGGCCAATCAAGACTTGGAAGCTGCACTCCGCTGTGTGGCCTTCAAGAACCCTTCCTCCTCCCAGTCTCCCAGTCCAGTGCCGCCACAGGTATGTCACCTTTTGAATGTGCTATGGGGTTCCAACCACCTCTGTTTCCAGCCCAGGAGGATGAGGTCTCTGTTCCCTCAGTCAAGGCGCACCTCCGTCGATGCCGTAAAATTTGGAGACATGCGCGTGCTGCCTTGCTGCGCTCCGCTGACCGCAACAGATACATTGCAGACCGCCATCGGAGACCAGCTCCCAACTACCAACCAGGTCAGAGAGTTTGGCTTTCCTCCAAAGATCTCCCTTTAAAGACTGTTTTCAGGAAACTTTCACCCCGTTATGTTGGTCCATATGAGATTGATTCAGTTATTAACCCCAACGCAGTTAGACTCAAGCTGCCCCCCCACATCAAGGTTCATCCCACATTCCATGTCTCTCAGCTCAAACCAGTTTCCTCCAGTCCTCTGTCTCCTCCAGCTGCAACCCCCCCTCCCCCCCGCATCATCGATGACTACCCAGCTTACACCGTCTGGCGACTGTTGGATGTGCGCCGCCGAGGCCGGGGCTACCAGTACTTGGTGGACTGGGAGGGTTATGGGCCAGAAGAGCGCATCTGGGTTTCTCGTCGGGATATCCTGGACGCATCCCTGGTTCAGGACTTTCATAGGGAGAATCCGGACAAACCTGGTGGGTCGCCTGGAGGCGCCCGTTGAGGGGAGGGTACTGTTGCAGCCACAGCCTGGCCTCCAGTTTTTTCCTTGTGTTTCCCCTACCCTTGTGTCCCCTGTGCTCCTGTCTGTTTCTCTGTCTGTGTCTGTGTGGTGGGCGTGGCGCTCCTCTGCTTCCAGCTCCCTGGTCACTGCTGATTTGACACACCTGTTCCAAGCCAGTCACCTGCAAACCATCAGCTCATCAGCCCTGCAGTATATCTACCCCAGTTTTCTAGCCGCTCATTGCCAGATTGTTTCACTGCTGCGGTAGTACGCTTCAGGCCAAATCTATAGTGTTCTAAAGCTTTGCTTCTCTGTGACTCTTTGGTGCTTAACTTAATTTACTCTTCTGCTGCAGATCCATCACCTGCTCATCCAGCTGCCAGCCACTTACCTGCACGTCCGCCTCTCCACATCACTGCTGCCTTCATCTACTGTGGATCTCCTTGCCCTTGCCATCAGCCCTCCATCCAATACCCCCCCTCTACAATAAAAGACTTTATATCAACAACACCCCTCTCCGTGTCCTGCACTTGGATCTCCACCTTTGTTCGTAACACTGGCCACTGCTGTGGTGCTGAAACTAAATCAATCGATGTCAAGCAAATCGATCACCCACCACTTAATCAGCGCATAAGTCACACACAGCGCTGCTAACTAACGCACTAATTCCCTGCTGCTTGTGTGTGTTCTAATAATTCTAATGAAAAACTAAGACGATAAATATTTGTTCATGACCTATTTTCATGATGAAAACAAGATTACAGTACAACTAAATAAGAAGTAGTCTTGGTAAGAGAATCACAAGGAAATGTATTATATTTATACAAAAATATGAAAGACGGACAAAAGGACAAATGATCTTAAGGACCTGCATTGTATCCTGACCAAATTGTATCCTACTCGCATTCATCAGCATTGTGTCTCTGCATCATGGATAAGGGATGGATAACAACATTGTGTCTCTGCATCATGGATAAGGGGCTATACTTGATGTGCGTTACAGAGACCTGGCACCAGCCAGAGGTGTACTTCTCTCTAAATGAAGCCTGCCCTCCTGGATATAACTTCTTAGAGAAAGCTCGCAGCTCTGGTCGAGGTGGCGGCCTGGCGGTCATATACTGGCAGGAATTAGAACTGTCGCCCCTCTCTCTGCCTACACTATCCTCGGCTGAATGCCTTGCATTCAAATGCAAGCCCCCCTTCTCCATTACCATACTCTTCATCTACTGGCCCCCTAAGCCCAACCCAGCCTTCATCCCTGAGATGCACAACCTCCTCACCACACTCTGCACAACCTCTGCCAGTACTTTAATATTAGGGGATTTTAATATTCACGTAGGGGCGGCATGGTGGTGTGGTGGTTAGCACTGTCGCTTCACAGCAAGAGGGTTGCTGGTTTGATCCCAGGTGTGGGAGCCCTTCTGTGCGGAGTTTGCATCTTCTCTCCATGTCAGCGTGGGTTCTCTCCGGGCACTCCGGCTTCCTCCCACAGTCCAAAGACATGCAGATTGGGGACTAGGTTAATTGATAACTCTAAATTGTCCGTAGGTGTGAATGTGAGCGTGAATGGTTGTTTGTCTCTATGTGTCAGCCCTGTGATAGTCTGGCGACGTGTCCAGGGTGTACCCTGCCTCTCGCCCAATGTCAGCTGGGATAGGCTCCAGCCCCCCCGCAACCCTCAAGAGGATAAGCTGTTAGAAGATGAATGAATGAAAGAATATTCACGTAGACACCCCCTCCCTCCGGTCTGCAGCTGATTTCCTTCAACTACTGGACTGTCTCAACCTCCAACACCACATTGAAGTCCCCACACACTCCAAGGGACACACTCTAGACCTGATCATCACAAACTTGCAGGTATATGATCTGGGTGTATCAGACCACAAGATCATCTCACTGGAGCTGTCTTTCCCCACCCCATACACCATGCCCAAGCAGGAGATCCATTTCAGGAACCTGAAAAGCATCAGCACAGATGCTCTGGCCTCTGACCTTCAACATTTCTCCTCCAACCCTGCAGACCTCTCCTCAGTCACGGAGGCAGTTGATTACTACAACCAGTCACTAAACACCCTGCTGGATCTCCATGCACCTCTGAAGACCAGAGCCTTCTTGCGCTCAGCCCCATGGTACACCAGTGAGCTGCGGGAGAAGGTCACAGTTCTACTCAAACATCATCAATAATAGCCCTGGTAACTCCAAGAAATTGTTCTCCACCATAAACCATCTCCTGAAACCACAAGCACTCCCCCTTTCTGAAGCCTCAGAGGAGCGGTGCAACAGCTTCGTCACTTTTTTCAGGAAAAAAGTTCATCAGGTCAGGTCTCTCCTCTCCAGCTCTACCAACCCCCCTGCCCGGATGGCCCACCCACAGTCTGGAACCGCCCAACCTCTCTGTTGTTTCTCAGACACCACACAGCAGGAAGTTGAGAACATCATTAAGTCAATGAAACAATCCACCTGTGCCCTGGACCCCCTCCCCACAGCCCTGGTGAAAGCCAACCTCTTTGCCATCAGCCCCCTTATCACCAAGGTCATAAATCACTCCCTTCAGGCCAGTCACGTTCCATCTGCCCTGAAAACTGCTGTCATTAGACCTCTTGTTAAAAAACCCACCCTTGACCCTGATGTTTTCTCAAACTACAGAGCCATCTCCAACCTTCCATTTATATCCAAGGTATTGGAAAAAGCAGTTGCTGCACACCTTCAGGACCATCTTAAGCAAAATGATCTGTATGAAAAATTTTAGTCCGGTTTCCGTCCTGGCCACAGCACTGAAACAGCTCTGGTCAGGGTCACCAATGACCTCCTGATGACAGCGGACACCGGCTCCCCATTCCTACTCATACTTCTGGATCTTACAGCTGCATTTGACACTGTGGACCAGGCCTGGAATTTCGTCATTTTAGGGCCAAGGCCACTTGGCCTTTTGTGTTGTCAATTTTTTGAGGGCACAAAGGCCAAAAGCCAGGGCAGCAAGGCCATAAAATAAAACAATGATTTTAAGTCCACGTTCATAATGAATTTAAGGACTAACGATGTATAACTATCTGTGAAATTAATAAATAAAACAAGCTCAAGTAATAATAATGAGTATAATAAGTAATAATGCGATTTATTTAATAGTACTAATAGACCCAATGTGTTTTAAATATAGAACAACCAGGTTTATGTATTTATAAGCAAACAATCTTAAATATTAGGCCTAAATATTTTTTGAGTGTACATGATAAACTGATTCACTGAACAAGACTGGCTTACAATTAGCCTATTTTTGATGTGTTGTTAGATAGCTAACAAACAAACAAACTACAGCAGGGCTATTCATTTAGGCTACTATTTCAACTGGGCCACATTTTTAGCAGTGAGCAACCGATCCACTTTTTTTTTTTTGCATACATATATTTATATACAGGCATGGCCGTCCTCAACGTGATGCAGAAACAGAATATAAATGAGCTATCAATGCACAGAAGCATAATAAGTGACATTAACAGTATCTAATAACACACACTATCTCTCTACCAGCATTAGAGCTTAGATTCTCTGCCCGGCCCGACCCGGCTTGGGCCTGCGGGCCGGGTCGGGTCGGGCCGGGAGCCCCCCTCCCTCTGACGGGCCCAGGCCGGGCCGGTCAGATATGACGTTTTTTTTTTTTTGTTTGTTTTTTAAGCTATGATTTGATAATGTTATAGGTTATCTATGTATTGTTGTATTCTGTGTTCTGTTCTGTTCTGTATTGTTGTGTTCTGTGTTCTGTGAGTTAATGGCATGTTTGGGATTGAATGAGGTGCGGGGTGCGAGTGTGACGGGGATGAGGAGGGCTGTGTGAGTGCGCGTGCTGGTGTGTGTATGAGCGAGCTGGAAGAGAGAGCAGGAGTGCACAGATGGAGTTACAGCCAAGTTATTGTTTGTTGGTTGTTTTGGCGTGGTTACGGCCAACAGTAACCTGTATTGTTCAGTAATAAACGGTGGTTTAATTGCCGAATAACTGTGTCATCCTTTCCACACGTCCAATGTTGCAACATTGTGCGTGCACAGCCCTTCACCACCTGGATCCTAAAATAAACACCTGTTTTATTACATAATCATGCTTCCGTGTTGCGCCATTCATTAAGATCCTATATTTCTGTCATTCAAATAACAAGAATTGTGGTTTAATACTCTTAATTATAACAGCCAACTTATTGAAAAATGTCGGGTTTAAATTGGGCTTGGACCCATAATTACAGTTAATTGGACGGGACGGGCCGGGCTGGACATAACGTGCATGGGCTCGGGCTGGGTCGGGCTGAATTTTTTGGGCCCGATCTAAGCTCTAACCAGCATCTCCCTCTCCCCTCTCCTCCACACACACACACACACATGCACCTCACCTCCTGATGCTTTCCTTATAGGTCAGTTACACAGGATATAGTTTTAATACAGTCCATGGCAGCAACAGTCATGTTTACAACAACAAAGTCACTATTTAAAACCTAATAATATCTCGCTGGAATATAAATATTCTTCCTGACATCACAATACTGAGTGAAGAAAGTCACGTTATCTCAGCATGAAGACAGACATCAGTATCAGTCATTTATCCTGCTCTCTGTCCCTCCTCTACTGAGGACACTCACTGTCTGCAGGTCGGCTGCCTCAGGTACATCTTCAGATAAAGTGTTAGCCTACATACAGACAGCTTTCATTTAGTTTGTCTTTAATATTTCACTGTTAGCACCAAGAGCGCGATGTGCTTTTGTCGACTGCGATCATAAATCATTATCAGTGTTGGGTAAGGGTTACTTTAAAAGTAATCAAAGTACGTTACTGCCTTACTTTTTAAAAAAATAACCAGTTACTTTACTGCGTTACTCCCTGAGTAAAGTAACTCAATTACTTTAAAAGTACTTCCAACCTTACTCCCTGAGAAAAGTAACTCAAGCACTTTTAAAGTACTTTTGAGTATTCTACATTTTCTATTGGGCAATGGACCACAGGGCCCTAAGCCTACATTTTTTTGTCTCCAAAATTAAAGTTATGGACCACTTGCCCTTCACTAAGATCCAATTCTCCCATCACAGCCGTCACTTTGACCAGTAGAAACACACAACGATCTGCTGCCGTAGACAGTATGACAACAACACCCCAGCATTTTTAATATTTCCTCTAGGGATGTTACCACACAGAGTAAAAGGGGGAAATGATGGTGTGAAACAGCAGAGGCACTTTGTCAACCCGCTGAGTTAACGTTACTGTCATTAGCATCAAGCTAGCAAAAAATGGTAGGGGAGAGCCGCCTTGAATGTAACGCGTCAAGGTTGTAACATCCACGTTTTCTCTTGATTGGTCAATGCGGTCATGACGTCATCACGTCAGCATGTGACGAGTACCGTAATACATGTGCCCAGGAAATTTCAAGTCTTCTCATCCATGCTGCAGGGAGATATCCGCGGAGAAGCTGGTTTTCCACAAAGTAAGTAAAAATTCACTCCCACAGTATTTTTTGACAACAGATTTTTTATTTAATGTTACAGAGCTAAAATCCACTTGGGTGTCTGTATGTATAAGTTCGTCACTAGTTTGCATCGTTTTAACACGTTATGATTGTTAGGTCCGCTCTGTAAACAACGCCAAATGAACGGTGCGCCGAGCGGCCCAGTTGTAACACGTTACATTTGAGACGACGGCAGAAATTTGCAAGCGCAGCTCGAATAATTCTGCTCTTTGTTTGCTTTTTTGTTTGTTTTACAGAATGTCCCCACAAAGGACCACAAAAAGGGGCTTGATATCAGCTGATGTGCTAAAGGCAGCCTCAGATGAGGTGTTAAAAGGGGGGCTGTCTGTGCGAAGAGTGGCCAAAGACTATAAAATGTGTATGGGGGAAATGTTCTGTTGTGTTGGTTTTGTTGTGTAAGTTGTAGGCTGATTTTTACTTTGTTATGTGCCTTATAACCTAGCAAATGTTTTAATGTGAACACATTTTTTTAATCCTTAATCTTTTTAATCTTTAATCTGACTCTTTCCCCTTGACTGCTGTAACACTGGAATTTCTCAATTGTGGGATCAATAAAGGTGTGTCTTATCTTTTAATATTTCTGGATGCTGTGTTTGTGCACTTTGTTCTGTGTGGCATGTTCTTTACGCCATCGAGGTCAGTTTTACCTTTAAATTGGTAGCCTATTTTTGCAGTTTTGCCTTTTAAAAAATGCACTAGATGCTGAACTGCACATATTATGATGTTCTTTGCACTGAGATGTAGGCCTAGTCCTACCTTGAAATGTAATAGGCTAACCTATTTGGTTCTGTCTGTAGGCAAATGTTATTGTAGCCTATTTTGGGTGCACCTTGAATGCACTTCTTTATGCAACTGACATTTTAAGTCAAGAGTTTTTGCAATAAAACTTTAAAATACAAATAGACTGTTTTTCTATAGCATAGACTGTAAAAAATAAGTGATTTGGGGTGTTGCTACATATTTGACCCTGCAGGGGTCAGTGCAGGTATGAATGGGACTTGTCCAAAAGTCATGCACCATATTTGCCAATATTCTGTGTTCAGTCAGCTGTCATTCAGTTATATTCTAAGTCAAATTAGGGTTGTATAACATTTTTACAACTCCATCAGTCAAAGTCACTAACTTTATAGGCATAATCAATGCATTTTCCTATCAAGGAATTCACACAAACGCTCCATCTGGTACATCCGGTAAGTTTTAGTAATATACAATATTTTTGATACATTCTTATCACATTCTTGGTATGAAAGAAACGTTAAACAGTTGCCTGAATGAAATATAATTGATTTGACCTGAAAACGATGAGTTTAATGCTACTTTTTAGCAGTATTACAATTGTAACTCCTGCTGTTACAATTAAGACTCAAACACGCTTCAGTTGTAACATCGGACAGAGTCTGCTTTCAGTTTTATTACTCGAAACCTGTTTTATCAATTGAAAAACTTTAAGTGGTTTATAATAGCAGACATGTGTTGGTGCTTTGCCTGAAAATATTACATATGTAGGTAAAACGATCTCTGAGTAACAGAGTGAAAAGTGAAAAACGTTACAATTGTGGCAGCTCTCCCCTACATTCTCACGGTCAGACATAAAGTAATAACATTGACAAATAGCGGCGGGGCTTTTACTCACCACAACTGCAGAGGCTCCCAGCTTCATTTGAAACAAACTACATTATAGACGGTCCGTTATTTATTAATCCCTCTGTGTGTTTATATAACGTTATTTACTTTTTATCCACTCCATTGTCTTTGTAAAGTTAACATATCGCAACACTTCAAATTAAAAGCCCCTTATAACCTCAGCTGAGAGAATCCCTCCATTTTCTAAATAGGCTTTTATTCTGAAACATTTGTCAGGAGTGCATAGTTGGAGTTACAGCTAAGTTCTTGTTTGTTGGTTGTTTTAGTAACCTGTACTGTTCAGTAATAAACGGTGATTTTCCGAATAACTGCATCATCCTTTCCATGCTACAGTATAGCAAGCATAAATAAAACAACAACTACTGTACACAGTAGGATTCAACGGCTTTGTTCAACTTAACCACATACTTTGAAATGAAAAAAAGTGCCAGGGAAAAATAAATCCGCGAACCCACGCGCGTATCGGCCAATGCCGATACAAGTAAAAAACTCAAATATCGGCCTGATATATCGGCCGGCCGATGTATCGGTCTATCCTTAATATATATATATATATACACTCAACAAAATATAAACGCAACACTTTTGTTTTTGCTCCCATTTTTCATGAGCTGAACTCAAAGATCTAAAACATTTTCTATATACACAAAAGACCATTTCCCCTCAAATACTGTTCACAAATCTGTCTAAATCTGTGTTAGTGAGCACTTCTCCTTTGCCGAGATAATCCATCCCACCTCACAGGTGTGGCATATCGAGATGCTGATTAGACAGCATGATTATTGCACAGGTGTGCCTTAGGCTGGCCACAATAAAAGGCTACTCTGTTTTGCTTTATTGGGGGGGTCTGAGGGGGTCAAAAAACCAGACAGTATCTGGTGTGACCACCATTTGCCTCAGGTTGTTGATTGTGGCCTGTGGAATGTTGGTCCACTCCTCTTCAATGGCTGTGCGAAGTTGCTGGATATTGGCAGGAACTGGAACACGCTGTCATATACGCCGATCCAGAGAATCCCAAACATGCTCAATGGGTGACATGTCCGGTGAGTATGCTGGCCATGCAAGAACTGGGATGTTTTCAGCTTCCAGGAATTGTGTGCAGATCCTTGCAACATGGGGCCATGCATTATCATGCTGCAACATGAGGTGATGGTCGTGGATGAATGGCACAACAGTGGGCCTCAGGATCTCGTCACGGTATCTCTGTGCATTCAAAATGCCATCAATAAAATGCACCTGTGTTCGTTGTCCATAACATACGCCTGCCCATACCATAACCCCACCGCCACCATGGGCCACTCGATCCACAATGTTGACATCAGCAAACCGCTCACCCACATGACGCCACACATGCTGTCTGCCATCTGCCCTGAACAGTGAAAACCGGGATTCATCTGTGAAGAGAACATCTCTCTAACATGCCAGACGCCCTCGAATGTGAGCATTTGCCCACTCAAGTCAGTTACGACGACGAACTGCAGTCAGGTCGAGACCCCGATGAGGACGACGAGCATGCAGATGAGCTTCCCTGAGACGGTTTCTGACAGTTTGTGCAGAAATTCTTTGGTTATGCAAACCGATTGTTGCAGCAGCTGTCCGGGTGGCTGGTCTCAGACGATCTTGGAGGTGAACATGCTGGATGTGGAGGTCCTGGGCTGGCGTGGTTACACGTGGTCTGCGGTTGTGAGGCCGGTTGGATGTACTGCCAAATTGTCTGAAACGCCTTTGGAGACGGCTTATGGTAGAGAAATGAACATTCAATTCATGGGCAACAGCTCTGGTGGACATTCCTGCAGTCAGCATGCCAATTGCATGCTCCCTCAAAACTTGCAACATCTGTGGCATTGTGCTGTGTGATAAAACTGAACATTTTAGAGTGGCCTTTTATTGTGGCCAGGCACACCTGTGCAATAATCATGCTGTCTAATCAGCATCTTGATATGCCACACCTGTGAGGTGGGATGGATTGTTAATAATTGGCAAACTTTCTGGGGAAAACCTGGTCTTATTAGGAGAGACAGCATTCACCCCACTTTGGATGGAGCTGCTCTCATTTCTAGGAACCTGGCAAATTTTATTAGTAATTTAAATCCCTGACAACCCAGAGTTGAGACCAGGACAGAGAGTTGCAGTCCTAAACGCCTCTCTGAGCTTCTAGTTCAGTTACCCAGCCATAGTTTTCATAGTTTTATACAAACGGTGTCTGTCCCCTGACCACCTAAATTATTTAAATCTAAAATTAAACAAAGAGGAGTTGTGCATAACAACCTCATAAAAATTAAAACCTCTTCTGTGACAGAAAGACAAAACAGGAGAATTAAATGCGGACTGTTAAATATCAGGTCTCTATCGTCTAAAGCAGTGTTAGTAAACGAATTAATATCAGATAATCATATTGATTTACTCAGTCTCACTGAAACCTGGCTGTGTCAAGATGAATATGTTAGTCTAAATGAGTCCACTCCTCCCAGTCATAATAATACCCACATTCCTCGAGGCAGCGGCCGAGGAGGGGGAGTTGCAGCCATTTTTAACTCTAGTCTGTTAATCAGCCCTAAACCTAAACTAGATTATAATTCATTTGAAAGCCTCGTTCTTAGTCTTTTACATCCGACCTGGAAAACCTCGCAGCCACTTTTATTTGTTATAGTGTACCGTGCTCCTGGCCCATATTCTGAATTTGTATCTGAATTCTCAGAGTTTTTATCCAGTTTAGTTCTTAAATCAGATAAAGTTATTATTGTAGGCGATTTTAACATTCATGTCGACGTTGATAATGACTCCCTGGCTACCGCACTTATCTCACTGTTTTAACCATACCCTCGATCTAGTTCTGACGTATGGAATTGAAATTGATAACCTAAAAGTCTTTCCACAGAATCCCTTGCTATCAGATCATTATCTGATGTCTTTTGATTTCTTTTTACTCGATTACACGCCACTCAGCAACAGTTACTATACTAGATGTTTATCAGATAGTGCTGTCGCAAAATTTAAGGAAAAGATTACTTCGTCGTTAAATTCAATACCAATACCTTCAGTAACAGAGGTTTCCCGTGCCGACTTTAACCTCTCCCAAATTGATCATTTTGTTGATAGCGCCGTAGGCTCGCTGCGAACAACGCTCGACTCTGTAGCTCCTCTTAAAAAGAAGTTAACAAAGCAAAGAAAGTTTGCTCCTTGGTATAACTCTCAAACCCGTAGGTTAAAACAAATATCGCGAAAATTTGAAAGGAATTGGCGATTAACCAAACTGGAAGAATCTCGTTTAATCTGGACAGACAGTCTCAAAACTTATAAGAGGGGCCTCCGCAATGCCAGAGCAAACTATTACTCAGCATTAATAGAAGAAAACAAGAACAACCCCAGGTTTCTTTTCAGCACTGTAGCCAGGCTGACTGAGAGTCAAAGCTCTATTGAGCCTTGTATTCCTTTAGCCCTTAGCAGTAATGATTTTATGAGCTTTTTTAATGACAAAATTCTAACTATTAGAGGCAAAATTCATGACCTCCTGCCCTCAGATGGTAGGCCTACCTATCTAACCTCAAACACAGCTGTAGAACCTAATATATATTTAGATTGCTTCTCCCCAATTTCTCTTCAAGAATTGACCGCAGTGATTTCTTCATCTAAATCATCAACGTGTCTCTTAGACCCCATCCCAACTAGGCTACTTAAGGAGGTCTTTCCTTTAGTTAACACTCATATATTAGATATGATCAATATATCCTTATTAACAGGCTATGTACCACAGTCTTTTAAGGTAGTTGTAATTAAACCTCTCCTAAAAAAGCCCACCCTGGATCCAGAGGTGTTAGCCAACTATAGACCAATATCTAATCTTCCCTTTATGTCAAAGATCCTTGAGAAAGTAGTCGCAGACCAGCTGTGTGATTTTCTCCAGGATAATAATTTATTTGAGGAATTTCAGTCAGGATTTAGAGTGCATCATAGCACTGAGACAGCTCTAGTTAAAATTACAAATGACCTTCTGATTGCTTCAGACAAAGGACTCGTCTCTGTTCTTGTTTTATTAGATCTTAGTGCGGCGTTTGACACAATTGACCATCAAATTCTACTGCAGAGACTGGATCACTTAATTGGCCTAAAAGGTTCAGCACTAAGCTGGTTTAAATCTTATTTATCTGATCGTTTTCAATTTGTTGATGTTCGTAATGAATCATCCTTACGTACCAAAGTTTGTTTTGGAGTTCCGCAAGGTTCTGTGCTCGGACCAATCCTATTTACTCTATATATGCTTCCTTTAGGTAACATCATTAGAAATTACTCTATAAATTTCCATTGTTATGCGGATGATACACAGTTGTATTTATCGATGAAGCCAGAAGAAAGTAATCAATTAACTAAACTCCATAACTGCCTTAAAGACATAAAAAATTGGATGAGCACCAATTTCCTGATGTTAAATTCAGACAAAACTGAAGTTATTGTTCTTGGCCCCAAACAACTCAGAGACTCTTTATCTGATGACATAGTTTCTCTAGATGGCCTCTGGCCTCTAGCACTACCGTAAGAAACCTCGGAGTAATATTTGATCAAGATTTGTCTTTTAATTCTCATTTAAAGCAAACCTCATGGACTGCATTTTTTCATCTGCGTAATATTGCGAAAATTAGGCCTATCCTGACCCGAAAAGATGCAGAAAAATTGGTCCACGCTTTTGTTACCTCAAGGCTGGATTACTGTAACTCTCTATTATCAGGTAGCTCTAGTAAGTCCTTAAAAACTCTCCAGCTAATTCAGAATGCAGCAGCACGTGTACTAACAGGAACTAAGAAACGAGATCATATTTCTCCTGTTTTAGCTTCTCTGCACTGGCTCCCTGTAAAATCCAGAATTGAATTTAAAATCCTACTGTTAACTTATAAAGCTCTAAATGGTCAAGCTCCGTCATATCTTAGAGAGCTCATAGTGCCATATTATCCCACCAGAACACTGCGCTCTGAGAACGCAGGGTTACTCGTGGTCCCTAAAGTCTCCAAAAGCAGATCAGGAGCCAGAGCCTTCAGCTATCAGGCTCCTCTCCTGTGGAATCATCTTCCTGTTATGGTCCGGGAGGCAGACACCGTCTCCACATTTAAGACTAGACTTAAGACTTTCCTCTTTGATAAAGCTTATAGTTAGGGCTGGCTCAGGCTTGCCCTGTACCAGTGTGGTTGTGCTGCTGCCGTGGTCCTGCCAGATGCCTCCTGCTGCTGCTGCCATCATTAGTCATTAGTCATACTTCTACTGTTATTATACACATATGACTATTGTCACACAAGTATACTGTCAGATATTAATACATACTTTCAACATATTGTACCACAGAAGCCAGAACTATAACTATAATATTATTACTTTCATTAATGTTGTTGTAAGCTACTGTCATTACCTGCATCTCTCTCTCTCTCTCTCTCTCTCTCTCTCTGTCTCATTGTGTCACATGGATTACTGTTAATTTATTATGCTGATCTGTTCTGTACGACATCTATTGCACGTCTGTCCGTCCTGGAAGAGGGATCCCTCCTCAGTTGCTCTTCCTGAGGTTTCTACCGTTTTTTTTCCCCGTTAAAGGGGTTTTTTGGGGGGGGAGTTTTTCCTTATCCGCTGTGAGGGTCTTAAGGACAGAGGGATGTCGTATGCTGTAAAGCCCTGTGAGGCAAATTGTGATTTGTGATATTGGGCTTTATAAATAAAATTGATTGATTGATTGATTGATTGATTGATTGATTGATTATCTCGGCAAAGGAGAAGTGCTCACTAACACAGATTTAGACGGATTTGTGAACAATATTTGAGGGGAAATGGTCTTTTGTGTATATAGAAAATGTTTTAGATCTTTGAGTTAAGCTCATGAAAAATGGGAGCAAAAACAAAAGTGTTGCGTTTATATTTTTGTTCAGTGTATATATATAGGCCTACATATACATACATATAAGCCTACATATCATGTGTATATATACTGTGTATTGTTTTCGGCACTTCCTTGTTCTCTATAGCTGATGTAAGGTGAATTACTCCTGTGTGGGATCAATAAAGTTCTTATCTTAGCCATCTGAGAAGATCAAATGCATTATTTTTGGTGCCTGTTTCCCAAGTATATTAGTGTGTGTGTGTGTGTGTGTGTGTGTGTGTGTGTGAATGAATAAACGAGGCATTAACGTAAATTTCTTTGTAGAAAGGCGCTTTATGAAATTAAGTCCATTCACTTCTATTAGTTTACAGCGCAGCCTTGCCACATCCAATATGGCGGCGACGTTGACGTATCGCAGCAGCGGGCAAACCCACTTGATGCAGCGTCTACGTATATATGTCTATGTTTTAGGTGACTACAACAACATGTCGGCTGGCACATGAACAGACACAGTTCTGACTCAAATAATAGTGAAATAAAAATAGGACAAGAATAACCCGATGACATCCCACACGCCGTGAAAGATGACCGGGGATAATTGGTGAGTACCAGCGTGTAGCTTGTACCAGACATAATGCAAGTCCTGAGTCTGAAATATGTCTGTCAGCGAGTCCTCCTCCACCTACTTAGACTCCACCGTAGACAACGGCAGCATTTCTCCGACCACGTAGCGAGCCACAAGCTCCTGGCTTTTTTCAGACTGATAGGTTTAACGTTATCTCCGTTATTAGAACCAAACGACAGCCGTTGCTGTTTCGGAGCTGTTTTCGGACCAGCATTCTAAAAGTAACGGAAGTAACTGATGTCTTGTTTGAAAATGTACTTAAGTATTTGATTACTCAAACAGCAAACTAACACGTTAGGTTACTTGTTACTGCAAAAAGTAATCAAAGTACACAAAGTACTCTAACTTATCGCACTTACTCACAGTAACAAGTGTAGCTGTCGTTAACTAGAGTGATCTTGAAGTTATATTCCCTTAATCCGCACCGCTCCCCCCGTATCCAACAATGGGAGGCTTTTAACAGATGACGTCCTGATGTTAGCTTTGCTGCTGCTGTTAGCTGTCCCTGTCAGCTGCCGCCACTGATGCTTTCTAGACATCGTGATTTCCCAAAATTGAATAAATACCACACATAGCAACACAAAACTGCTTTACTAGCTTGTAGGGAGTTTTTTTAAACTCTGAAATTGTATCCGCCCATCTAAACACAAAATCAGGGAGAAAGTCATCAGTCTTTAGTTAAGCAAAGCGTCTAAAGACTGACTTGTGAGTCTATGTCACCTGTGGTGTCCCTCAAGGCTCCGTGCTGGGTCCTACCCTCTTCACACTCTATATGCTCCCCCTCGGCCATGTTATCTGCAGGCATGGAATATCATTCCATTGTTATGCTGACGACACACAACTCTACCTCCGGACAGATTCCACCCCCTCTACACTCCTGCCATCTGCCTCACTCATTACCTGCCTGGAGGAGATATAGGCATGGACGAAGCTAAATTTCTTACAACTTAACAGCTCCAAGACTGAAGCCATCCTTGTTGGCACCCCACACCAGGTCAGATCATCCACCCTCGCCAGCATCTTTCCCCGGGGAGAACATCCCTCTGTCTACTTCAGTCACCAACCTCGGCATTAAAATTCACCCCCACCTTACATTCGAGACCCACATCAAACACCTTCCTTTTAGACTTCCTTTTACCACCTCAGAAACATTGCAAAACTCCGTCCATCACTCAACCTGTCAGATGCTGAAAAGCTCGTCCACGCCTTTGTCTCCTCCAGGCTGGACTACTGTAATGCACTCCTCATCAGGATCCCCAGTAAAAGCATCAAGAGGCTTCAATACGTCCAGAACAACGCTGCTAGAATCCTGATGAGGGTGCGCAAGCGTGACCATATCACACCCATCCTCAAATCACTCCACTGGCTGCCCGTTGAACTCAGAATTCAATACAAGGTCTCCCTCTTCGCACATCAGTGCATTCATGGACATGCTCCACTCTACCTTAAAGAACTCCTCACTCCTCAGACTTCCTCACGCACCCGCCGCACTGCCAACCTCCTCAACAACCCCCAATCCCCCCCCCAGGACCAGGGTCTTCATAAAACATGTAGATTCAAGATTCAATATGCACAGTAAGGACACGCGTTTCCCTGCAGAATGAAAATCGTTCTTTTCTGTCACCAATTAATGCTAAACAATATAAATCTGAAGTATAAAATAGATCAAAATATATACGGTGCGCACTGTTTTAACATCTTCTTGCGTAGTGTAATATTAATTTGCCTGACGCGGCTGGAGCTGTGAGCGTTTGGTCACTAAGAAGACTGTTAAGTGTGGATCAGCTCGTTCTTACAACTCCTTCTTAGTGAAAGATCTTCTTAAGCTAAGAGCGATCTGGGAAACGCGTTTTTCTTTCACAGGAGGCTTAAGAGCATTCCCAAGAAGCTCTTAGCACTAAGAGTGATCTGGGAAACGTGACCATTATCATGTCAACATACAGGGAAAATGTGCCCAGAGTTTATAACATTTACTGGGAGAGCTAGAGCCATTTGACTAAAGCTGACGTTATTACTGCTGTAGCATGATGTTATTAGGCTAAATACTACATTTCTAACAGTGTCTGAGCTGATTTATTGACACAGCATGCTTGTAGGCTGCTGTAACGTTAGGTTTACAGAGGAAATAACGGAAATAACGGAATGTGACTGAATTGGGTGAAAATATCATTAGTGAAACAGAAACAAGCGTTAGTCAGGGGACAAGAGCCAAGAGTCACAAAGACTCACGTATGTTAAAAGTTACTTACAACCCGTGTATTTACTGTATGTGTCCGGCGTCCTTCGCCTGTGGAACGAGTAACGTGACCACTAACTTATCCCAAACGAATGCATGTTTCTGTTAGGCCTATTATTTCACTAATGTTCTTTGTGTATTATGAAGAATGTCAGACTGGCCAATCAGTGGCAGAGCTGGGCCTGGAGTTACAAATAGCGCATTTCGACTGACACAGAACCAGCACGGTGCCGGTTCCCGAACCTAATTAAGTAGGCTACTTACAACGGCATGAAAGACAATAATAACAACACTACAGTTTAAAAGGAGATCTCGCCAGGCGAGAGTGACACACAATTTTACCTGATATGGGCAGCAGCTTTATACATTTTACGTTGGTCACCGATCAATGCGGGCATCTAAGACGAAGTGACAATAGTGGCTCATGGGAATCTAAAACGTTATTGCAAGGGAATGCAAAGCTATTGCGAGGGAATGCAAAAGTATTGCGAGGGGACGCAAAAGTATTGCGAGGGGACGCAAAAGCCAGTCCAAAAAAAATCTCCCAACTTGACCTTTAAGGGGCTCTGTACTAGAGAACTACAGTTCTCACAGGGGAGAGCTACCAACCCAAAAATGTAAATAGTGATATCGATAATATATGGAGGTCCGTTCACTTGTTTGTCTGTTCTTGACTACTGTAGAAACAACATGGCAGACTCTGTGGAAGAGAACCCGGTCTGTGTGTAGACACAAACAGGTCATTCTAACAAAAATCCAACAATTCTTATTTTTAGGTGATTATAAATTCATGGAAACAAAATTACTATACATATTATTATGCAAAATTGTATACTTACTGTGAATGTGATCCAATTATATTAATAATATTTTCACATGTATTCTTTATCTATTCTGTATTAAGACCTTATATTTTGAAAAGCAGAGTAGTCACATCTGTGTCCTGGGCTGAAAAAAAATGCCTTCCAATAAGTGATTAGAGATAAGTCAAATCAAACACTGATTGAAGAAATTACTGCATGGTATCACAGCGAACAAGTGAACAAATAGGCGTATTGTTTTTTCTTCATTTATTCATTCAATCTTGAGGCTACTTTAATCAAATATTTGTCAAATTGTGTGCAGGATTAAAATAGTATAAAGAGTATATGGCTGTCAACTCTCAGTTTTCCAGTCAAACTCAATGTGTGTCATTCCAAGACTGTTTATGGACCCCAGTATGCAGACATTTTTCAATACACTGAAAAATAACATTCCTTTTTCCCTAACCAAAGTTTAGTGTAACTGTGTATTTGGCACCCTTTCCAACAAGATAGTATAATATTGTTGGTACCAATGGCCTTATGTCCTCTAGTTTAACATGATACCTGTGTCTTCACTGTAGCTTTAAAACTGAGCCTGATACAGCATTTTTTTCACTGACATTAGTCGGCCTCACATCTCACCATCAGTTCTGCCTGTCATGCCTGCTGCTGCTTCATTTTTTTTTTCTTTTTTTTCTTTTTGTCCTTCACCTCTCTGCTCATTCATTTTCTTGTTCTCTATACTGAGAAGCGATTTTTGGTTAGGCATTCTGACTTTGCTAGTCAGACTGCAGTCCACCTCATATGTTTATTAATGGTGTAATGATCCATTGATCTGGATCAATATATTGATTCAATGATCAGTGTCCCAATATCATCAATGCAAAGTGAAAACATCAATCTATATCATCATCTCTAGGATATGCTTTTATTTTAAAAATAGGCCTTCACCGTCAAACAGTGGCAGGTAGATGGCAAGCAGCCAAGAGAAAGATGAAGAGGATAACGTTATTTACTCGGGTGTGGAAATATTTTAGATTAAGGAGAAAGTATGGGTCAACAGACAGAGCACATACCGTATGTAAACAATGCCATAATGAGATAAAATACAGTGTAGCATTACCTGCCTGGCTAGCATCTCACTCCACTAACTTCTCACTCCAGCAACATTAGCTGCTGTGTTTCAATAATACTGATCTGAAAAACTGTGCCTGCACGGGAGATACAGTGACTTAAACCAACGGTAAGTAAGAACAAGTATAAATTACACATGTAATCTATTGATTAACAAGCCGCTCGGCTAATCTATGCAATGTAATCATGCTTAAGCTAATAATGAATTACTAGCAAAAAAACAAACAAACCAAAAAAAACATTATTTTGTCTCTGAATCTTGACAGTAATTATTGAGTTGAATTTGATAATGATGTTGTTAATGGCAGTTGGGAGAAGTTTGCCTTCAAGGCTTTAAGCCAACTTTAAGCTGAAGTTTTATGAAGAAAGATGGTTTGAGTTAGAATAACAAGAATTCTTCCGTAAAGGACTTTCTGACAGAAAGCTCTTAAGGTTAACTTATCCCATGTGCTGTTTTATGTGTGTTAGTGGAGTCGGTTAAAAGTAAACTTTACTGCACTTAAGTGGTTACAATTATTTACATTATTTATGTGGGATGTATCTATCTTTTATATTCAAAAGTAAAAAAGGAAGGGGTGGGAGCTTCCTCTGTAATCCATTGTGTTAAATGGGCATAATATTAAATTATATTATATAAATATTGTATTGTTTTTCAAAGAATCGATATAATACCGTATCTCGATTAAAGTGGTGATTTGAACCCTTAATGTTTACATTGATGGGCTTGTGATTTCTGCACATCATGTATCTGACCCATGTCAGATGGACTGAGCCATTTTTGTATACCTGCAGGGGGTGAGGGCACCAGATGGAATGCTAAAATGTGTTTAAATGATAAAATACTTTGATTTATCGTGTAAATAATAGAACTTGTATTGTCAGGGATTTAAGTCAGTAAGTAAATTGTTGTACTTGATTCCATTTAAAGGTCAACCATAGACTTTTTCATTGGTCCCCCTTGGCCATCTGTACCCTTTGACCCCCCTGACGGTGGGCTTGATGGAAGGTACAGGGAAACAGGGCTGCTGAGGATAAAGCTGCATCTGTACTTTGGCCTGCTACCAGACAGGGACAGCTGATTTAGTATAAAGAGCTTTCTAAAGTTTAGCTGTTGTAGGTGCTATATGCTAAGGTATTGATGTTTATGTTTGTGTTGACATTAGCTGTCAGTTGACACCTTTCACACGTCACGTGGGTGTGGTCAGGGAGCAGTGATTGAATGAATGGGCATATATTCACCTGTTCACCGCGGCAGCTGCGTGGAGAGGGGGTGAGTAGGGAGAGCGTATTTTTTGTTGACCGCTTAACCGACCTGAAAACTGGGTATTTGAACATCTTGTCGTGTCTTGCCTTGCTTTGCCTGTTTGTTCACTGACCAAAATAAATACGGACACAGTCGGAAAACTCGGAAATGGCTTTGTCGTTTGTGTGGCGAGTCAACAGTGCCATGCTCCCTCACTTAGCCTCTCAGTGACTTCGTCTTTTTGTCTTTTGTTTGGAGTCACTATATCTTTGTCAACAAAAAAACTACACCCAAACGGCATACAGTGCCCTCCAAAAGTATTGGAACAGTGAGGCCAATTCCTTTATTTTTGTTGTAGACTGAAAATATTTGGGTTTCAATCAATCAATCAATCAATCAATTTTATTTATAAAGCCCAATATCACAAATCACAATTTGCCTCACAGGGCTTTACAGCATACGACATCCCTCTGTCCTTATGACCCTCACAGCGGATAAGGAAAAACTCCCCCAAAAAAAACCCTTTAACGGGGGAAAAAAAAAACGGTAGAAACCTCAGGAAGAGCAACTGAGGAGGGATCCCTCTTCCAGGACGGACAGACGTGCAATAGATGTCGTACAGAACAGATCAGCATAATAAATTAACAGTAATCCATATGACACAATGAGAGAGAGAGAGAGAGAGAGAGAGAGAGAGAGAGAGAGAGAGAGAGAGAGAGAGATATGCAGGTAATGACAGTAGCTTACAACAACATTAATGAAAGTAATAATATTATAGTTATAGTTCTGGCTACTGTGGTACAATATGTTGAAAGTATGTATTAATATCTGACAGTATACTTGTGTGACAATAGTCATATGTGTATAATAACAGTAGAAGTATGACTAATGACTAATGATGGCAGCAGCAGCAGGAGGTATCTGGCAGGACCACAGCAGCAGCACAACCACACACGTCACGCTGTCCAGGCACCGCTGCGGTATGAGTTAATCTGAGAGACAGTGGAGCACAAAGGCTCCGGAGAAGAAGCCGAGTTAGTGACATCCAGAATGGCCGAGTTAGCAAGATGCAGTAATAGGATGAGAGAGAGAGAGAGAGAGAGAGAGAGAGGGAGAGAGAGGGAGCCCAGTGTATTATAGGGGGGTCCTCCGGCAGACTAGGCCTAAGTCAGCCTAACTAGGGGCTGGTACAGGGCAAGCCTGAGCCAGCCCTAACTATAAGCTTTATCAAAGAGGAAAGTCTTAAGTCTAGTCTTAAATGTGGAGACGGTGTCTGCCTCCCGGACCATAACAGGAAGATGATTCCACAGGAGAGGAGCCTGATAGCTGAAGGCTCTGGCTCCTGATCTACTTTTCGAGGGTTTGACATCAAAAGATGAATATGGGACAAGAGATCAACATTTCAGCTTTCATTTCCAGGTATTTACATCTGGATCTGATACACAACTTAGAAGATAGCACCTTTTGTTTGAACCCACCCATTTTTCATGAGAGCAAAAGTATTGGAACATGTGACTGACAGGTGTGTTTTGTTGCCCAGGTGTCTCCCAATTACATTGATTATTCAAACAATAAATAGCACTGAATGTCTGAGCTCAGTTTCAGATTGGGTACGATAGGTTTTGCCTGTGCAGACTGCATTTAGAGGTGGAACCAACATGAAAACCAGAGAGCTGTCTATGGGTGAAAAAGAAGCAATTGTGAATCTGAGAGAAGATGGACAATCAATCAGAGCCATTGCACAAACATTGGCCATAGCCAGTACAACCATTTGGAATGTCCTGAAGAAGAAAGAAACCACTGGTGTACTAAGCAACAGACGTCGAACACGTAGACCAAGGAAAACATCAGCAGTTGATGACAGAAACATCGTGAGAGCTGTAAAGAAAGACCCTAAAACAACTGTTAGTGACATCAGCAACAACCTCCAGAGGGCAGGAGTGAAGGTATCACAATCTACTGTTCGCAGAAGACTTCATGAACAAAAGTACAGAGGCTACACCAGAAGATGCAAACCACTCATTAGCAATAAGAATAGGAAGGCCAGGCTGGAATTTGCCAAAAGGTACAGAGATGGGCCTCAGAAATTCTGGGAAAAAGTTTTATGGACTGATGAGACAAAGATTAACTTTTTCCAAAGTGATGGAAAGGTGAAAGTTGGGAGAAAAAAAGGATCTGCTCATGATCCCAAACATACAAGCTCATCTGTGAAACACGGTGGAGGTAATGTCATGGCTTGGGCTTGCATGGCTTCTTCTGGGACGGGCTCTTTCATCTTCATTGATGATGTAACACATGATGGCAGCAGCAAAATGAACTCAGAAGTCTACAGAAACATTTTGTCTGCTAATTTAAAGAAAGATGCAACCAAACTGATTGGGAGATCCTTCATCATGCAGCAAGATAACGACCCAAAACACACTGCCAAAACAACAAAGGAGTTCATCAGGGGCAAGAAGTGGAAGGTTTTAGACTGGCCAAGTCAGTCTCCAGACTTGAACCCAATAGAGCACGCATTTTACCTGCTGAAGAGGAGACTGAAGGGAGTAACCCCCCAAAACAAACAACAGCTGAAAGAGGCTGCGGTGAAAGCCTGGAAAAGCATCACAAAAGAAGAATGCAAAAGTTTGGTGATGTCAATGGGTCACAGGCTTGATGCAGTTATTGAAAGCAAAGGATTTACAACTAAATATTAAGTGTCATTCACTTTAATCTATTTTAAGTTTATATGTTCCAATACTTTTGCTCACCTAAAAATTTTGTGTTCAATTACAAATAATGCTATCTTCTAAGTTGTGTATCAGATCCAGATGTAAATACCTGGAAATAAAAGCTGAAATGTTGATCTCTTGTCTCATATTCATCTTTTGATGTCAAACCCAAATGTTTTCAGTCGACAACAAAAGTAAACGAATTGGACTCACTGTTCCAATACTTTTGGAGGGCACTGTATGTGGACACACGGATCACGCCACACGGTGCATAACTGCAACGCCAGAGACTGATCACAATGCGGACTTCAGACTGGTAGGCCTGTATCACTTGCATTCATTCATGCTGTGTATGTTGGATTGAACGCAGTTTGATTGACAGTGCGTTTATTGGGGAGCGCTGCCTGTATGTGAAAGTCCGCTGAGACATGCTGTCCTGCTCGTTGAGAGTGATTATCTGTGGTGTTTTCCAATACTTATGGATGTGAAACAAACGATCTGTGGAAAAAAAAATGAAAATCATGCCGGGTGTATTGTTGATTCACTGCGCAAATAGCTGAGTTGCTGAGCTTTAAAAGGCAATATGAGTGAAATAAATAAACGAGTGGAAAACAATGGGTCTGAAGCAGTGGATGCTAAACGAAGTGTCAAACTTACTGCAAAAGCCTTGGCAAATAAAATTGAAAGTCTGCAACGGGAACGTAAAACACATGTGAATAAAATAAAAGGCTTAATACCTGCAATGAAAGAGCTCATGAAACGAAATGAAAGTGCACAAGAGTTGAAATCCCAGTTACAAACTCTCACTCAGCTCCTTGACACTGCTGTTAACCTGCATCAGACAATAATTCCACTGTTACCTGAGGATGAAAAAGTTACACAAAATGAATGGTTCTCAAGTATTGAAAATTACAGCAGTACATTCAGGGATGATGTGATTCAGTGGTTGGATGAAAAGGCACATGTTCCCGATCCTGTTGAAAATGATTTGGTTGCAGCAACAAAGGATGTGTGTCACTTTCATGATGCCTCACAGGCAGCAGCACAGGACACAGGCCCCATCACACTTCATGAAGGCTCACAGGATGATGTAAAACCAAGTGATAGCATATCAAATGTGCAAAGCAGACAATCTGCACAAAGTGCTGCAAGTGGAAAAAGCTCTGGAAGTGGAAAAAGGTCCTCTGTATCAAGCACCTCCTCTGCTCACATTAAGGCAGAAGCTGATTTAGCTGCATTGATGGCACGACAAAAACTTTTACAGGACAAACATGCACTGGAGGAGGAAGAGCAGCAAATACGGAAACGTAAAGAAAGGCTCAAGTTGGATGAAGAAATTGCTGCACACTCGGCTAAAGTGAGTGTGCTAAGGGCTGCTAGCACATCTAGTTCTAAAAGCACTGTAACAGACCGGTCCAATGCAATGAATTCTTACCTTAAAAATGAACGAGGAAAAACAGCAAAGTTCAATATTGACGCCGCTCCTTTCATTCTTTGCAGGCTGGAAACACCTAAACAGCAATTGAAAATCATGGTCAGCGATCAGGTGACAAGGCCTAAAGCAGATAGGCTGACCCACGCTGCTCACTTTCAGCCTCCTACTTTAAAGCGCCACCTATCTGAGCCCAATCCTCAGTCCAGTGCTCATAATGATCAGACGCAACATGGAACCATTCTCAACACTGAAGGTTCATCAGGCAATGGGGAGCAAAGCAACGTTCTTGATATCATGAAAAGGCAAAATGAAATAACAACACTACTGATACAACAGCAGCAACGGTCATCCTTGCCCTAAAGAGATATTCAGGTCTTTGATGGTGACCCATTGCAGTATTATACATTCATGAGAGCATTTGAAAATGGTGTTGAAAGTAAGTCTGACAGTTATAGTGATTGCCTGTACTTCCTCGAGCAGTTCACTAGAGGTCGCCCAAGGGATCTTGTAAGAAGCTGCCAGAATATGGACCCAGAGAGGGGCTATGCTCAGGCTAAAGTCCTACTACAGGAACATTTTGGAGATGAACAAAAGATTGCAACTGCTTATATGGATAAGGCATTGTCATGGGCCCCAATTAAATCAGAGGATGTTAAGGCGCTCCAGGACTACAGCTTATTTCTCAGAGGCTGTTCAAATGCAATGAACGAAGTGCAGTACATGTTTGAAATGGATATGCCTGCTAATATGCTGACAATAGTAAAAAAAAAAAAAAGCTGCCATACAAGCTAAGGGATCGATGGACGACAATTGCTTGTGAAATACAAGAGAGGCGTAACCAAAGGGCTACATTCAATGATATTGTTCATTTAATTGACAGGCAAGCAAGGATTCTAACAGACCCAGTGTTCGGGGACATTCAAGATGCAACACCAGTATTAAGCAGAGGCATAAATCGAACCAGCTTAAAACCCAGATCTAGGCCAAAAGGAAGTAGTTTTGCTACAACTGTGACTACTGCAGAAAACAATAACACTACAACAGAAGGAAGGAGACCAGACACAATCTCATCAGTCAAGAAAATCTGTCTGTTTTGTGAGGGTGGACACACTTTGGAGTTTTGCCCTCAACTGGAGAAAAGGGCTCACACTGAAAAGGTCACCTTTTTAAGGGAAAAGGGAGTGTGCTTTGGCTGGTTGTGTATAGGACACATCAGCAAGGATTGTCGAAAGCGTCTCATGCAAAGTGTGCAGTTTGAAACACCCCACAATGCTTCACATCCACTTGAAGGAAAAGGAGCCAGTGACAGAAGGAGAACCAGGTGCTGCAGTGGGCTGTGCTCTGGTATCCAGTGGGCTTACTGGGGCTGGTGGTCATGATTGCAAGCTTCCTATAGTTCCAGTACAGATTAAATCCAAGAAAAGTAATCACACAGTGGTTACTTATGCCTTCTTGGATCAGGGTAGCATGGCTGTTTTCTGCACAGTTAACCTCATGAACAAGCTCAACCTCTCAGGAAAAAGGACACAAATCCTTTTACGGACAATGGGTCAAGAGAAGGTTGTCAATAGCTATGTGGTCACAGGACTGGAGGTGGCTGCTGATTGGAACAAACGTACCAAAGGCACTGGAACCACTACAGGTGATCCATAGTGTGGACGATGGACCCTATGCCATTAAGACTATTCTGGGCTGGACTGTCAATGGACCACTGGGAGGAGACAGTGGTGATGGAATGGATGTTATGACCATTAACAGAATCTCAGTCCTGAACTTGGAGGAGCTTTGGCAGCAGCAGTTCATAACAGATTTCCCAGAATGCAGCAGTGATGAACAACCTGGTCAGTCGAGAGAAGACCAAAGGTTCATGAAGCTGGTCCAGGATTCAGCCAGGCTTGTAGATGGCCATTACCAGGTTGCATTGCCTCTGAGGAAAAGTTGTGTGAACATGCCAAACAACAAGAAGGTTGCAGAGCAGCGTGCCCTGAACCTAAAGAGGAGGTTCAAAAGAGACTCATCATTTCAACAACAGTATACAGATTTTATGAATGACATGGTCACCAAGGGATATGCAGAGCAAGTACCTTCAGGTGAGCTGGCACGTAGTGATGGGAGACTGTGGTATATCCCGCACCATGGTGTTTACCACCCTCAGAAAGGAAAAATCTATGTGGTTTTTGACTGTGCAGCCACTTTCCAGTCAACATCTCTCAATGCTCAACTGCTACAAGGGCCAGATCTCACTAGCTCACTGATTGGCGTCCTGGCCAGATTCAGAAAGGAACCGGTGGTGATGATGACATACATAGAATCTATGTTTCACCAAGTAAGGGTACCAAAGGAAGATGCTGACCTACTGAGGTTTCTCTGGTGGCCCAACGGTGATCTCACCCAAGACTTGGTGGACTTCAGAATGTTGGTACATCTTTTTGGTGTGACTTCCTCACCAAGTTGTGCTAACTTTGCACTGAGGAAATGTACTGAGGACAATGAAGAATAGTTCTGTCGAGAGACCATTGAGAAGCTTCTGCACTGCTTCTATGTGGACGATTGTCTGGTATCGACAGCCAGTGAGGAAGAAGCGGTGGTGCTTTATCATGACCTGGTCTCCATATGTTCCAAAGGAGGCTTTAAACTGACAAAATGGATGAGCAACAGGCGTGCAGTGATGGCAGCAATTCCAGGAGACCAAAGAGCAAAGGGCATAAAGGATTTGGATCTGAACCACGACCTACTACCTGTGGAGAGAGTGCCTGGGGTGCAATGGTGCATTCAGTCTGATGCCTTCATGTTTAAGATCATGGTGCAGGACAGGCCTTTGACAAGAAGGGGGATCCTCTCTGTCATCAGTTCGATTTATGATCCCCTAGGAATCCTGAGTCCCGTTGTCCTCTCTGCTAAGATCATCTTGCAGGAGCTGTGCAGGCAGCAACTCGGCTGAGATGACCCCATTCCACCATCAGCTGCACAGGAATGGACAAACTGGTTAAAGGAGCTCCATCAGTTAGAGCACTTCCAGGTTGCTCGGTGCCTAAAGCCCCCAGGTTTTGGAGAAGTCACTGCAGTGCAATTACACCATTTTACAGATGCAAGTGAAAATGGTTATGGTGCAGTGACCTACCTACTCCTGCGGAATGCACACTCACGGGTGCATAGCAGCTTTGTCATGGGAAAATCCAGGGTGTCTCCTTTGAAGTCGGTCTCAATACCTCGCATGGAGCTTACAGCTGCTACCATGGCAAGCCGCTTGACACCTTCTGGAAAAGGGAGTTGCACATGTCATTAAAAGAATCAATATTTTGGACAGACAGCACCTCTGTACTAAATTGCATCAAGAACGAGATTTCAAGGTTCCATACCTTTGTTGCCAACAGGGTCTCAGAAATACTCAAAGTATCACAGCCATCTCAGTGGAGGTATGTAAACACCCTAAGCAATCCTGCAGATGTGGCCTCCAGAGGACTGAAGGCTGACGTGTTTCTGTGGAGTGAGACCTGGTTGTCAGGACCTGCATATCATTTGCAACCTGAACAGGACTGGCCTGTGAGTCCAGATTGTTTGGGCAAACTTCTGCCAAGCAATCCAGAAGTCAAGGTCAGTGTTGCGGTGAATGCAGCGCAGACTTCAGAGGATGTGGACGCACCCACTCGGCTAATCCGTCATTTTTCCTCTTGGACCCATTTGAGAAGGGCTGTGGCTTGGAATATCAGGCTAAAGAACTTGCTGCGGTGTCTCAGCCAGGAGGAAATGGTCTGACATAGCATCCACCCAGTCTGACTCAAGGCAACAACAAAGACCTTCCTCAGAGCAGGAAAATGGAGTGGTCAAAGACCTGGAATTGAGAGGTTTGCTCACAGTAGATGAGTTGCTGGATGCTGAAAAAGAAATCATCAGATTTTTCCTGATGAACTCTCCAGTCTACAGAGTGGCAGAAATGTGAAAAGGAATAGTCACATCTTCAAGCTCTCTCCTGTGCTGGAGGATGAGTATCCTGAGAGTTGGTGGATGATTAAGTAGGGCGGCTCTACCTGAAGATGCGAGACACCCTGCAATACTGGCCAAAGAACTCCACATCTCAGACATTCTCCTAAGGCACATACACATACATTTGGACCTTTCGAGGTCAAGAGCCGAAGGAGCGTAGTAAAAAGATATGGAGTCATATTCACCTGTCTGGCAATACGAGCTATCCATATCGAAGTGGCTCCCTCTTTGGATACAGATTCCTTTATCAATGCACTACGACGATTCATGGCAAGGCGTGGCCAAGTCTGGGAAATACGGTCTGATAATGGGACGAACTTTATTGGAGGAGAACGTGAGCTGAGAGAGGCCATCAGAAGTTGGAATCAAGCTCAGATAAATGACGTTCTTCTTCAGTAGGAGATAAAGTGGGTTTTCAACCCTCCAGCTGGTTCGCACCATGGCGGCGCCTGGGAAAGGTTGATCAGATCTGTGCGGAAGGTCTTGAATTCCATCCTTAAAGTGCAAAATCTTGATGAGGAGGGACTGCACACTGTCCTCTGTGAGGTAGAAGCCATCATTAATGGTCGTCCAATCACCAAGGCCTCAACCGAACCTAATGATCTTGAAGCTTTAACACCTAATCATCTCTTGCTGTTGAAAACCTCCCCTTCCCTGCCACCAGGGGAATTTCAAAGAAATGACATCTACGCTCATCGACGCTGGAAGCAAGTCCAGTATATGTCCAATTTATTCTGGAAGCGATGGACCAAGGAATATTTACCACAGTTGCAGGAACGTCAGAAGTGGACCGGCATCAAGCGCAACTTTGTGGTAGGGGACATCGTGCTTATTGTGGATGAGACAGCACCACGGAACTCATGGGTTATGGGAAAAGTCATCCAAACGTTCCCAGACAGAAGAGGATTCGTGCGACGGTTGCTGATCAAGACCAAGACCAGCTCCTTGGAAAGGCCCATAACCAAAGTCTGTCTTCTACAGGAAGCAGAAGTCTGACCCCTCACTTCTGAGAAGATAGTTTTGCTTGGACAGTTATACTGACTTTACTGACTGACAGTGTGACGTGGTCAAGATTACTCCATGAAGCTGTGTGTTTGAACTTATGGACTTGACTAGACATGACTTGCATTCCAGGGAGAAGAGCACACTGATGAGCTATACTGATGGACTATAAACAAGGACAATTTTGGATTTCACGATCTCATGTTTCTTGTTTATTTGTTATAATGTAATTATTATATTGATAATAATTAGGGGCTGGGTTGTAGGTGCTATATGCTAAGGTGTTGATGTTTATGTTTGTGTTGACATCAGCTGTCAGTTGACACCTTTCACACGTCACGTGGGTGTGGTCAGGGAGCAGTGATTGAATGAATGGGCATATATTCACCTGTTCACCGCGGTGGCTGCATGGAGAGGGGGTGAATAGGGAGAGCGTATTTTTTGTTGACCGCTTAACGGAACTGAAAACTGGGTATTTGAACATCTTGTCATGTCTTGCCTTGCTTTGCCTGTTTGTTCACTGACCAAAATAAATACGGACACAGTCGGAAAACTCGGAAATGGCTTTGTCGTTTGTGTGGCGAGTCAGCAGTGCCATGCTCCCTCACTTAGCCTCTCAGTGACTTCGTCTTTTTGTCTTTTGTTTGGAGTCACTATAGCTGTAATGATTAAATAACGACTTAAATAGAGCAAAATGTAAACTCTGAATTTTCTGTGAACATATGAACAATTAGGGGAATTAGGGGAGCAAATTCTTCGTCTATTTCACTATGGACAGTAAGGCTCAGCTTGGAGGTGGTGGGGTGGTGAGAGCAGAGTTTAGCTTTCTGTAGTTGATTCTTTTTTCTTCTTCTTTTTTTTCAGTTTTATTCTGAACAAGATTCAGTTTGTTTCACAGAACACTGGTGGACTTGCCACACTGGCACCCCCGTCTTTGCCTTCCCCACTCCCTTTACTGGGCTCAAGGATGCACACAGTGGGGTCTTCTACATTGACACCAGTGAAAATCCATCCATCTGATCAAGGGCAAAATGTACGACTTGTTAGTATTACAAAAAAAAAAAGCATTATCTTTTTGTGATAGACCTTGTGATCTGGTACACCTCTGGAATTTAACACCAGTGACAGCAGCATAAAAGCTGTGGATGAAGGTTACCAGACAGAAACCACTGTGTCCTACACATCATCATCGTCAGAAGAGGAAAATGGCAGAGACTTAGTCCAACCTGATGTCTCTGTTCAGATTTTGTCAGTTGTGGGAAAAGCATATTATATCTTAAACTTAAAGACCATGAATGTGAAAATCATAAATAGCACCACGTACTATGACAGTCAGAAGGCCTACTTGCACCCAGCTATTGAAAACATATGCCATCACCAGAGAACAAAGGTCTTGAGTTTTCCTTGAACAGGAAGATGGAAAGGAGACACACTTACTGGGTGATGACACCCCTGGGTTCAGTACCAAGTTCTGTCATTACTCCGTCATGCTCAGTGACACAATGACGGTGATAATTGACACAGAGGTCATGCAAGTAAATGTAAGATAAATAATAGCATCATTAGTAACAGTTAGAGTTGCTATTATGTAAAGCGATTACAAGAATGATTTAAACAAACTTATTTCTTTTAGGTCACAGCTCTGTTGCAATGGAGCCTCTACTTTTAAACAGGGCATGACAGAGATCCTGAATGAAGGTGTAGAATATGGAGGTGATGGCCACAGACTGCTTTGCATCTATCAGTAAAATCATGAAGACAGAATTTCCGGAGCTTTTTGTTTAGACAAGTATACAATTCGAGTCAAAAGTTTGAATACATTAACTCATTCAGGAGAATAGAAGGGTGTGTCCAACCTGTTCTGTAAAAGCAATGACAGAAATGTAATTCCTTATAGATGTTGAGTAAGGGGGAAAAAGGGATGTGAGGCAATGGTGTCACGGTCCAGCTGAGTGTGTGTTATGAGGCAGGCTAAAATTGTCTTTCACAGGTCATACACAAACAACATGTGGTTTTCCTGTGCAACATGCGTTGTTGATACAGGGGTAAGGGATTACAGGCTGTAACATTTCAACATTTTATATTTTGTTCATATAATCTTTGTTGTCTGAGAAAATGGACAACAGCACCAGTGTTATCATGCACTGCTAACTGCCGAGGAGGAAAAGAAAAAAGGATGTGGGTAAGGGAGAATTTGGCATTTCAACTTAAAATGGGTCTCCTGACAAAATATTACATGTAACTTCTCCCTTTTTCATTTTGCACTAATGTCCATTAACATGTCCATTATGTCTTAAGATATCAGAAAATACCCTGTTACCAGGTGCATTCTTAATGTCTTAAGATATTCAGAAGTGGGTGCCACCACTTCATCTGTTTCCAGGGGGAATCCCTACAAACATTTCAACAGAGAAAACAATTCCCCACTCAACCTATCTTGTATGGATTAAGGTTAAGAAATACTGATTGAATTGGGTTAAGGAAATAATGTCGAAAGGTGATGTTATTGACATCTGTATCTTTTGTGGGCTACTGGTTACTTATTGAGAAAAATGTAGCTTTTATACAATATCATTCTAGTCAGCTTATTCAGTTAATAATGTGGTGTGTTCTCCTAAAAGCCCACTAGATGGCAGTATTAGAGCACAAACACTATTAGTGTCCTTTGACAAACAGACTGTTGGAATCACTGTTTTCCTGAAAGAATTTCATATGTAGGCTAATTGAGACTGGATGACAACACACATAGGCCTACAGTCTATTGCTCACCTCCTGCTGGATATAAATGAGAACCTATAGGATGCAGATGTGGCTATGAGTGTAGCTGAGTGGAGCAGAGAGAAGAGCGCCATTTTAATCTGAGCGAGGAGTGCTCTTGAACCATATATTATTTTATTTATTATTCTTATTAGCTATAGAGACAGAGCGCAAAGCGTCATAATCTGAAAGCCACGCCCCAAAGGGGAAACGAGGACCACTTTCCCCTCACACTTTCCACCTCCGTTTCCAGCCTGTTGAGTTTTCCCTAAGTCCAAATACTGAAAAGTTGCTGTGTGGTGGGCTTCATGGTCAATAAAAACCCAGAGCTTAGCTTTTATCAGCTGCCGAGCAGAAAAACGGAACCTTGTAGAGGACCAAAGTGGATACAGGCAATAAAACAAGAGGCTTCAACAGGTAAGAAATTGTGGGATCCTGACACTCGGTATGCCTATGTGTGCAGCTAACACTTTGTCAAACCCTCCAAATGTATTTTTTAGAGTAACAGTTTAACTGTATTTATGTATGTAAAGCTAAAGCATTCACAGTATGAATGCAACTTACAATTGTGCCCAGCGCTCCGCGATTCAAGCAGTCCATTCCAGCGGTCTGCTCTAGCACTTCTATCACTCTACCAGCATGTAGAGGCATGTCTCAAAACAACAACGTGTGCCGGTAGTAGGAGCAGGCTGACGGCTGAGCATACCGAAATACTCATCTTCTTAAAAAAGTATCTCCACATCATGTTTTTTCCAAGACTAGCAAGCTAAGGAGAAGGGACACTGAGGTAGACCGGCAATATTAAGCTTATCAATATACCGTTGCCTCTCTGGTAGGCATAGCGTGCTAAAATAAGCCTTTGCCATCTTATTATTAGCAAATTATTAACTAGCTATAGCTAATAATTTTAGCTAGCTAGCTAGCAATTCAGTTGTGGAAACCTGAAGGCTCGGCTGAGGAGGCAGAATGACAGCAAACGAGCGAAGAAGCAGAGGGGAAAGCGGGCCTCGTTTCCCCTTTGGGGGCATGGCTTTCAGATTATGACGCATTGCGCTCTGTCTCTATTGTCATAGCGCAACCTATTGACTAGGGATGTAACGATTACCGATATTACGGTAAATTTCGGTTAATTTTTACACGGTAAGAATGGCCGTTTATGTTTAAATTAATTGCATTATCACGGTGGATTAACAGGATATGTAATAACAGCCTCATTCAAATCTCGCGATGCAGGCACGGCGTGAATGCGTAGCATGTGTAAACACAAAGAATTAAAACATGGCGGAAGCGGCACTCAGGACATTTTCCCCCCAACTACACGCACAGAGTCTGAGGTCTGGGCGTACTTTGGGTTTCTGAAGAATGCCGAGGGACAGCTGGTGGAGGACAACTATCCTGTGTGCAGAACATGCAGAAAGAAAGTTGCTGCGAAGGGTAGCAACACTACAGATCTGCTGCTCATCTCCATGACCATCATCCACAGCTTTACAGCCAGCAAGTTATGCTATGCAAACGTCAGTTACTGTGTGAGGGATTTCGGTTTTACTAAGATTGTCATAATGTGTAACTCTCGACGTATGCATTTGAGCCGTACCTGTCCTCCTAAACGGTGACTAGGCTTTCCATTTTCGTTTAAGACACTTAGGAGCTAATACTGGTTTATTAGCTAATATTATTAGCAGCTATGTTGCTAACGTTAAGTGTTTCAAAACGAAATGGAGCTGAAAACACTGAGCGGACCCAACAGAATATAAACCGACGTAACGTAACGCTAATTGAGATCAACTATGATTGAATCACTGTGATTATGGTTATTGTATGGCGAGCTAGAATCAATACAGACAGCCAGTTATGCTTTCTTGACATAAGCTCAAGGAAACAACATAGAACGCTGCCGTGTTAACCTTTGACCGAGAGCATGCACTCCTTTTGTCATACAGGTAATCCTATGACTCACATGCACACTTCTAATGTGTGAATTGTTCTGTGTAATGATGACCATTGCCCTTAGGGTTTTTTTTGGTTTCTCCTGCACATTTGTGATATCTGTTCTATATATTGTATGTCTTTTGTTCTACTCTTGCATTGTTTTGTTTTATATATATTTTTCCTCTCGTGCTAATAAATAAATAATTGATATATAAATTGTTTACATATTTTGCTGACTGTTAAAATGCACCAGACAAATAAGCTTTGCCCCTGTAATGTGCTTACATATTTTGTTAATTTAAAATAAAATTTTCTGTTGCTGTGCCAATCCCTTGCCCCTTTAATGCGAAAGTTTCATTTTAATATAAGATTTTGGCTGTTAACATTTTAATATGATAAGGAAGTTACAAGATTTAGTGAAGTTATTTCAATGTATCTATTTTTTGGACATTTTACAGCGCTTAAAAAAATATCGCAATATTATTGTTTACCGTGATAATTTGGTCACTATACTCGAGATATCAAATTTTCCATATCGTTACATCCCTACTATTGACAATGGGAAATTACATGTTTTATACTTCAACTTTAAACTAACAGAGGCGCCTCTACACAAACGTTAGGAATATCCTTTATAATAACTTTTTTCCTTGATATTACATGTCACTATGATCTGATGTTTGGACATGTCATATCTTTGGTGTATAATGTGATTGCTATATTGTCTGTTAAATGAACTTTTCTTCTTGTATGTATTGATATTACATGTCATGATGTTTTTTACCTGATGTTTAGACATGTCATATTCCTGACACATGATGCAAATACTGTTTTAGGTCTTGTTACCTACTTTGTGTCTTGTAGATTTTTATGTTGTATATCTCACAATGTTATCACATGACTTGTCAGGTGATCCTTTTGACATGTGTATATAGAGGTGTGTCCCCTACCAGTCTTTGTCTGATAAAGGGCGTTATCTATTAGTGGTTATCTATTAAACAGCTACAAGAGCTATATCTGGTGTGCGGCCTCTTCATGTAATTTTTATACTTTAACGCACTCCTCCCAGCAACTTGACCTGATCCACCTCTAATGTGCTCAAAAATCCTTAAGACCTTGATGATGGTTCATTGTGAAGAGTTTGCGTCAGTGTTCGTCATTTTGAATGTTTTGCCATAAAACAAAGTTATTATTTAGTTATAGTTATTATAACTTGACAATTCATTGTCAAATCTGCCCCAAATGTATCATGCTTGATAAACGTCCCAGCCTCATGACCTCTGCATGCCGAAATTGAGTTACAGTCATAGTGCCACCTACTAGCAACAGAAAATTATAGGTTTTATACATTCACAAGCTCCTCCTCGAGGTTTGGCCAAACCCATCTTAAACAAATGAGGTGAAAAAAACACTTAGGAGCTTAATGATGCTGTCTTGTGAAGTATGTGAGTTTTCATTCAAGTCCGTTTCCATTTCATCACGGTATTCCCCATGAAACAGGAAGTTGTTGGAACTTGAGTGTGCATTGTCCAATCTCCCCTAAATTTCGGATTTGATAAGACTCCAGGCCTGTTTTAAAGCATGGACCGCGGAACGCATCTGAACAGGGGGGGGCATAATTTCAAGTCACGCGGAGGTACACGCATGAACACGAACACATGCTTGCTCAGATTAACCCCTCTGATCCCACTCTAACATTCACACACAACAGGCCAAGCCTATTTACACATAAACGCACAGATGAAACTATAGCAAACAACAAAGTACATCCAGTCCACAGCCACAACCAAAACTCATCATGCTGCCTTGAATCTAAATCAACATCATATTCCTTATCATCACAAGTCAGCACTCATATCAGACTGATGTGCAGAGCCGCACGCACACACCCAACAACAAAACAAGCGCAGCTGCGCAGTTACTGAAAAGTAACCAGAACGCTGAATTTCTGACCATTACCGCCCGCAACCGCGATGTGTATGTCCACTCCCGCCCGCTCCCGCAAAACTCTGAGAATTTATGCCTGCACAATAATAGAGATACATTGATTTTGTGTCTTCTCCCGTCGCGCAGGAGAAAACAAGTCATTTTATAGGCTATTAATAAAGAGATTCATGGGGTTGTTTGTTTCGTTTCCCTGGTCTGCATGTCTTTTGACGCACTGGTCAGGAATAGCGCTCCTATTTCGTTGTTTTCATTTAGTTTTTAATGAAATAAAGGCTGTTTCATATTCTGTTCTCCTCCTCTGTATTTATTTATTTTTCTACCTTTATATAATCACGCAGTGATTGAGGTTAAGGCAAGCCCGGCGCCAGGATGAAGTTACTGAGGGGGCGGTTAAAAATTACAAGGGGGCAAATCTTTATTATGCAACATAGGTTCACACAGTGAGTTACGCCGGATTTCCCCAGGATGCGTGTCCGTTGCGGAACGGCAGCGCTGGTTATCCGCTGCATGCTCCCCCGTCCGTCAATACCCACCGGCTGCGTTTGCTGTGCGGAGCGGTGCAGCTCCGCCGGAAGACATCTCAGTGCACTGCCATGATTAATATCTCCTCGTCCATGGTGTCAACGGGGTGAAATGACGTCTGAAAACCTCTGACCTGTTGACTTCAGGCCTGCCTCCGCCCATTATGTAGTTTTCAAGGTGCAGTGCAGGGAAATATAATCCCCCGTGAACACTGTGTATTTTATTTTGAAAATTAACCGGATGTTTTATTGTGTTTCTGTGCACGACTTCCTGCCCCGCAAAAATAGAAGTCCTGCGTATCTGTTGCGGAGGGCTCCGGAGCTGAGACGGAGCCGGAACGCAGCACAGCCGCAGCCGGTGGAAACACACACATTGACTAGAATTGAATCCTATCGGCTCCGCTGCCGTGCCGGAGCGGAGACGCAACCAACACGCATCTGGTGGAAATTGGCCGTTATAAAGAACGCGCAGACGAGCGTAATAGTCGCTCGTAATGACAGCTCGTTGCCGGTGAAACACAAACTGCACGTCTTCTTTCATGTTTGTCTCATGGCAGATGGAACTGACACACAGACAGACAGGTGGAGCAAGCGGCAAGCGGCAAATTGGTATGAAAGCTGGTTCAGGGCATATTCGTCCATTTATGAATAAATATGGAGTGGAAACGCTCATGCATGTGCACCAAGTTCCTGTGTTGACATCCTGTCGCTACGCTACATCTTCTTCTTCTTCTTCTTCTCTTTCTTCTTCTTCAACTGTTTAATGGGGACCCGTGGGACCCGGCGGGACCCAATCCCAATGCAGCCCTCTATGTCAGAGTACAAAAGTTACCCGGGCCATGGCGGTTCCGCGGTCTATGTTTTAAAGTATGTACATACAGTCAGGTGCATAATTATTTGGACAATGATACAGTTGTCATCATTTTGGCTCTGTACACCGCCACAATGGGTTTTAAATGAAACAATAAATATCTGCTTAAAGTGCAGACTCTCAGCTTTCATTTAAGGCTTTTTTCAAAAATGTAGTATGAACCATGTAGGAATGACAACCATTTCTTCACACAGTCCCCCAACTTTAAGGGCTCATAAGTATTTGGACAAACTAACATAATCATCAATTAAACAGTCAGTTTTAATACTTGGTTGTAAATCTTTTACAGTCAATGACTGCCTGAAGTGTTGGACACACAGACATCACCAGATGCTGGGTTTCTTCCCTGGTGATGCTCTGCCAGCCCTTTACTGCAGCCGTCTGCACTTCCTGCTTGTGTTTTGGGTGTTTTGCCCTCAGTTTTGGCTTCAGCAAGAGAAACGCATGCTCAATTGGATTCCGGTCAGATGATATGACTTGGCCATTGCAGAACATTCCACTTCTTTGCCTTAAAAATGTCTTCGGTTGCTTTTGCAATGTGCTTCAGGTCAATGTCCATCTGCACTGTGAAGCATCGTCCAATGAGTTTTGAAGCATTTAGTTGAATCTGAGCAGATAATGTAGCCCCACCTTTTCAAGCTGGCATATTCAGCCTGATTTAATGGTGACACATGTATAGAAACTTGAAACCAGCAATTTAAAATACACAAAATAGGAGCTGCTGCAACAGGCTGCCGTTCACACAGCACCAGTTCCCGTGTCACGTGACATAGGGAAGTTGAGACGTTACAGCCGAGCTAGCAGGTTTTAAAACAGGAACAGCGGGACAAGCGATGACCAGCACAGCAGAGTGGAATGACGGACAGAAAAAGGAGCGTGGTGTGGTGTTATTTTTCACGGCAAAATGTACAATATGTGATAAGAAGGTTGCACACAGCAGCAACACCAGCAACCTATTTAAACATTTAAAAAGCACACACCCCGAAAGTCACAATGAGGTTGAAAAACGACAAGAGGAAGCAGAGAAAGACAGGTCTGCTGCTGCTGCACCACCCACTGTCCGGCAAAAGACCCTACATGAGAGTTTGCAGAAAGGAAAAGTATATCCAGGTACAGGTGAATTCCTCAACATCGTGACCATAATCTAATGATGTTAGCAGGTGAAGAGGGTAATTTTAATTGGGAGAAATCGCCATGGCACTCCTCTATTTAACATTGTTTTTGGCAATAATCTTGCAAAAAACTCTAGAATTTGCATATACATTTAGGAGTCCAAACAGTGGATTAAGCCAGGTTGAATTTACTATGAGGATAAATTAGTGGCAAAAGTTTCTGTAGGGAGGATGTGGGTAATTTTGTTTTTTTTATGCCACAAAATAAGTGCTTCTGAAATTTATGGCCCAGAGTATTAGGGGGAAAATATATATATATATATATATATATATATATATATATATATATATGTGTGTGTGTGTGTGTGTGTGTGTAGCAGGATGAAGTGCTCTCCCGTGGGTGAGTGTGCTACGTTGCTCTCCCCTACCTTATTAGCCAATCCGCACCTGAGGCCACCTTATTTAGGGAGGCAGTGTCCATCTCGCCTTCCTCTCGCTCTTTGGCTCTGAGGCCCACCCACTTCCAGGTCGCCTCACTTCCTCCTCTTCGCCATCGCCTGTGCAGGTAATGTAGCGGTAGCTGCCTGGTTTTGTTGTTTGCATTGGATTTTGCGGTTGTCACAGTTATGGTTGTGGGCGGACGCTGCGCCTGTGGGGCTGGCTCGCTCGCTGGTAATCTGCCATTCAATGCGCTATTGGTCAGCCGCGTTTGCCACTGCCGCTGGGAGACCTGAAGTGCTCCGACCCTCTCCAGTGTGTGTGCGTCATCGACGCTGCCTGATCGGTATGTAGGGCCCATGTTGGCCAGCCTCTCCGCCTCAGCATTAATCCTTTTAATATTAATCTAGTCTATTTTATATTTTCATTGTAGATGTTAATTGATATGCGGTGTGACGCTGTCTGAAGACCCGCTGCTGCTTTGCTGCATGTTTTGCTTAGTGCGCTGCTCGCATCACTCCTGTGCTGGCTTTAATCTGTTGGGCTCTGCACGTGCTTGCTGTATGCGTATGGCTGGGCTGGATGGGATGTTCTGTGCCCACCAACAGAACTTCTTCCCCCCTATTAGCTCCTCTTTCTTTTGCCTCAGCCCTGATGCAGCATGTGTTGGTTTTGATTTTCTTATGTTGGATTAATTTTTGTTGTTTTGGTTTTGTTTAATCAGATCTTATTTTCTTTTCAGATTAGTAATTAATTACCTTTGATTGACTGTAGCTCCTTTTTTTTCTCTCTTACATTAGGATTACTTTGTGATTTGTTTGGTCAAGGTGCCTGAGTTTTGTAAATTCTGGTAGCTGGACTTTCATCATTTGATTTATTTTGTGTATAAATGTTATTCCTAGTAAATCATTTGTTTTTCTTTTGTTTATTCACTTTTGTTAGCTTATTTTGTTAACCATTAAATTGAGTTATTTTTGGCAGCTACAGTGACTATTTTGTTAAGTTGGTTAATTTGTAACCTTGGTTGCTGCCTATCTTTAAGTCTCATTTATTTATTTGGTTATTTTGCTTATTGGGTTGTTTTGTTTGCTTTTGCTTGCTTGTTTTGGAGTTATCCCCTTCTTTAATATTTTCTTTTTCTTGTTTTTTTCAGGTGCTGGAAGCTTACGGTGGCAGTCCTGGTGTCCTGGTGGTGGGGTTCCCCCTTTTCTTTTGGTGTGTGTGTGTGTGTGTGTGTGTGCGGTGCGACCCCTCCTCAGTTACTTGGTTTTGGTGTTTAAGTGACACGAGCGAGTGGGGTGCTTTACTCCCTGGGTTCCTTCACCTCCCCGTTCTCCTAGTCTCTCCCACTGGTAAGCTCCAGCCCAGTTTGTGCATTTCTTTCTATTAAAGAGCTACACGCAAAGCTTCTTTTAATATATGTTGGTTTTATGAAATTTTGTAATAAAACAAAAAAATATATATTTTTATAACTGGAACCACGTCTCCTGCTCCTTAAGTAAAACAAACCTGAGTGCCTTGGTATTAGCTCCAATAAGGTAAAACAAAACTATTTCCTGGGGTGAAATTTCCAAGGTGGCGTTGTCTGGTTTGGTTGGTCATTCCCTAATACTGAAACCTCCCACTCGTATGCTGATCGTCACATATATATATATCGTACTAGTCCAGGAATTTGCTTTTTACAAAATATCTAATAGGGCTGTATGATCTGATCATAAACTGATTTTGAAGCTTAAAAAAAGAGAGATTGCAATTGCAATATGACTCATAATTATTGGGAATTGTCATTTTTACATCATAGTTTTATTTTTCACTGAAAAAAAGCCCATTCAAATCATTATGATTAAAACATTGTTTTTAATCTGTGACATGTTTTCTTACATCTGGAGAATATAATTCATATTTTATCACTTCATGATAAAACTGTTTTTCACAAGTTATACTTACAAATAATTGCAGCTTCTTGCAGGTTTGATATTGCACTTGGCCATATTGTGATTTCAAGTATTTCACATTTAAGTGTGTAGGCCTTGTATCTAATCAAATCCTTAACAAACATCTTGTACAGCAAAAACAATTCATCTTCCCTTTTTGTTTTTTGAAAACATTATCTTTTTCAGCTGAGTCCCAAAGAGCCCAAGAGATCACAAGGAGCCTCTCCCAGATGATTGTGAAAGACTTGCAACCAGTTTCAATGGTTGAGGATCAAGGTTTCTGTCATTTTATGAAAGTGGTGGATCCCCGTTACCAGATCCCAAGTCGGAAATCCCTGATGACAGGTGAAATTCCCAAACTATATGAACAAGTAAAAAAAAACATTGAAAGACTCCATACAATCAGCAGGCAGCACACAGCAGACAATATTTCTGAACTCCTCACAAAAATAACTGATGAGTGGAGCATCAGCAGCAAGATCCACGCTGTCGTTACAGACAATGGAGCAAATATGGTTTCAGCTGTACGGAAAACTTGCTGGAAACACATTCCGTGCTTTTCACACACACTCAACCTCATTGTGAAGGACTCCATTAAGGCTGACACAAGTCTCGAGTCCATCTTGGAGAAATGTGGTGCTATTGTTCGGTTCTTCCATCACAGCACCAAAGCAACTGACAAACTAAAAGAAGTACAAAGTCAGTTGCAATTCCCACAGCACAGACTAATCCAAGCAGTGGATACGCGATGGAATTCAGTATTGTACATCCTAGAACGACTGCATGAACAACAACAAGCTGTCACAACAGCACTTTGTCTTCTTGGGAGAACCACCCTGTGCCTGAATGAGGGAGAATGGTCCCACATTAGCCAAGCCATTGAAGCCCTTAGGCCTTTTGAAGAGGCCACTAAGGAGGTTTCAGCAGAGCACTACGTAACCATTTCCAAAGTCATTCCTCTGGTTTCTCTTCTCCAACGAGCAACCTCATCTGCTGGGCAGAGGGGTAACTCTCTGGCTTCACAGCTTTCAGCGCAATACAAGCGGCGCTTTCAAAATATTGAGCACAACCACACTCTTGCAGCCAGCACTTTTTTGGACATTCGATTCAAAAACATTGTCTTCTGTGATACTGGAAATGTGGAAATGATCAAATCGAGGATAATCAGTGAGATGCAAGCCCTGGGCAGCTGTGAGTGTCAGGCAACCAGCAGTGAAGCCTCTGCTACTGCATCAACCAACTCCATGACAGCAACCATGTCATTGACACAAGGGTCACCTGCTGCAAACACTGAAAGTAGTGATGCAAAGTGTTCAACGTCCAAGGGAGGATTATGGCAGGAGTTTGACACTCGTGTTATGGCTTCTCAGAGTAGTCGCACAGCAAACACAGATGCATACATTGAAATGTGCAGATACATGGAAGAAAAAGTGAAACAAAGGAGCGAGGACCCTTTGCTTTGGTGGAAGAAAAATGAGAATGCATTTCCACTGCTGGGCAAAGTAGCAAAAAGATACCTTGGAACTGCTGCAACCTCTGTTCCAGCAGAGAGGCTGTTTTCCAAGGCAGGAGAGACAATTAGCCAGAAGCGTAATCGGCTTAAAGCTGAAAATGTTAACATGTTACTGTTCTCAACGCCAACCTAAAACTTGAGTAAAATGTAGAGCTATACCTCCTGAGAGGCATGATAGTATAGGAAAGTGTATATTTTTTCTGCTAACTGTGCCATTACTTATTAAATGTGCTTTGCAAAGTGTAAGTTGTTATTTCAAATGATACTTTGCTTTTCATGTAAGCTTAAGACAACAAAATGCTTTTTAAGTCTGTCTCTTGTTTCTGCTCCACTTCAGTGAGAAGGTATGGATCACAGTGTTACAGACATGTTTACTTCAACACAGCATTGTTATGATGTAATGAGTTTGTTGGTAGTTTTCACCTACCTTACATTTAAGTAATTGTTACAGACCTGGTGTCTGGATTTGTGCCAGTGGTCAAAAGGGCAATTTGGTGCTTTAATAATCAAAGTGAAGTAACTTATATGTTAAGGTCTCTCTGTATAGGACGCCCTCTTTTGTTCTTAATAAATGTGTTTAAAAGGCCAGTCATGTATGTCATTTTTCATGTGATTTGCCTGTAAGTGTAATTACATTTTGATTTTAAAAAATAACCGATAAATGATCAGTATCGGTATCGGTATTGATGAAATTGAAAGAAAAAGTATCAGTATCGTATCGAATCTGAAAAGTGTGGTATCGCCCATCCCTATCCCTCAGGTCTCTGCTGCAGCGTCACTGAGGTGCTGCGTCTAGCGTCACTGGTCCTTAAAGGGACAGTGACACGAATTCTCTATCACCATATTTTGGATCTTCAACATTAAATTATTGTATTAACATTTTTTATTAACTGATGAATTAACTTACATTAAATTAATCATTTTGAACCTTCAAACTTATTTATGCATTTTTAAATTACTTATTCCTATTTATGTCATATTTTAACGTGGGTTACATCCTCCCCTCTTTACCTAATGCACGTCCCTGTGCATCCTGAGTTTAAAGGGCCAGTGTGTAATATTTGGCATGGTTTGTCAGTCTGAATCTGAATCTTCTACCCATTAATATGTTTATACAAGTGTATAATCACTATAAAATAAAATTCGTTTGGTTTTCGTAGCCTTATAGTTATGCTTTTTTATATATATATATATATATATATATATATATATATATATATATATATATATGTATGTATATATATATGTATATGTATATGTATGTATATATATGTATATGTATATATATATATATATATATATATATGTATATGTATATATATATATATATATATATGTATATGTATATATATATATATGTATATGTATATGTATATATATATATATATATATATATGTATATGTATATATATATGTATATGTATATATGTATATGTATATATATATGTATATATGTATATGTATATATATATATATATATATATATATATATGTATATATATATATGTATATATATATATGTATATGTATATATGTATATATATATGTATATGTATATATGTATATATGTATATATGTATATATATATATATGTATATATGTATATATGTATATATATATATATATATATATATATATATATATATATATATATGTATATATATATGTATATAGCAGTAGCACCGAATCCCATTCTGTGCATTCAGCCTCTCTTCTCGCCCGCTCAGCATCAAACACATGGAGTTCCTCATCTGTGTGCTCCGGCTCAAACAGGTATGGCTCTGGGTCTGTGTCCGCTACAAGAAACTCTTCAAAATCGCGTTCAAAGTCGTCCATTGCAGCTACTATAGTCCGGAGATATTGCTAGGCTAAATAAACAGCTGAGCTCTGTTTACCGGCCACGCTGTCAGTCAGTGTACGGGCTGGAGGTTGAGCAGAGAGGGGAGGGGGGTCCCCACTCAGCATGGTAAACGAGTGTGTGTGTAAAGTTATGAAGTGTGTCTGTTACGCTAGAAGAGTCAGAGTTTGGGACGGAGTCTTTTACCCCCTGGAGTGTTACCGGAGTTTCTGGAGTGCTCAAATAAACAGGCCTTTTTCCCGAACGCTCCTCTGGTCTCCTGCTCGTGAGGGATTCATTACAATATCGTAACATGATTTAGATTTCTAAATAAACATACAACTCGTCGCTAGATAGACCTACTCCTGAAAAACTCGTGCGTAAGGCTTTTTGTTCCTACGAGGCCGCCGTCATTTACCCGACGGGAGGGGTGAGCGAGTGAGCCCTGCAATCTAGAATTTGACCACTGATGTCACTGTTTTCAACCCATTTTACACACTGGCCCTTTAAACTGTCATAACTCTAGGGGTTTTTGGAAAGCTAGGTTCTTCAAGGGAGTCTGTAAACACATCACTCAAGGTTTGAAATAAAGACTGGATGTCAGTTTGATCCATAACACTTGTGTTTCCTTCGCTCTCCTGAGCAGGTTCAGTCGAAGGATGGACATTATCCAGATCTTCCTCAGGTAGGTTTCCAGTTTCCTGCCCAGTGTTTAAGTTTCCCTCTTTAGATTCAGGTAAGTCAATGTCTCCGGGGTCAGGTAAGTCTTTCTTTTCAGGATCAGGTAAGTTCGGGTCACAAGTCTCTACTGAAGAATCCTCAGGGAAAGCTTTGGCTACATCTGAAGTATCTTGCTTAACAGCAGTCAACTTTTTGGAAGGTTCCAGTTGGGATTCATCCCCATCAGCTCCATCTGAACTGTCATTTTTAGGATGATGTCGAGTTCTTGGTCGCCTTACTGCTTTTGGTGTGTTAGTTTCACTTTCAACTGGGGTTACAGGAAGGAAACCGCATGGCAGCAGGAGGTCACGATGAAGGGTTCTTTGTGGACCATCTCTTGTCTCAGGTCTCACGACATACACTGGGATGTCTCCAGACTGTCTCAGAACAACATACACGTCGGTCTCCCACCTGTCGGCTAACTTGTGCTTGCCTCTAAGGCGGACGTTTTGAACCAAGACTCTGTTGCCTTCCTTCAAGGTGGAGTCAACAACATGTTTGTCGAACCTTGCTTTGTTGCGATTAGCTGTCTTTTTGGCATTCTCAGTTGCTACTCTGTAACTGTCTTCGGGTTGAGATTTCAGGTTGCGAACATATTGCTAGTGAGAACCTGGCTGGTGATTGACTGGCAGGCCAAAGGCTAGGTCAACTGGCAATCTTGGCTGGCGGCCGAACATTAACTCGTAAGGGGTGAAGCCAATTGTCTCGTTCTTAGTACAATTATAAGCATGTACTAATGGTTTGACGTAATCCCGCCAGTGACTCTTTTTCTGATTCTCAAGGGTTCCCAACATGTTGAGCAGGGTCCTGTTGAACCGTTCTACAGGGTTCCCTCTCGGATGGTAAGGGGTGGTTCTTATCTTTTGAGTGCCAGTGAGCTCACACAGTTCTTTTATTGTTCGGGACTCAAAGTCGGGACCTTGATCACTGTGGAGTTTTTCAGGGATACCATAGTGGACGAAGAAGTGGTCCCATAGGGTCTTGGCCACTGTCCTGGCTTTCTGGTTCGGGGTGGGGACAGCCACTGCATATTTCATAAAATAGTCGGTAATGACCAGAATGTCTTTGGTGTTACTTGAGTCCGGCTCCACACTGAGAAAATCCATGCACACAAGTTCGAGTGGTCTTGTAGCCACGATGTTGACAAGTGGTGCGGCTTTCTTGGGCATGGTCTTACGTCGTATGCAGCGGTTGCAGGTTTTGACTTTAGCTTCCACCTCGGCTGACATTTTGGGCCAATAGAACCGCTTCCTAACAAGGTCTAAGGTGCGCTCTGTGCCCATGTGGCCCATGTTGTCGTGGAGGCTCTTAAGGACTAGGGATCTCAGGGCTTCAGGGAGCACAAACTGGTAATGAGTCTGAGCACCCTCTTGCCGCTTGCGATACAGGACACCATCTAAGACCTCAAGTTTGTTCCACTCTCTTAATAAGACACCAAGCTCAGGAAGTTCCTTCCTCAGGGATGGTGGGGGCTTCTCTCCCAACTCCACTTGCCTTAGTACCTCACGGATGCAGGGATCCGCATTTTGCTTGTCCCTTAATTCAGCTGGTGCTAACGAGGGGACGACAGGTAAGCCACCAAGCTGATCCTCCTCTTCAAAGCTTTCTGGGAGAGCTCTCGGATGATGGGCAAGCGACACAACCAAGGTGGTGCTGGGTGATGTTCCCCCAGAGTGATTGTTCACTTGGTGAACCAAGTGCTTCTCACAGATGGCCTTGATGATGTTTTCATTCAAATTTGCATAATCAGTCTCTGACAAATGTCTTTTTGTGAATTGTTGTATCCTCTCCAACTCTTTTTGCGATGTTGTGTCATCAGGTAATCTGCCATGAGGACGCCTTCACAGTCCGTCCGCGTCTTGATTTTGCTTCCCTGCTCTGTATTGTAGCTGGAAATCGAACGTCGACAGAGCGGCCAACCATCTGTAGCTTGTGGCGTCAAGCTTTGCAGAGTTAAGAATGTATGTTAATGGGTTGCTATCGGTGACAGCAAGGAATGGGCTCCTATACAGTTAATCCTGGAATTTCTCCGTTACTGCCCATTTAAGGGCAAGGAATTCTAATTTGTGTGCAGGATACCTGGATTCACATTTCGATAGACCTCGACTTGCATAAGCAACAACTCGTCTCTGTCCCTGTTGCTCCTGGTAGAGGGCAGCACCGAGGCCCGAGGTGCTCGCATCTGTATGTAAAATGTAGGAGAGCTTGGGGTCAGCGAACCCGAGGATGGGTGCAGTTGTCAGCTTTTCGATTATGGTGTCGAACGCTGCCTGGCAAGCAGGCGTCCATCTGTCGTCGAAAAGGTCTTTTGTATTGTAGTACTTCTCAGGGTTTACTGTGGTTTTAGTGCATTTTCTCAGCGGCGGATAGCCAGCAGTGAGCTCGTTGAGTGGCTTCACAATTTTTGAATAGTCTTTAACAAACCTGCGGTAATAACCGCAGATACCCAGGAAGGTTCTTAGCTCCTTCAAGATTGTTTGGTTTTGGCCAGGTTTTTAATGCTGCTACCTTGTCAGGATCTGTTTCGATGCCCTTTTCAGACACGATGTGGCCGAGGTACTTTACAGAGGTTTGGAAGAATTTGCACTTTGATGGCGATAGTTTCAAGCCAAACTCTTTCAATTGGTTGAGCACGCACATCAACCTTTCCTCGTGCTCCTCCAGTGTCGAGGAGAAGACGATGAGGTCGTCGAGGAAGACTAGGGCTTGCTTCAAGTTCAACTCTCCTATACAACGCTCCATAAGCCTCTGGAACGTGCTAGGGGCGTTAGTTATCCCCTGAGGCATCCTGTTGAACTCGAAGAATCCTAGTGGGCAGATGAATGCAGTTTTGTGTTTGTCTGCTTCCTCCATTTCTATTTGATAGAAGCCGGATTTGAGGTCAAGCACTGAGAACCCCTGGACCCGGTCAATGCTGAGAAGGACTCTTCCAGATTAGGTGAGGCATATGAATCTTTTACTGTTTGGGTGTTCAATTTTCTGTAGTCTATGCAGAGTCTGACATCGCCATTCCTTTTCCTGACGACTACAATCGGCGAGGAGAATGGCGACTCCGATTCACGGATGACTTCTGCATCGAGGAGTTGCTGGAGATGGTTACGCACAGCCTCTATGTCTTGGGGGTGTATAGGTCTTGGCCTATGTTTGAATGACATCTCGTCACTGAGGGTTATGTGATGTTTTATTTTGTCAGTGCGGCCAAAATCGAGCTTGTGCAGTGCGAACACCTCCGGCATGGCACTCAGTTTCTCAGTTATCCTCTCTTTCCACTCGTTGGGTACAGGAGAGTCTGTGAAGTCAAAGTCAAGATTTGGTTTATGGTCAGGTTTCGTGGGGGGGTCTGAGTTGGGGGTCTTAACAGATTGAACACTTTTAACAGCGTGTATCACTGCTATCACAGCCTTTGGAGGCAGGGTTATATCATGGTGCGACTCATTCTTGAGCACGACTGGTATGCAGCGTGGCAGCTTTGGTGGTAGACTTACCAGGCTATCTGTCACCAGGATGCCACCTGGCAGGGAAGCTGATTTTGGTGACTCTACCATCACCCACTTTCCAACATCAGACGTCCTGCAGCTCACCGATCCTTCAAGGACTTTGGTCTGTCCAGCTGCGATGGTCTCAAAGTCTCTACTATGAAGCCTCACCTCTCCCAGGCTGGAATCAAGAGACTGTCTTTTCCTGATTTCAAGGGTCTTTAAGACGACTCTATAGCCATAAGGAAGAGACTCACAGTTCTGAGGTGCGATGTCGGCATGCTTTTCATAAAGAACATCCAAAGTGTTTGTGCCTATAAGCACCAGTGACAAAGTGGAACGCATATGGGGCACAATCAAAACCAATGTTGGCACCTCAATGTCTGCTCCAAGCAAGCTCTTTGGGAATCTGATGGTGGCCTCAACATAGCCAAGGTAAGGGACGCTTTGACCATTGGCTCCTTCCACCTCAAGCAGGTCGTTCAAAGAATTGATAGGTAAGTGAGACAGGTTCTCTAGATAGAAAGAGTTTGGGATCGTTGTTACTTGAGAGCCTGAATCTAACAAGCAACTGCATTCTTTATCACCTATGGTCACTTGTGCGGTGCACTTGGCTCCAATCAGCCCTCTTGGCAGGGTCACTGACTGTTTTTGTTTGTGACAGTACATGACAGTTCTGCGCGGCTTCTTTTTAGGACTCTTTGTCTGTGTTCCAGTCCCCGTTTGTCCCACAACCGGAACTGGGTCTAGTTTAAAGGATCTGGGTTTGGGGCACCATTTTGGATGTCCCATGCTAGCTGCTTGTCTTTTAGCTGCTTCCTCTTCTCAGCTACAAGAGAGGGGTTCAGTTCACTTTCACAATGAGGCTTAATGTGTCCGTCCTCTCCACATCTAAAGCAATACCAGGGCTTTGGTCTATCGCTTGTGTTGTTATTTACATCTCGGCTGTGAGGCTGCAGCCTTTGACATGTTGGAGTGTCAGTAGCTGAATGGGGAGCTACTGGTATGGCAGCTGGTTTAGGCTTCCTACTGTCTTTCTGTGTGATACGTGTGAGCTGGGACTGTAAATCAGCTATTTGTTTCTTTAGGTCTTGGATTTCAGACCTGTGATCAAGAGTTGGCTGAGATAGGTTGCAGTCTTCTTCACTCTGCACATAAATGCCTTGATAATGAGAAGACACTCGTGGCTTTGAAACACTGAAGTGCTGTTTCATGCGGGATGCTTTGGAAGTACGCTTATCTTCTGCTGTGTGGAGTAACAGGAGAAGTTCAGCAAAGGTAGGTGGGTTCTGTTTCTTTTGTTCTAGCTGGAGTTCAGCTATCAAGATGTTATCCCAGCAGCCTCTGACAAACTGTCTGAGAAGATGCCAGTTAAGGTCACTTGCAGTTACACCTCCCCTCCTGAGGGTGGTGTTCAGCATCACCTGCAGCCGTTGGAGATAAGCTGAGGGTTTTTCACCATTATCTTGCATTGTGTTAAGACACTTTGCGAAAAGGTCATCTCCATCCTCGACAGTGCAGAAAGCGGAGTCCAAGATCTCTAAGTACACATTAAGGGGAGATTCAGGTGTGAGGTGCTTCACAATGTCAATAGCAGGTGACAAGAGACTTTCAAGGAGCTTTCGTGACTTGTCAAGGTCAGACTGTGTTGTGTCTTTGAGAAGAAGTTCCACATTGGAACGCCATGCCTCATAACCCACTTCATTGTTGGGACGGGGGAAATGCCCAGAGAAGGGTCTGAGTCTCAAGGAAGAGTGCACCTGCAGAGCAGAATCTTCATTTCTCACTATGTGCTCGACTATTACCTTTTGTATGTCAGGTGGATTGACATCAGAAAGTTTCAGAGCAGGCTGTGTGTTTTTGTTAGATGATGTCGGTGGTGGAGACCAACGATGTTGAACATGCTGCTCCAGGGCTGTGCTGGGCAGGGGGCTTACCTGCGCAGCAGTTTCAGGGCCATATTGCTCTGGGGTATCAGGTAAGTTCTGTTCCACATCTTCACTTTGGGTTTCTGAGTGATCTAGATCGACAGTCTCACTGATGCCTGAAAGCTCTTCTCTGAGGACAGCTGCAAAGTCTTTACCAGTCTGTTTCACAATGTCCTTTAACTCTGAAAGGTAAGTCTGTGTAGCTGTTTTGCTACCTACAGGTGTGTAGACACTGGTTAAAGCTCTGATGTGGTAAGTGACATCAGTTTGAGTCTTACTGTTAAGTCTGTGTGGCAATGAAGGTAAGAGAGACTGTATAGCTGTACCATACACAAACTCTACAATAACCTGTTTGCCTGACGCTGGGTCAGTGAAATCTACTGGGATTATCCTTTGAATGGAACCATATTGTTTCAGGAAATCATATAGCTCTTCATCAGTTTCTACACCGGCTATACCACTAACTATGACTGAGTTAGGGATTTTTACACTGTTTGTTTGGATTACATCCATATTAAATCACTGATAACAAAACTATACGGTATCTGGTTTCTAGTTTTAAATGCTTTAAGCCACTCCTGGCTGGCTATCGCCAAGTTTGTAGCACCAGTATCACACCACTTACTGTGCCACTGGACCAGTTCTAGGCTCTAAGGAGTGGGGAGCAAAAATAAAAGACCCAGAGACCGTTGCTTTAAATACAAAAGGCCGGCAATTTACTGAATGTAATATAAACATGTAAAACACAGTACACAAAACAAAACAAAAAAATACCCTGCAGGTTCTTACATTGAGGTAAGTATAATAAATGGAAAAGGTATTTCACTCTTTTCTTTTTGTTCTTTTGTTTACCTAGGTTATTTTGGTAAAGCTAATTTAAGTTAAGTTAAACTTTTTTTTCCCTAGGTTATACCTATTTTAGAATTCCTATTTTACTTCCTGAGTTAACTCTATTTTTCTCTTTCTTTTACAGGTAAAAGAATACTTTCACTTTCAGAATCAAATCAAAGTGGACCACAATCATTCAAAATCACATTAAAAATCATGAACCCAAGATACAAACAAAAGTATGACACTTTAAATCAGTTCAAGTCCAAATGTGAGTTCAATTGTTCAGTTCAATTAAAAGTTTCAGTCCGATTCAGTCCAAAAATAATAATTCCATCAGTTCTCAGTTCAGTTTGAATCAAATCCTGATACTCCTACCACTCTGGCAGTGAATCACCATGCGCAGAAGATTTCCTCACTGATGTGATGGAGAAGATGAGATGAAGGTCTGGGTCTGGCTCGCCATCTTGAATCCCGTCTGTGAATGTGCACGCCCGCACACTGCAGACCAATCTCCGCTCCGACCGAGCTTCCAACCAAGCAAAAAAACCTGACCTGTGTAACAGGTCATAAACACAATAAATCTCTTTTTAAATCCTCAAAATACACAAATAAATGTCTCACAGTCTCTGAGTTGTAATGTTACTGCTACGGTGCTTTTTCATCTCAAAATGGCGGCGGAGCGGTCTCTTTTAACTCACGGCTCCGTCTCCCACATAAACTACTGAATATATCTTCCATTTACACAGCATACATACACTTTTATAACATTCACAGTCATCATAAACCCAAAATATTAACTGGTAAACAGTTTATGACGGAGCATTTCCTTGTAAACAGCTATGTTTTTAGCGTTGGCTCTTCACCAGAAAAAGAAGGTACAACACGGTAAAAATGTAAGAAAATAAACACAAAACTCAACAAAACCGGTGTTGCTTAATTTTCACATAATCCCCATCAGTTCCCGACCAGGTACGTTATGTTTTCCAACTGCAAAATCAACTTTTTCACTCTCTTTTCTGCTTATTAACTGCCGTTCGTTCTCTCCGATCTCTTCTCTGCTCTCTCCCTCAGGTCTCTGCTGCAGCGTCACTGAGGTGCTGCGTCTAGCGTCACTGGTCCTTAAAGGGACAGTGACACGAATTCTCTATCACCATATTTTGGATCTTCAACATTAAAGTATTGTTGTATTAACATTTTTTATTAACTCTGATGAGTTAACTTACATTAAATGAATCATTTTGAACCTTCAAACTTATTTATGCATTTTTAAATTACTTATTCCTATTTATGTCATAATTTAACGTGGGTTACACAAGGCTTCACAGGTAAGGAGAAATTATAACTGGCTAAGGAAATGTGTATAGGATAAGAGTGACTCTAAGATTAATTTTCACAGCTATTTCAGAACTATTATTTATACTCTAAAATGTTTTTGTCTGTATTGCAATAGGTAGGACAGGGAGAAGGCTTAAAATATTTGATTAATTTTGCACATCTGTGCTGTCATATTTGACTAAAATGTAAAATACATCTTGATATTGATATGTTTAGTGTTGTGTCACTTTCTGTCTTCATAAAAAAGGGTGAAGTCTGCACACTGTTGTAGCTCCTCAAATGTTTATTGTATAAGATCAACGTTTCAATCACATAGATCTTCGTCAGGATCAGAGGGGTATAACCCATTAGAGTACTTTGATTACTTTTTGCAGTAACGAGTAACCTGTTAGTTTGCTGTTTGAGTAATCAAATACTTAAGTACATTTTCAAACAAGACATCAGTTACTTCCGTTACTTTTAGAACGCTGGTCCTTCAGCTCTGAAACAGCAACGGCTGTCGTTTGGTTCTAATAACGGAGATAACGTTAAACCTATCAGTCTGAAAGAAGCCACGGAGCTTGTGGCTCGCTACGTGGTCGGAGAAATGCTGCCGTTGTCTACGGTGGAGTCTAAGTAGGTGGAGGAGGACTCGCTGACAGACATATTTCAGACTCAGGACTTGCATTGTGCCTGGTACACGCTACACGCTGGTACTCACCAATTATCCCCGGTTGTCTTTCATGGCGTGTGTGATGTCATCGGGTTATTCTTGTCCTATTTTTATTTCACTATTATTTGACTCAGAACTGTGTCTGGTCATGTGCCAGTCGACATGTTGTTGTAGTTACCTAAAAGCGTCAGCAGATGGCAGGAGCTACATTTGAAGTGCTACACCTAAACTGTCAAGCTACTGTATCTTCCACAGGAAGTTCTGACAAATGTTTCAGAATAAAAGCCTATTTAGAAAATGGAGGGATTCTCTCAGCTGAGGTTATAAGGGGCTTTTAATTTGAAACAAGTGTTGAGTTTGAAATGACGGTGCGATATGTTAACTTTACAAAGACAACGGCGCGGATAAAAAGTAAATGATGTTATATAAGCACACAGAGGGATTAATATATAATGGACCGTCTATAATGTCGTTTGTTTCAAATGATGCTGGGAGCGTCTGCAGTTGTGGTGAGTAAAAGCCCCGCCGCTATTTGTTAATGTTATTACTTTATGCCCGACCATGAGGACATACCACTGTTTGCTAGCTTGATGCTAATGACAGTAACGTTAACTCAGCGGGTTGACAAAGTGCCTCTGCTGTTTCACACCATCATTTCCCCCTTTTACTCTATGTGGTAACATCCCTAGAGGAAATATTAAAAATGCTGGGGTGTTGTTGTCATACAGTTGTCTACGGCAGCAGATCATTCTGTGTTTCTACTGGTCACAATGACGGCTGTGATGGGAGAATTGGATCTCAGTGAAGGGCAAGTGGTCCATAATTTCAATTTTGGAGACAAAAAAATGTAGGCTTAGTGCTCTGTGGTCCATTGCCCAATAGGAAATGTAGTATACTCAAAAGTACTTGAGTTACTTTTCTCAGGGAGTAACGTTGGAAGTACTTTTAAAGTAATCGAGTTACTTTACTCAGCGAGTAACACAGTAAAGTAACTGGTTACTTTTTAAAAAAGTAACGCAGTAACGTACTTTGATTACTTTTAAAGTAACCCTTACCCAACACTGGTCAGGATAAAGGACAAAAGAGACACCTTGCTCATATAAGTTATTGGTCCCACCCCCCAATTAAGCCAGGGATGCAGCTCAGGTGAGGCAACCCAACAAAAAAAACACATACAAATCAATACAATCTGAGGCTGTTATTGGGAAAGGAAAAGGTAGGGAACTGAGCAGGTTGATAGAAAAACAATAAACATATAAATACAGATAAACAAGGTTCAACAAATGTTCCCAAGATAAGTATTTAGAGAACTAATTAGAATTTTTTGAAAAAAGTCACATAATAGCAATAGATGACCAGTATACACATCGATTAAATACATTGGATCCATTAAGTATAGTAAATATTCCGATTAAATTGCTATAGAAGGTGTGCATGTAGAGGAACTGAACTGAAAACCCCACACACATTTTTCATTTTACGGATCCATGCATTACTAGTGATTTGGAACGATGGTCTGTGCTACCCCTCTCCCTGATTGGTTGTGTTGAAAGTATCCGTATGAATGTTCTGCCAAGGCTGCTTTATTTATTTCAGATGTTACCTGTAGAAATTCCAAAGTCAACTTTTGATAAGCTGGATAAAATAATTTCACATTTCATATGGCAAAAAAGTGCCCTAGAATTAGACTTAAAACCTTACAGTTATGATGGTCTTAAGCTTCCAAACTTAAAATATTACTTCTGGGCTGCACAAATGAAGCCTTTAATACAATGGATTCAGAACGACACATATACTAGATGGCTTAACATTGAACAAAGTATGTGCCCAGAGCCCATGCAAATTCTACCCTTTCTAGACACACGCTTAAAAGAAATGGCAGATTGGACTAAGATTACTCTTAAAATCTGGAAAACGATACAATCAGCTTTTGGCCTACCCAAGATAATTTCATCATTAACAAGTATTGGATTTATGAAGACCTTTAAACCTAACAACTTAGATACTGGTTTTAGAAAATGGTCAGACTATAGACTGGTTTATTTGCGGCAATTATTTAATGGCAGAAATCTTAAGACATTCGAACAATTGAAAAATGACTTTGATCTCCCAAGGACAGATTTCTTTAGATATTTACAGATAAGAACTGACGACACACAAGGGATGCACAAAACTTCTTAAGAGTTCTTAACCCTCCTCCGCCTCGTATATATATCTATGCCTCCACCTAGTGTGTCGTCGACAACACATTTATGCAAGCACACTTTGCATTACCGTAATTCCGCGACAGTTTGTCCTATCGGAAAAATTAAAACGCGCGCAACAACAATAGAGCGGAGAAACGGAGCAGAGCAGCGATTTTGTCAAGAGAGAAAGAGAAATGTCTAGAAGACGGTCCTCCCGGGTGATAAAACCACCACTGAGGTTCAGGGATGGATTGGAGAAAGATGGAGCAGCTGAAGGAGCAATTTCTGGCGAAGGAAGGTAACGTTAGACCTGTTGAATTTCCGTGTTGAATGAAGCTCTCTGTAGCCAGAGAGAGCTTCATTCATCCAGAATGAGGCTTGGTAGTATCTAGTTTTTACTTTGTATAAGTTATTGTGTGTGTAAATCGACGTTTGTATTGTGTGGTCACCTTTAGAGCAGTGTTATAAGTCAGTACAATCAGTTTGTACAATGTATGTGTATTTTTTACTTCATGCGTAAATGTGCGCATGACAAAATATGGCGCATTCATTTTATGTTTGGTGACTTTTTTAGTGTAGTGTTGGCTACCAAGTGGTGATTGTATGTATATGTATATCTTTGAACAATGTACCATGCCTTGTTTTTGCTATATAGTGTGTGAACAAGCTGAATATTTTTCTCCACTACTTTCAGTTTGTCTTGTGGTGAGGAGCAGCCATCCTCAAGTGAGAGACCTGGGAGAGGGAGAGGCAGAAGACACACTCAGGGCCGTAGAGCCGTTGTCCCCAAACGTGCCCCTGGGGTCCAGCCCCCCCTCAATATGGGAAAACCCACCCCCAGGTGAAATTTTTGCACACTGTTTGGATGCTGCCATTCTCAAACTCCTGTGTCAAAACACCAACAAGAATGCAGCAGCAAACCTGGAAAAAGGGAGGAAGTTCCTCTGGACTGAAACAAAGAACACCTATATACCTATACATATAGTTTTCATTTTGGTCTGTTTTTGCACATTGAGAGACAAAGACTCAAAAAATTTCATTGTAAATATGTTTTATACTGTTCTAAAAAGAACACCTATATATAGTTTTCATTTTATTCTGTTTTTGCATATTGAGAGACAAAGACTCGAAAAATTTCATTGTGAATATGTTTTATACTGTTCTAAAAAGAACACCTATCTATAGTTTTCATTTTGGTCTGTTTTTGCACATTGAGAGACAAAGACTCAATAAATTTCATTGTAAATATGTTACTGTTCTAAAAAGAACACCTATCTATAGTTTTCATTTTGGTCTGTTTTTGCACATTGAGAGACAGACTCAAAAATTGTGAATATGTTTTATACTGTTATAATATCAAATTTATTATGCAAAATCTGTTGTTCATGTACAATTGCAGTGTTTTTTCCTCACTAAATCTCTAAAACCAAATTCCGTTTTTTGTTTTTTCTTCATTTAAAAATGTTATTACACTGTTATTACATGCAGTAAATTGTAAATAACTGTCAGATATTGAAAGCTCAAAGTGTTCTGGAAAAACAGGCAAAATCACTTCCTCACAGGACATTTTCAGGCCCTTTTATAGTTAAAATAAGCAAAAAAGTCCAGGCGGACATTTTGAGGCTTAGGTGTTTTAATAGAAATAACAAACAAATAACAAAAACACCATCTATAGCAATTCAATCTGAATATTTACTGTACTTAATGAATCCAGTGTATTTAATCGATGTGTATACTGGTCATCTATTGTGATTATGTGACTTTTTTCAAAAATTTCTAAATAGTTCTCTAAATACTTATCTTGGGAACATTTGTTTGTTTATCTGTATTTATATGTTTATTGTTTTCTATCAACCTGCTCAGTTCCCTACCTTTGTATGTGTTTTTTGGGGGGGGGGGGCTGGCCTCACCTGAGCTGCATCCCTGGCTTAATTGGGGGGTGAGACCAATAACTTAAATGAGCAAGGTGTCTCCTTTGTCCTTAATCCTGACAAAGATCTATGTGATTGAAACGTTGATCTTATACAATAAACATTTGAGGAGCAACAACAGTGTGCGGACTTCACCCTTTTTTAAAATGTCTGTTTGCTTGTTAGTCCTGCACCTGTAATACCTTGGATGTGCGTGCTCTACTCCACTTTACTTTCTGTCTTCATGCCATTAAATTAAATTATGTGGCTTATTACCCTGTTACCTTGTCACTTCCATTCCATTTTGTGTGCTAATAACTTGCTAACAGGAATGGTGTTTTACTGAACTTTTCATGTTCAGTGTTGTCATCTGGCTACTTACCCTGTAGATGCTCGAGGGTCATTCCGTGTCAACTCAACCAGAGTTTGGCAGCTAAAACTTTAGACTTTGATAGTATATCATTTTAAAGAACTAAAGTTGGTCCCCTGGTGCTGTACGGTAGCTGTGTTATGTGGCTCTTTAGCCGCTAAGGAGAGGTGCAACTGAATGCGAGAGGATGATAAATCACTCAATAAACCTCTGAACAATTTGTCCCCCTAACTTCTGAAATGATGGCTACACCCCTGGCTGGCTGCACCAGCAGCACCAAGATCGAAAAGTGGCTGATGGTATGCCACTAGTGATTCAGGGGTATAAGCTGATCCCTAGCTGATAAATCGATCCCTGGGGCACTTTGCTGCTCGTCAGTGGTATGCCACTAGTGATTCAGCAACAAAAGCTGATCCCTGGAGTGGTATGCCGTTGAGTGTTCTACTGGCACATACCATTTCCTAATGGCATATTCAACTGGAAAGCAATAGACCATTATTCAGACTAATGCATGTGCAAACATAAATACATATGGGCTAGTTTTGTTTTTGTTTTTAACTAAATTTTTATTTATTTTTGTCAAAAACAGTACAATATATTTCCATACAATTATCTTCCTTTCCAGCTGTATCCATATACAACTATACATATTCAAGTGTTAGTCAGATCCTTAAAATATTAAATGCCCACTCCAAGACACACAAAGTAAAGAGAGAGGAAAACAACAACAACAAACAAACAACCAAAAAAAAACAAAAACAAAGAACAACAAAAATGGATCTTTGTAGCCTTAACGAGTATGTAATTTACTCCATTTGATAAAGATCCCTTTTTGGATCCATAAATCATAAGTGGGCAGATTTGGTTTCAGCCATCTAATAGTTATACTCTTTAATGCAGCTGTAAGCAATATATTCAATAAATAATAAGGGCATCAAATACCTCTTTCCAATATGCATCTAATTTAGGACAGGACCAGAATATATCAGTGTGGGTAGCGATTTGTGCTCCACAGTTCCCCCAACATGAACTCGAATGAGCTGGGCCCATCTTGGCTTCTATTTCTGGTGTCCTGAAAAATCTAGTGATTATTTTCCACTTAAATTCCCTCCATGTGTTTGAATTTGTAGGTGTGCCTCAGTGCACACCTGCCTTCAGGTATCCTGTGATATGACCTTGTTCATTTCCGCTTCCCATGTCTGCTTTATCTGTAGGGAGTTTGCTAATTATTTGCTTATCTCTATTCCCTGTTTGTATTTCTATTAAGAACTCTTACTTGCCCTGCCTAAGAGGTTCTTTTTCTGGCTGTGTGGCGCATATTTTCGCTCATGACTTATATCTTATGTCAGCAGAGACGCTCAGCCAATGGAGGCAGCAGCACATAAAAAAGCAGCACACTGCAACTGGCCCTTCCGAGGACAGAAACAGGAGAGGAAATATACGATTACAGGCCTGGAATTAAGTCATTTTTAGGGCAAGGCCACTTTGGCCTTTGATAAATACAAATTTATTGGGGCATCATGGTCAAAATGTGGGGCAACAAGGCCAAAACCAATGGCTCAATAACAATATGTGCTAACTTCATTGAATGAAGACACAACAATATATGTGTTGAAAAACAGTACTGAGTTTATTAAAACTGGGTGTGCATGACTGGGGATATATCTCGTTTCTTGTTGTTTTGATTCATGTACCTTATTTTTTAAGTCTTTTAAATCTCTTTATTCTGTTGTTATCTCCTAGTTATTAAGAAATTATTATTAGAAGAAGATCCTTTATTGTCCTTTCTCACACACTACATACATTGAAATGAAATTTGACCTCTGCATTTGACCCATCCTGCTGTATACATTAGGAGCAGTGGGCAGCTGCAGTGCAGCGTCCAGGGACCAACTCCAGTTCTTTTGCCAATGCCAGTGGTCAGGGTCATTGACAGGAGTATCCACCTAACATAGCCTACATATCTTTAATTATATAATTATTTATATGTCTCTATGTATATTTTTACATAAATCCCCAATATTTAATTTGCCTTTAAAAAAATCCTCTTCCTTCATTTAATTTGACAATGTTTATTGTATTGTATTATATGTATTAATTCTCTACAGGATCTTGTATGTTCTTTAATGTGTGTTCAATTTATTAAAAGAAAAAAAAAACCAAAAAAACGTTTTGGTGAAACCTGCAGCAAAGTGAATCCTCTTCATCAGAGAGGATCTTTGCCTCCCAGTTTGTTCCCGGCGACAGAGCAGAGTGAAACGTCTTTCTTCTCAGAGGATCTTTGTCCCATGAGAGCAGGCAGCATGCTGTTCTTATCTATCGCTCTGCTCTCCGTGTCCGCTTTCAAAACATCTTTTGCACAGTCACTAGAAGCACATTATGACCCTTTGTAAAAGTTTCTGTGTGGTACCTGTGTTGTACATGAGCTAACGTTAGCAGGTAAGGACTGAGAGGCTGTCCGGTATGTGTGTGTCCGAGTCGGTGCTGCTTGCCCGATCGGTCATGTCTGCGCAGAGTTTGCTGGCCCGCCGGCTATTTTTACTTGCCCCGGGCATTCGGGCAACCGTTAACGTCGGACACTGTGGGGGTAGGTTTTTATAAGTTTTGTCCATTCCTTGTGTGTCGTCAGGAAAGTTCTTATCTGTAAATATCTAAAGAAATCTGGTAGCACAGACCATTGTTCCAAATCACTAGTAATGCACGGACCTGTAAAATGAAAAATGTGTGTGGAGCTTTCAGTTCAGTTCCTCTACATGCACACCTTCTATAGCAATTTAATCGGAATATTTACTATACTTAATGGATCCAATGTATTTAATTGATGTGTATACTGGTCATCTATTGCTATTATGTGACTTTTTTCAAAAAATTCTGAGTTAGTTCTCTAAATACTTATCTTGGGAACATTTGTTGAACCTTTGTTGTTTATCTGTATTTATATGTTTATTGTTTTTCTATCAACCCGCTCAGTTCCCTACCTTTTCCTTTCCCAATAACAGCCTCAGATTGTATTGATTTGTATGTGTTTTTTTTTTGTTGGGTTGCCTCACCTGAGCTGCATCCCTGGCTTAATTGGGGGGTGGGACCAATAACTTATATGAGCAAGGTGTCTCTTTTGTCCTTTATCCTGACCAGTGTTGGGTAAAGGTTACTTTAAAAGTAATCAAAGTACGTTACTGCGTTACTTTTTTAAAAAGTAACCAGTTACTTTACTGTGTTACTCGCTGAGTAAAGTAACTCGATTACTTTAAAAGTACTTCCAATGTTACTCCCTGAGAAAAGTAACTCAAGTACTTTTGAGTATTCTACATTTCCTATTGGGCAATGGACCACAGGGCACTAAGCCTACATTTTTTTGTCTCCAAAATTAAAGTTATGGACCACTTGCCCTTCACTGAGATCCAATTCTCCCATCACAGCCGTCACTTTGACCAGTAGAAACACAGAACAATCTGCTGCCGTAGACAACTGTATGACAATAACACCCCAGCATTTTTAATATTTCCTCTAGGGATGTTACCACATAGAGTAAAAGGGGGAAATGATGGTGTGAAACAGCAGAGGCACTTTGTCAACCCGCTGAGTTAACGTTACTGTCATTAGCATCAAGCTAGTAAACAATGGTATGTCCTCACGGTCGGGCATAAAGTAATAACATTAACAAATAGCGGTGGGGCTTTTACTCACCACAACTGCAGAGGCTCCCAGCTTCATTTGAAACAAACTACATTATAGACGGTCCATTATTTATTAATCCCTCTGTGTGCTTATATAACGTTATTTACTTTTTATCCGCTCCGTTGTCTTTGTAAAGTTAACATATCGCACCGTCATTTCAAACTCAACACTCAAATTAAAAGCCCCTTATAACCTCGGCTAGAGAATCCCTCCATTTTCTAAATAGGCTTTTATTCTGAAACATTTATCAGAACTTCCTGTGGAAAATACAGTAGCTTGACAGTTTAGGTGTGGCACTTCAAATGTAGCTTCTGCCATCTGCTGACGCTTTTAGGTGACTACAACATGTCGGCTGGCACATGACCAGACACAGTTCTGACTCAAATAATAGTGAAATAAAAATAGGACAAGAATAACCCGATGACATCACACACGCCGTGAAAGACGACTGGGGATAATTGGTGAGTACCAGCGTGTAGCGTGTACCAGGCATAATGCAAGTCCTGAGTCTGAAATATGTCTGTCAGCGAGTCCTCCTCCACCTACTTAGACTCCACCGTAGACAACGGCAGCATTTCTCCGACCACGTAGTGAGCCACAAGCTCCGTGGCTTCTTTCAGACTGATAGGTTTAACGTTATCTCCGTTATTAGAACCAAACGACAGCCGTTGCTGTTTCAGAGCTGAAGGACCAGCGTTCTAAAAGTAACGGAAGTAACTGATGTCTTGTTTGAAAATGAACTTAAGTATTTGATTACTCAAACAGCAAACTAACACATTAGGTTACTCGTTACTGCAAAAAGTAATCAAAGTACTCTAACGCGTTATACCCAACTCTGATCCTGCCGAAGATCTATGTGATCGAAACGTTGATCTTATACAATAAACATCTGAGGAGCTACAACAGTGTGCGGACTTCACCCTTTTTTTTATGAAGACAGAAAGTGACACAACACCAGGGGCAGCTGGCCAATAGAGGGCAATAGGGCGCCACCCCTCCTCAAGCCACAAAAGAAAAGAAAGGTGATGATAATAAATGTATGATTATCATCATCATTACTGTCATAGCTATATACACACAGTATATTAATTATTCTGATAATTTTCACTTGCCGGAACGGCAGCGGTGGTTATCCGCTGCGTGCTCCGCCGTCCGTCAATACCCACTGGCTGCGTTTGCTGTACGGTGCGGTGCAGCTCCGCCGGAAGACATCTCGGTGCACTGCCATGATTAATATCTCCTCGTCCATGGTGTTCACAGGGTGAAATGACGTCTGAAAACCTCTGACCTGTTGACTTCAGGCCTGTCTCTGCTGGTGTAGTGCAGGGAAATATGATCCGCCGTGAACACTGTGTATTTTATTTTGAAAATTAACCGGATGTTTTATCGTGTTTCTGTGCAGGACTTCCTGCCCCGCACGATCTGCTCTGTGCTGAATTGCTGCGTTGTGCTCCGGCGTCCGGCAAAAATAGAAGTCCTGCGTATCTGTTCTGGAGGGCTCCGGAATGCCGTAGCTGAGACGGAGCCGGAACGCAGCACAGCTGCAGCCGGTGGAAACACACACATTGACTAGAATGGAATCCTATCGGCTCCACTGCCGTGCCGGAGCGGAGATGCAACCAACACGCATCTGGTGGAAATTGGCCTTCAGAATGACCTACCAACACCGTGTGCACATGTGCAGAGCGAAAAAAAATTCCAGAGGACACGCCCATAATTTTAACTACCCGGGATCTTCATGGTGGAAAGAGCGGTCTTTTACAGGTAAATTAAACGAAATTATACAGTTCCTAAAGTTACGTTTTCTTATCTAGTTTTGCTAGTATCTTAGCCTGAGTGTCAGACTGAAGCTCTCAGAACCTTCAGTCTGACATCGCCTCCATTGAAGGCGATTTACAAGGGGGAGGGAATTGATTTTTCCCTAACCAATTAGTAGAGATCAACGACTCACCCAGAATTTGACGTCATTAGTATCCATGCGTCGGGGGTGCCGAAAACAAGCGAGCATTGCCCGTTTAAAATGTCTCCGTCGTCGTGCACGCCCAGCTGCATCGCCGTTAAATCCAGTTTAGCAGCTTCCTTAATTTGATCCTCCATTAACGCGAGTAGTGGTGAAATACCTCGATAGCATCGTTAATGTGGTCTGTAGGATCTGTAGCGGTCGCCATTGTTGCTATCCTCACCAGTTACCCACCGGCGTACAGCTTGACATCAGCATGGCGCTGATTGGCTAATCTCTAGACCCGCCCCCACCCCTGGCGTTCATTGGTCTGTCCATCGTTTGGACGAGATAAATCGCAAATTCATTGCAGTATGCCAGATCAGAGATGCAAGCCTACTCAGCTGAGTGGGCGGGGTCTATGGTCTGGAACCAGGCTACTAGAATCTAGCACTCTTTGGGTATGCGAAAGCGGTGCAGTTCGGATTAGCCTAATATACTCGACAAAGACGTTGCTAAAATGCTAGCTAGCTAAGGGGCGAATTCACAGAGTGGATTGCGGCTGCTGATAGCGACCGCTATCTGTACCGTCTCAAGGTCCGATTTACAAAAGATATTGCGCTAATGATATTGAGTCCCTGTCCTTAAGGAGCTATCAAGCCAGCATCCCAGAGATACTATCTCTAACAGATATGACGGCACAAATACGCCCATAAAGTTTTGCAATTGAGTGCAATTTGCCCTTGTTTTGCGATTGAGTGAGCGGAGTGGTTTCCAGTGTTTCGGGCTTTTCTCCACATTTCAGCACACAGATTGCTTCATAATGAAAACTGCAGGGAGCACAAAAGCCTCAAATTGTGTGTCTTTAATTAACGGAGGTGCGCACACACAGAGCTCTCCACAGTCACAAACCAGCTTTCATCTATTTTGCTTCTTTTAACTTACTTCTCTAGTATTTCGCATCTATAACATAATCTACTGAAATGTCCATTAAAATAGGCTACAGCTATTAATGTGACTCAGGCAGGTCTGAAACATGTTAGATTAAAGTCTGAGTCTCACTTTAATGTAGTTCAGGTGTCACTGAATGTATCCAGGATTTCGCAGAAACATCACTACTGATGTTCTGTTTGTTGTCAACAGCTGGCCGTGTGTCACAGCAACATTATACAGCAGCTGAAACGATAAGTGCGTCTCCATACTGAGAAGGAGGATGTGCGCATTTACGCACATGGCACAGCAGTGGTAACTTCTTTATCACCTTCTATATCACCAGCTGTCGGTCGGCTTTAACAGCTGTAGCGACTTTTGATGGAGTTTGTGTCTGCATATATGTGCACTGTGTTAATACTAAAAGTGAACAGTTATCACTGCCAGAGCAGCAGTGTTTCCTCTCTGCAGCCTGTTACCTGTTTGACAAACACCTGCACATGAATAAAAACCTGCATTCTGTATTTACACTGTGTCCTGGGTCCTGCTTGGAGGCACAGGATCCATTTCTACTAGCAGAATGCGTTTATATTATCTATTAATTTTTTTAGTCTGTCTTTATTGATATTCTGATTGTGAATTCATTATTTAATAACCCAGAATATGATTAGAGTGTCTGAGAGTGTTTGAACACTTGAAATTATTTCTTAGGCAAAATGTTTCAATGAAAATGGAAATTATGTAACTCATATCAAACCTGACGCTCAGGATTTTTCAGTCTCACATGTGATAAATGTGATAAACAATGTAAATGTAAATGTATTTAAAATGCTGCTGTCAGACAGACTCTCCCTTACTTTAATTTTATCCATAATAACAATTAATGGGGGAAACAACAGATCATGAAAAGAAAAATCTTTCTAATAAATGAAGAAAGTTGTTTATGGTTCTTTTTGTTGATCAGACAAACAATTGACAGATTTTTAACTAGATGATGAATCAGAAAACAAATAAAATGTAAATCTTGGGAGTGATACACTTGAGTTTAATCTGTAATCTGTCTCCACTTCAGTATAAAACTGCAGTGATGTTGTGAAGTAGCAGAGCAATCCATTCAGCTGCAGCGTCTAATCAATAACTGATATCCAGTAAGAGGGCTTGACAGCCAGTAAAAGACTTAATCCAAACAAGTGAAAAATAAAAAGTTGGAAATCATTTTTAAAATGACAAAAAGTTGGAAATCATTTTTTTTCCATATAAATACATAAAAACAAGACCTAACATAGCTTTACTTTTTTCTTGATGCAGATGGGGAACTTTTTAATGGACAGAGGAAGGCTGTGAGGACAAAGTCAGAGTGCAAAACCCTGTTTTGTGAATTCCGTAGCAGCCCTATTGGAGGCCTCAACGGGATTTTTAAAACAAGAAATGCTTTGTCCAGTCGATTCTACTGGCCAGGAATCTCTACTGACATTGAGAAATGGGTCAGTAACCAATGCCCTGCTGTCCTGATTAGCTGTTCATCTATTAGTTTTAATAATCAAATGTAACTGTTACTACTTCAATTAGTTTTCTAACTCTCACTCCATAACCATTTACATTTTTCCATTAAACTGTTCACTCTTCTTAATGGTTACCCTCAACAAACCCACTATTTTTTTTTCTTTATTTTTCTAGGTCAGTGAATGTGATCAGTGCCAAAGGGTTGGTAAACCACTTGTGATTGATGCTAAACTGGAAAGTATTAAGGTAAATGAGCTTTTTGGTTTACGTGAGTTACTGAAGAATTTAAAAAAGAAAAATCATTAATCAGGGTATATAAACATTTTACTCTCTGGCAAATTGAAAAACATATAACCCCAAGTCCTTCTAAATCACCACAAACAGGAGTTTATACTGTACTGTACATCCAATTCTGTTTTTGTTAGGTTTCATCAGTCTGTGAATTGCTTGGTATTGACCTCACAGGACCACTTCTGAAGACATCTGATGGCCATATTTACATTTTGACAGCCACAGGTTATTTCTCCACATGGGTGAAAGCATTCCCATTAAAAACTAAAACTGCTCAGGAAGTAGCTAGAAACCTTGTTTCTATCATTTACAGGCACAGTTGCCCAGTCAGAATTCTCTCTGACCAAGGAAGAGAGTTTGTTAATGAGCTGAGTCTTTGACAACAAATATATACATTAATTCTTTTGGTATATGAGGCCAATATCCAACTTTTGCTCTCCAAACAAAAGCTCTGCCCCTCTCTTAATCAGGGCTGTGCAGTAATTTATGTCTAATCATTCATTTCTTCAGTCCTACTATGTATACTGTAAAATCAATTGTGATGAATGTTGTGATATGAATTAATTCTGTATTGCGCAGCCCTACTGGAAATGCTATTTCAACATTGTGTTGCAGTTCTTAATTCTGGACTATTGGCTGGCTGTTTAATAATATAACATATTTATTAATTCATTTTAGATTAACAGCTCTCTTTGTGACCTGCTGTCCATAAAACGGAGTGTGACAGCTGCTTATCATCCACAGACAAACGGTCTGGATGAAAAAACAAATGACAATATAAAGAGGTAATTAGTGTATATGTTACTTGCGCTGTTGTGTATCCATCTTATCTTATGATGGATACACAATGAGTGTTCATTGTTTATTACAGTTCTGTTTTAAGGGCCCTCAGAAAGCTTGTCAATACCCATCAAAATGATTGGAATGTCTTCTTGGATGCAACTTTGTTCTCCCTGAGATCAAAGATTCATACATCAACAAAGTACAGTCCGTTCATGTTAAAAGTAGACTTCTCTGGACCATACACTATTCACAACATATCAGGGAAGAAAGTGTCACTGACAAACCAGGATGGTCATTTACTGAAAACTACATACAACATAAATAACCTAAAACCATACAAGAGAAGCCACTTAAAGGAAGACATCACAGAAACATCACAACTGACAGCAGAAATTCTTCCTGTCAGTGGATCGCCTTTTGAAGCCAGAGACCAAATGTCAGATGTGCCTTCTAGACCATCAGTTATCAAGTGGATTCAATCTAAAGTAAGCCAGAGGAAGACAGAAGAAGTTGAAAGGGAAAGAGATACAAGCAGAAAAGAAAAAGAAGGCCAGGAAAAGAGAACAGAGGAAGATGGAAGGAAAGGAGATGGAAGCAGAAAAGAAGGTCAGGAAAAGGGAACAGAGGAGGTCGGAAGGAAAGGAGATGCAAGCAGAAAAGAAGAAGGTCAGGAAAAGAGAACAGAGGAAGTTGGAAGGAAAGGAGATGGAAGCAGAAAAGAAGGTCAGGAAAAGAGAACAGAGGAAGTTGGAAGGAAAGGAGATGGAAGCAGAAAAGAAGAAGGTCAGGAAAAGCGAACAGAGGAGGTTGGAAGGAAAGGAGATGGAAGCAGAAAAGAAAAAGAAGTTCAGGAAAAGAAAAGAGGAAGTTGGAAGGGAAAGAAATGAAAGAAAGAGTATGTTATTCAGCATTATATAATGTAATGTTAAAATATGCTCATAAGAACAGTCGATTTTTTGTTATGTTACAGACTAGATTTCGGTGCAAATATTACTTGGAATACTTTTAAAACTTAAACCAGTATTTAGTGCAAGATGTTGATTTTGGGGTTTTACTATGCAAGTCTTTTTTCCCCAAGTCTTACAGATTTGGTCAGAAGAGGCAGTTATCAGGGTTGAAGCTGTGGTGGGACCATACAAACTATATGATTCATCGTTAAAGACACTTAAAGGGATGAATTGGCTTTCAGATGAGGTAGGACTCACAAATAAATACAAATACAAATAAATATAAATTAAATACTCGTGTTTAATTTATTCACTATTGGATGCAGGTGATTGACAGTTACCTTCACATCCTTGCAGAAGAACAGAAGGTAAATGTCAAGTATTATATTTTTCTGAATGTTTATTCTTTTGTGTAGATAAAACTTACTTTCATTAATATCACGAGATTTGTACAATATATTTTAGTTGTTGTAAATTCATAGATTAAGTAGGTTGATGTTTTACTCTTCTATAGGACCACATATTTGTGCTGTCTTCGGTTGTGTCAACATCTCTGTTTAATGGACAGTTTAGATGTGTGAGGAAGGTGAGCATATACAGTGAAACTTATGAGCTACACTTATTTCATTCATTGAAACAATATATTGCTACAAACTGTGGTGTAAACACTTTTCTTTTATAGATGATCATCCCAAACAGGGATTTGTGGCTGTGTCCATACAACACAGGAGGGCATTGGATTCTTGTGGTCTGTAAATCTAACAATATTCATATATTTAACAATATTCCACATAAATATGCAACTAAAACAGATAAACTGCAATGAGTTACAGATTGTGAAAATGTCAGGAAAGGCCCTACTTGTTATTGACCCCTTAAGCAATGAGCAGAGATACAGCAGGAGAATCTTGAGAAACTGGAGGTAATTATTTAAATGTTTTAGCTCAGTACACACAAGTGCTGTCAGGAAAGTCCCAGTGACTTTCTATTTTATGTGAGGCATTGAGTTATGAAATGCAAAATATAAACTGTTTGCCTTTTCCTTTGCCTTTTCCATACTGAACTAATGCTAAACCCTGTAAACTTACACCTGGGACACACAGCCTGCGTGAGCAGTGCATGTGCATTGCGGAACCTCTTGCTTTTCATTTCGGCGCCCATGTTAACAGGTTAGAGCAGCCACGCAGCCCGTCTCACACGTGGCTGCTGCGTCATCTAGAGATCCGAGGTCTTGCCTATTTTCTCTGCGTGACACGCGCGGTTCTCAGCAGAAATAGACAGAAAACGATCTGTTGATAGTCATATTAACATCATATCAGCAACATAACACCTTTAACTGTGGTTTCAATGTCTGCATCTGTAGAATATGTCACAGACATAAAGTGTCACCACTGCGGGTCAGCCTGCATGGTGCACGCCAGGGCAGGGAGCCTCTCTGGCGGGGAACTCCAATACAGAGAGTCAGTGACACACGGAGCTTCAGCAATATCATCAATAATAAAAACGTCCTTTTTGAGGAGTGTATGTGGCTGACAGAAGTAGCCCCAACCAAACCCCATCATGCCCATCAGAAAGAAAGCCGCTCTCACCTCACATAGTTTATTTATTTTTAACAACTGAGCACATGCTTCTTAATCATTTTCTGACTAAACTAAATATAAATGAAATTTATAATTAAATGATATGAAATGTGCTATTATTGATGGCCATTATCAAAGCCTACTCTAAGTAAAACTCTAAGTAGAAAGATAGAGCTGGCAGCAGAAGCGCCGCAGCAGCAACGCTGTCTGTGGACGCTGCAAGTGTGCGAGACGCAGCAGTTCAGCGACGCACACGCACTGCTGAGGTTCACACAGGCTGTGTGTCCCAGGCGTAAGTCATACAGTTAAAAAAAAAAAAAAAAACTACAAAAACACTGTGAAGTTCTATATTATACTACCAAATGGTTGTTTTAATTATGTCATCTAATCGTTGTGTTTTGCTCACTTTTTTCTACTAATTGTAATGTTAAATGTTTTTAGGAATTTCTTAAGGATGAGAGAGCACCAACTAAGCAGTGCATCATGGACAGTAGAAACACTGGGGCATGAGCTGCAGGTGGATGGGAGTAGCTGTGGAGTCCTTATTTTAAAAGTAAGACTGACATTTTAGAAATAATTAATATATTAGGTGTATGATAATGCTATATACAGTGTTTACTAAGTCTGGAGTGGTGCATTTTTTCAGTTTGTGGAGGAATACCTTCAGTCTGGATCGATCTTTGATGTGAAGACCGATCCTGCATCTGTGCAGGCTGCCAGACTACACATTGCCTGCAAACTCATTGAAAATGGTGGTGGGTCCTCAACCTTACAGGATATTTCAACATTGTTTATTTTTTTTTTATATTTTCTGATACTGGAGATAAGGTGTAATGGACTTACTAAGTCTCTTGTATTTTTCAAACAGGCAGTGTTGAAGACTACTGCATAGAATGCAACATGATCAACCCTGACACAGACAGTGACAATGTCAGCATGGTATAAATATAAATTCTGAAAATTTATAGAAATAACAAGATTTATTGATGCTTCTAGTCATAGAGGATAATACAGGGTTCCAAATGCATTTAAGTCCACTGTTACATGTAACGCATCACATGAAATTGACAGTATGATGGTCATTTCTGTCCCTGTAAACGGTTGGTAATATGAAATATTATGAACTAGTACTCTCAGTCTTCTATCCTCTATTGAGAAATGTCTGACCACTATTATTCTCCTCAGGTGCAGTGCGATATTTGTCTCCGATGGGCACATCATGACTGTCTGAAATCTGTTCCTGCAAATGGAAACTTACATTTGCTTGAAGTGCAAAGAATAAAGAAAAAAAGGAAGAAATTAAGTGATAATGTGTTTGTGTGTACATGTATTGGGTGCCTATTATAAGCTACTCTACTTTTGAACATAATTATAGTAGTCCATTCTGATAGATATTTCCTACCTGACAGAATGAGCTACTCTACTTATAATCACATTTATAGAGGTAATAGTCCATTCTGATAGATATTTCCTACCTGACAGAATGAGCTACTCTACTTATAACTACATTTATAGAGGTAGTAGTCCATTCTGATAGATATTTCCTACCTGACAGAATGAGCTACTCTACTTATAACCACATTTATAGAGGTAATAGTCCATTCTGATAGATATTTCCTACCTGACAGAATGAGCTACCATATATTTAATTACATTTATAGAGGTAATAGTCCATTCTGATAGATATTTCCTACCTGACAGAATGAGCTACTCTACTTATAACTACATTTATAGAGGTAGTAGTCCATTCTGATAGATATTTCCTACCTGACAGAATGAGCTACTCTACTTATAACCACATTTATAGAGGTAATACTCCATTCTGATAGATATTTCCTACCTGACAGAATGAGCTACCATATATTTAATAACATTTATAGAGGTAATAGTCCATTCTGATAGATATTTCCTACCTGACATAATGAGCTACTCTACTTACAACCACATTTATAGAGGTAATAGTCCATTCTGATAGATATATTTCCTACCTGACAGAATGAGCTACTCTACTTATAACCATAGAGGTAATAGTCCATTCTGATAGATATGTCCTACCTGACAGAATGAGCTACTCTACTTATAACCACATTTATAGAGGTAGTAGTCAATCAATCAATCAATCAATCAATCAATTTTATTTATAAAGCCCAATAGAAACCTCAGGAAGAGCAACTGAGGAAGGATCCCTCTTCCAGGACGGACAGACGTGCAATAGATGTCGTACAGAACAGATCAGCATAATAAATTAACAGTAAAACAGTAATCCGTATGACACAATGAGACAGAAAGAGAGACAGAGAGAGAGAGAGAGAGATGCAGGACAGACGGTAATGACAGTAGCTTACAACAATATTAATGAAAGTAATAATATTATCGTTATAGTTCTGGCTACTGTGGTACAATATGTTGAAAGTATATATTAGTATCTGGCAGTATACATGTGTGATAATAATCATATGTGTATAATAACAGTAGAAGTATGACTAATGACTAATGATTGCAGCAGCAGCAGCAGCAGGAGGCATCTGGCAGGACCACGGCAGCAGCACAACCACACACGTCACGCTATCCAGGCACTGCTGCGATATGAGTTAACCTGAGAGACAGTGGAGCACAAAGGCTCCGGAGAAGAAGCCGACTTAGTGACATCCAGAATGGCCGAGTTAGTAAGATGCAGTAATAGGATACGAGAGAGAGAGAGAGAAGGAGAGAAGGTGCCCGGTGTATTATGGGGGGTCCTCCGGCAGACTAGGCCTAAGTCAGCCTAACTAGGGGCTGGTACAAGAAAAGCCTGAGCCGGACCTAACTATAAGATTTATCAAAGAGGAAAGTCTTAAGTCTAGTCTTAAATGTGGAGATGGTGTCTGCCTCCCAGACCGTAACAGGAAGATGATTCCACAGGAGAGGAGCCTGATAGCTGAAGGCTCTGGCTCCTGATCTACTTTTGGAGACTTTAGGGACCACGAGTAACCCTGCGTTCTCAGAGCGCAGTGTTCTGGTGGGATAATAAGGCACTATGAGCCCTCTAAGATATGATGGAGCTTGACCATTTAGAGCTTTATAAGTTAACAGTAGGATTTTAAATTCAATTCTGGATTTTACAGGGAGCCAGTGCAGAGAAGCTAAAACAGGAGAAATATGATCTCGTTTCTTAGTTCCTGTTAGTACACGTGCTGCTGCATTCTGAATTAGCTGGAGAGTTTTTAAGGACTTACTAGAGCTACCTGATAATAGAGAGTTACAGTAATCCAGCCTTGAGGTAACAAAAGCGTGGACCAATTTTTCTGCATCTTTTCGGATCAGGATAGGCCTAATTTTCGCAATATTACACAGATGAAAAAATGCAGTCCGTGAGGTTTGCTTTAAATGAGAATTAAAAGACAAATCTTGATCAAATGTTACTCCGAGGTTTCTTACGGTAGTGGTAGAGGCCAGAGCAATGCCATCTAGAGAAACTATGTCATTAGATAAAGAGTCTCTGAGTTGTTTGGAGCCAAGAACAATAATTTCAGTTTTGTCTGAATTTAACATCAGGAAATTGGTGCTCATCCAGGTTTTTATGTCTTTAAGGCAGTTATGGAGATTAGTTAATTGATTACTTTCTTCTGGCTTCATCGATAAATACAACTGTGTATCATCCGCATAACAATGGAAATTTATAGAGTGATTTCTAATGATGTTGCCTAAAGGAAGCATATATAGAATAAATAGGATTGGTCCGAGCACAGAACCTTGCGGAACTCCAAAACAAACTTTGGTATGTAAGGATGATTCATTATGAATGTCAACAAACTGAAAACGATCAGATAAATAAGATTTAAACCAGCTTAGTGCAGAACCTTTTAGGCCAATTAAGTGTTCCAGTCTCTGTAGCAGAATTTGATGGTCAATAGTGTCAAACGCCGCACTAAGATCTAATAAAACAAGTACAGAGACGAGTCCTTTGTCTGAAGCAATCAGAAGGTCATTTGGAATTTTAACTAGTGCTGTCTCAGTGCTATGATGCACTCTAAATCCTGACTGAAATTCCTCAAATAAATTATCATGGAGAAAATCACACAGCTGGTCTGCGACTACTTTCTCAAGGATCTTTGACATAAAGGGAAGATTAGATATTGGTCTATAGTTGGCTAACACCTCTGGATCCAGGGTGGGCTTTTTTAGTAGAGGTTTAATTACAGCTACCTTAAAAGACTGTGGTACATAGCCTGTTACTAAGGATATATTGATCATATCTAATATATGAGTGTTAACTAAAGGTAAGACCTCCTTAAGTAGCCTAGTTGGGATGGGGTCTAAGAAACATGTTGATGATTTAGATGAAGAAATTACTGCGGTCAATTCTTGAAGAGAAATTGGGGAGAAACAGTCTAAATATATATTAGGTCTTACAGCTGTGTTTGAGGTTAGATAGGTAGGCCTACTATCTGAGGACAGGAGGTCATGAATTATGCCTCTAATAGTTAGAATTTTGTCATTAAAAAAGCTCATAAAATCATTACTGCTAAGGGCTAAAGGAATACAAGGCTCAATAGAGCTCTGACTCTCAGTCAGCCTGGCTACAGTGCTGAAAAGAAACCTGGGGTTATTTTTGTTTTCTTCTATTAAAGCTGAGTAATAGTTTGCTCTGGCATTGCGGAGGCCCCTCTTATAAGTTTTGAGACTGTCTGCCCAGATTAAACGAGATTCTTCCAGTTTGGTTAATCGCCAATTCCTTTCAAACTTTTGCGATATTTGTTTTAACTTACGGGTTTGAGAGTTATACCAAGGAGCGAACTTTCTTTGCTTTGTTAACTTCTTTTTAAGAGGAGCTACAGAGTCGAGTGTTTTTCGCAGCGAGCCTACGGCGCTATCAACAAAATGATCAATTCGGGAGAGGTTAAAGTCGGCACGGGAAACCTCTGTTACTGAAGGAATTGGTATTGAATTTAACGACAGAGTAATCATTTCCTTAAATTTTGCGACAGCACTATCTGATAAACATCTAGTATAGTAACTGTTGCTGAGTGGCGTGTAATCGAGTAAAAAGAAATCAAAAGTAATCCAATAATGATCCGATAGCGAGGAATTCTGTGGAAAGACTGTTAGGTTATCAATTTCAATTCCATACGTCAGAACTAGATTGAGGGTATGGTTAAAACAGTGAGTGGGTTCATGTACACCCTGACTGAAGCCAATGAAGTCTAATAATGAGATAAACGCGGTAGCCAGGGAGTCATTATCAACGTCGACATGAATGTTAAAATCGCCTACAATATTAACTTTATATGATTTAAGAACTAGATTGGATAAAAACTCTGAGAATTCAGATACAAATTCAGAATACGGGCCAGGAGCACGGTACACTATAACAAATAAAAGTGGCTGCGAGGTTTTCCAGGTCGGATGTAAAAGACTAAGAACGAGGCTTTCAAATGAATTATAATCTAGTTTAGGTTTAGGGCTGATTAACAGACTAGAGTTAAAAATGGCTGCAACTCCCCCTCCTCGGCCGCTGCCTCGAGGAATGTGGGTATTATTATGACTGGGAGGAGTGGACTCATTTAGACTAACATATTCATCTTGACACAGCCAGGTTTCAGGGAGACTGAGTAAATCAATATGATTATCTGATATTAATTTGTTTACTAACACTGCTTTAGATGAAAGAGACCTGATATTTAACAGTCCGCATTTAATTCTCCTGTTTTGTCTTTCTGTCACAGAAGAGGTTTTAATTTTTATGAGGTTGTTATGCACAACTCCTCTTTGTTTAATTTTGGATTTAAATAATTTAGGTGGTCGGGGGACAGACACTGTTTGTATAAAACTATGAAAACTATGGCTGGGTAACTGAACTAGAAGCTCAGAGAGGCGTATAGGACTGCGACTCTCTGTCCTGGTCTCAACTCTGGGTTGTCAGGAATTTAAATTACTAATAAAATTTTCCAGGTTCCTAGAAATGAGAGCAGCTCCATCCAAAGTGGGATGAATGCCATCTCTCCTAATAAGACCAGGATTTCCCCAGAAAGTTTGCCAATTATTAACGAAACCCACATCGTTTGCTGGACACCACCTGGACAGCCAGCGATTAAATGATGACATGCGGCTAAACATGTCATCACTGGTCAGATTTGGGAGGGGTCCAGAGAAAACTACGGGGTCCGACATCGTTTTTGCATATTCACACACCGAGGCAATATTAATTGTAGTGACCTCCGATTGGCGTAACTGGGTGTCATTGCCGCCGACATGAATAACAATCTTACTGAATCTATGTTTAGCTTTAGCCAGCAGTTTTAAATTTGATTCAGTGTCGCCCGCTCTGGCCCCAGGGATACATTTGACTATGGCCGCTGGTGTTGCTAACTTCACGTTTCTCAGAATAGAGCTGCCAATAACCAGAGTTTTATCTAGGCTGACCAAACGTCCTCTTTTGCCCAGACATGTCCACTTTTCACGTCCCGTCCGGGGCGTCCGGGGGGTTTTTATAAACTGATGATAATGTCCGGTTTTTCGTGTGTTTGTGTGTGTGTGTGTTAGAGTGCGGCACAGGCCGCATATTTCTGTCCAAACCCGAACTGAGCCCGACATTATTTAATGACCAAAGCACTGAGTTTGTGTCACACACTTGTTACGGTTACAGGCTATTTAACAGGCCGGGCGTGCTCAGCGGAGAGTGAGACCTCCGTGTTTGAGACGGGAGCGGGCGGTGGGAGCGGGCGGTGGGAGCGGGCGGCGGGAGGTCCGACGCTTCCAGCGAGAGGAGAGGGAGAAATAAAACAAAATAAGATAAAATAGGAAAAACCTGTCTCCCTCTTTTATTTTATTTTCAGCGTTTAATCAAGGCAGAGGCGGGTGGCTGGAGGTCCGAGACTTCCAGCCAATGTGTGTCTGTGTGTGTTATGTTCAGGTGTTGTCACGTAAATAACAGTGCCCAAGCAATAAACAGGACAGACAATAGGATTTTATTTATTTTTACACTACATTTTCACTGAAAGCTGACCGAATCCGACCTGAGCCCGAATACAATTTATAGCTACATTTTTGACCAAACCTGGCCCGACCCGTCGGTACCGTCGGGCTCACATCGCCACACAGTGTGTATGTGTCCCCTATTGAGGCCTATCTGAATTTCTGTCTTTGAGAGATAATATTTTGTAATATAACTGAATTTTCTATCCATACATTTTAAATATATTAAAATGATAAGGCATCTTTGAGTAAACTGCGAGTATCATTTAAGTAGGCTATGTCGCGGTCGGCCGAGTGTCCTCTTTTTTGGAAATCAAAATGTGGTCACCCTAGTTTTATCCTCAGCGGGTGTGTCGCTGAGTGGGGAAAAGCAGTTGGAAACGTGAACAAGCTGGTGGTGAGCCGTGGGCTTCAGCTTGGACCTGTGCCTCTGGCGAACCGTAACCCAACCTCCCGGCTGAACGGGAGTTACCGGAGGACAGCTAGCAGAGGCTAAGGCTATGCTATGTGGCTCCGCACCGGCTACAGGGGGCATAACTGAACATTTGGCACACCGAGCAAGAAAGAGCAGAGGGAGAAGCCATCGCTAACTGTAAAGCTAATGTAGCTACCAAGGCTAGTAACGTGCAAACAACAGCTAAGAGATTAGCGAGAAAGTCGTAGAAAGGAGGAGAGCTATAAGTGCTTAAACAGAACTAGTGTGGGTTAAGACTTGGAGTAGACATTAAAGCAACTCAAGTGAGAAAGCAGAAAGTAGGTTAGTAGAATTCACCAGAGCAGTACAGAGACGCTGTCACAGAAACACCGGAAATGACACAACTCGCTTACCGCAATACGTCAGCGCGTCAGCTGAGGAACATCAGAAAGCTTTGCGCTCTGCCTCCATTCTGACAGAATGAGCTACTCTACTTAAAACCACATTTATAGAGGTAATAGTCCATTCTGATAGATATTTCCTACCTGACAGAATGAACTACCATATATTTAATAACATTTATAGAGGTAATAGTCCATTCTGGTAGATATTTCCTACCTGACAGAATGAACTACCATATATAATATTACATTTATAGAGGTAATAGTCCATTCTGATAGATATTTCCTACCTGACAGAATGAGCTACTCTACTTATAACCACATTTATAGAGGTAGTAGTCCATTCTGATAGATATTTCCTACCTGACAGAATGGGCTACTCTACTTATAACCACATTTATAGAGGTAATAGTCCATTCTGATAGATATTTCCTACCTGACAGAATGAGCTACCATATATTTAATAACATTTATAGAGTTAATAGTCCATTCTGATAGATATTTCCTACCTGACAGAATGAGCTACCATATATTTAATTACATTTATAGAGGTAATAGTCCATTCTGATAGATATTTCCTACCTAGGGTTGCCTTGGATTTGTGAAAAAAAGGGACACTCGACCAAATGTTTGAGGCGGAGGGCTCGGCCATTATTATCAGTTCAGACTGACCAATGAACATGAAATTCGGACATAGGAGACCAGATTTGCCATCATTCCATGTCCTTCTATGTGCCTGTATTTTATATTAATTTTTATATCAATGAAAAAAACAAATCTGTGTTACTAAATTCTTACATTTTTACATGTATCTCACCATAGCAAGTTGGAAGTTGACATATTCTGCCATATATGAAGAGGGGAGACTCTCTGGAATCTGGCAATATAAGAACCATGATGCTGGGACATTCTGTCATTTCACAGCTGTCCAAAACATGTGGTTTGTGACAGGCGGACATGATTGCCAGTATTTTTTCATTATTGCAAGAAATTCCACTGACTCATTCACAAGTCAAAAATGTGTTTTATCTGAAAGAAACATGCAATATTTACATCTAAGATAACAGAAAAATAGTCAACCAAGTGCAATGGTGTCCTCCAAGATAATATTTGCCACTTTGATTGCAGTAAAAAAAAAATTGGGCACTGGGGGGGGGGCACATGTCCCCTTCAATGTATATGGTGACTACGGCCCTGTCAGCATGCATAATTAGGCCTCAGTTGTTTGGGTGCACAAAGGTGAAGTGGCTGGTCTTGTCATACAAAGTGTGATGGAGTGTCAACTGGACAATATAGAGATATTTGCATCTTGAAAGCCGGACTACAAATGTGGATAGACAGGGAGAAACACACGCAAGCCTAAGACGTGGTAAGATATGATATTCCTCACTATATGAAGTAGTGTTGTCACGATACCAAAATATTTGTTTCGGTACCGATACCAATATGAATATTGATACTTTTCGGTACTTTTCCTAAGGAAAAGTCCTTTTGGATACAAACCTTTAGAACAATAAATAGTAGGGGTGTAACGGTACCAAAAAATCATGGTTCGGTAAGTACCTCGGCACGGACATCACGGTTTGGTTGCTCAAATGTTTCACCAAGTTTGTGTTGTCTCGTGATGTCTCCCTTTGTGAGGCAGACTTTCTCTTGTCTTTTTCACTTGCACCAGCTGCGAATGTTGATACAGGTGTTGTCATACACACCATTTGCGCAGTATGTGCTCCAATAGGAACAAGAAAGGCGTTTGTGTGCATAAATGAATTAAATAAATTAATGAATTGAATCAATTTAAAAAGTACCGGTATTTTCCAAATGCAGTATAGTACCGTTTGGAATACTCTAGTACCGCGGTACTATTTTAGTACCGGTATACCGTGCAACACTAATATGAAGTGACTGATAACAAGATCTGTATAATGGGTTGTAAAGAAATTCGTCAGGATTTTATTTGGTAGACAATTGATCAGTATTTATAGCATGATGGGATGACAGCACAATGATGTGTGTGGTATCATTGGAAAGCTCTGGTCCTGCGATTTCATGTGATATGCGTGGCATTTCTGTGCGAGCCTGCATTCGCGAGTAATCCATCCAAGAGTATTGTGTGTGCAAAGCTGTATGAAAGCTCTGTTATAGATAATTTTAGTGTAACTTTATCTTTTTTTTTCGCTGTGAAAACACTCGGAAAGCTACGATTCCGCTGTTTCACGTGATATGCGTGGCTTCTCGCTATGATGCACGGTCGCAGAGAAAAACCATAGAGAAGAACAGGTGTGAATTTGGACGCACTATGCGTCGTTCGGGCCCATAGGGTTAAATATAAATGGAAAAAATACAAATTAAAACATGATTGGATGTGCAAATATACTAAGTGAACTGTTAGGACTTCCCACAGCTCCTCTTACCTCTTTGCTGTCTCTCTGACACAGATGTTCTTGAGCCTGTTGCACTGATTCTGGATGGACTCCTTGGCCTGCTGCTGCTGCATTTCCCCCAAAAAACGGGACAAATTGTGTCCCGGGAGAGATTTTTTTTTTCCCCCGGGACAGCTGATGAAAAAAGAGAACAATTCTGGGAAAAACGGGATGGGTGGCAACTCTATTCCTACCTGACAGACTGAGCTACCATACTTTTAATTACATTTATAGAGGTAATAGTCCATTCTGATAGATATTTCCTACCTGACAGAATGAGCTACTCTACTTATAACCACATATAGGTAGTAGTCCATTCTGATAGATATTTCCTACCTGACGGAATGAGCTACCATATATTTAATTACATTTATAGAGGCAATAGTCCATTCTGATAGATATTTCCTACCTGACAGAATGAGCTACTCTACTTAAAACCACATTTATAGAGGTAATAGTCCATTCTGATAGATATTTCCTACCTGACAGAATGAGCTACTCTACTTATAACCACATTTATAGAGGTAATAGTCCATGCTGATAGATATTTCCTACCTGACAGAATGAGCTACTCTACTTATAATTACATTTATATAGGCTGTATGTCTGCTTCTTACACATATCTGACCTGAGTAGAATGTTTTGCCAGGGTAGGTCATTAAGAGTGAGAGGCTTAGTTCATCAGACTAGTCTGTCTGAGTGGGTAGCGCAAACTTTCAGCACACAGGCTCTCCAATGCAATCTCTATGAGTTCCGGGAGGGCTTGGCCCGTGTTTTCGTCATACGTAAACCACCAAGTATCATTCATGTGCTCCTCGGATGGTCCGATTTCCCTTGTCGGGAAGTCGTTCTTACTTCATTGTGTGTTCATGAGCGTTTAGGCGGTAATGTGGAGACATCATGGACATTACAAAGAAGATGTGTTGTATTTTATCACTCAAAATGTTTAAAAAACATGTCGTCAACTGTTTCCACTGAAATATTGCTTTACGGTCGGAAACTCATTTTTCCGATTATTCCGACATCACATGAAGCAGCGCCACTGCGTAGCGGTCACATTCAAGATCAACATGGCTAACGTTTCCAGTTGATCCAAGAGGTTTTTTAACCATATAGGTTAAAAAGAAAACGACACATGGCGCGCCCAAATTCACACCTGTGCGTTCCTCTCTATGGATTTTCTCCATGACCGTTAGCGAGAAGCCACGCATATCACATGAAACAGCGGAACTGCAGCTTTGTTGGACACTTGTCGGTAGTCCAATGTTTTCACAGCGAAGAAAAAAATGATAAAGTTATACTAAAATGATGTATAACAGAGCTTTCCTACAGCTTTGCACACACATTACTCTTGGATGGATTACTCGCGAATGCAGGCTCGCACAGAAATGCCACGCATACCACATGAAAGCGCAGGAGCAGAGCTTTCATGTAATATCACACACATCATTGTGCTGTCATCACATCACGCTATACATACAGATAAATTGTCTACAAAATGAAAACTGACAAATTTCTTTACAATCCATTATACAGATCTTGTTATCAGTCACTTCATATAGTGAGGAATATCGTATCTTACCACGTCTTGGGCTTGCGTGTGTTTCTCCCTGTCTATCCACATTTGTAGTCCGGCTTTCAAGATGCAGTTATCTCCAGATTGTCCAGTTGACACTCCATCAAACTTTGTATGACAAGACCAGCCACTTCTCCTTTACATACCCAGACAACTGTAGCCTAATTATGCATGCTGACAGGGCAGTAGTCACCATATACATTGAGGGGGACACGTGCCCCCCTCCCCCCTCCAGTATATAACTGAAACTGAAAAACAACAACAAAAAATGTTCAGGTCAGGTCAAAGAGCAGTGATACTATGTGATGTGCATTGTATTAAGTTGTAGGGGATGCCTGCATTTATTTCTTTAATCAGAACACAAAATTAATTTCCACTTAGCTATAATAAAATGTTTTCTGATTAAGACTGACAATGACTCAGTGAATACCTTACTCAGTTTTATTTGATTAATGGTAAAACAGGTCTCTGTTTACATTCAAAGGTATTTGTGTGGGCAAACTGATGAAAATTATTCTGTTGATGACCACAGTGGATTGTTCAGTCATTGTAGAGCCACATTAATTCAAATTTACCCATTGAACGGGTCACCTCAGCCATCATCACAACAATTGCCCCCCCCCCCCCCCCCCCCGAGAAATTTGGCAACAGCCGCCACTGCACAACACTAAACATATCAACATCAAGTTGACACCAAGTTTGGAAGCTTAAGACCACCATCTAGTTTAGATAACTGTAAGGTTTTAAGTCTAATTCTAGGGCGCTTTTTTTGCCATATGAAATGTGAAATTATTTTATCCAGCTTATCAAAAGTTGACTTTGGAATTTCTACAGGTAACATCTGAAATAAATAAAGCAGCCTTGGCAGAACATTCATACGGATACTTTCAACACAACCAATCAGGGAGAGGGGTAGCACAGACCATCGTTCCAAATCACTAGTAATGCACCGAATCATTTTACCATAGTTAGCTTCATACAAATTATGTAAAAAGGGGGGAATATATATGCCAAGGTATTTAATACCTTCTTTAGATGTATATGTATATATATAGCTAAACTCTGCTGGTTTTCTACCCGGAAGTACAGTGCCCTCCAAAAGTATTGGAACAGTGAGTCCAATTCATTTACTTTTGTTGTAGACTGAAAATATTTGGGTTTGACATCAAAAGATGAATATGAGACAAGAGATCAACATTTCAGCTTTTATTTCCAGGTATTTACATCTGGATCTGATACACAACTTAGAAGATAGCATTATTTGTAATGGAACACAACATTTTTAGGTGAGCAAAAGTATTGGAACATATAAACTTAAAATAGATTAAAGTGAATGAGACTTAATATTTAGTTGCAAATCCTTTGCTTTCAATAACTGCATCAAGCCTGTGACCCATTGACATCACCAAACTTTTGCATTCTTCTTTTGTGATGCTTTTCCAGGCTTTCACCGCAGCCTCTTTCAGTTGTTGTTTGTTTTGGGGGGTTACTCCCTTCAGTCTCCTCTTCAGCAGGTAAAATGCATGCTCTATTGGGTTTAAGTCTGGAGACTGACTTGGCCAGTCTAAAACCTTCCACTTCTTGCCCCTGATGAACTCCTTTGTTGTTTTGGCAGTGTGTTTTGGGTCATTATCTTGCTGCATGATGAAGGATCTCCCAATCAGTTTGGTTGCATCTTTCTTTAAATTAGCAGACAAAATGTTTCTGTAGACTTCTGAGTTCATTTTGCTGCTGCCATCATGTGTTACATCATCAATGAAGATGAAAGAGCCCGTCCCAGAAGAAGCCATGCAAGCCCAAGCCATGACATTCCCTCCACCGTGTTTCACAGATGAGCTTGTATGTTTGGGATCATGAGCAGATCCTTTCTTTCTCCAAACTTTCGCCTTTCTATCACTTTGGAAAAAGTTAATCTTTGTCTCATCAGTCCATAAAACTTTTTCCCAGAATTTTTGAGGCTCATCTCTGTACCTTTTGGCAAATTCCAGCCTGGCCTTCCTATTCTTCTTGCTAATGAGTGGTTTGCATCTTCTGGTGTAGCTTCTGTACTTTTGTTCATGAAGTCTTCTGCAAACAGTAGATTGTGATACCTTCACTCCTGCCCTCTGGAGGTTGTTGCTGATGTCACTAACAGTTGTTTTAGGGTCTTTCTTTACAGCTCTCACAATGTTTCTGTCATCAACTGCTGATGTTTTCCTTGGTCTACCTGTTCGACGTCTGTTGCTTAGTACACCAGTGGTTTCTTTCTTCTTCAGGACATTCCAAATGGTTGTACTGGCTATGGCCAATGTTTGTGCAATGGCTCTGATTGATTGTCCATCTTCTCTCAGATTCACAATTGCTTCTTTTTCACCCATAGACAGCTCTCTGGTTTTCATGTTGGTTCCACCTCTAAATGCAGTCTGCACAGGCAAAACCTATCGTACCCAATCTGAAACTGAGCTCAGACATCCAGTGCTATTTATTGTTTGAATAATCAATGTAATTGGGAGACACCTGGGCAACAAAACACACCTGTCAGTCACATGTTCCAATACTTTTGCTCTCATGAAAAATGGGTGGGTTCAAACAAAAGGTGCTATCTTCTAAGTTGTGTATCAGATCCAGATGTAAATACCTGGAAATAAAAGCTGAAATGTTGATCTCTTGTCCCATATTCATCTTTTGATGTCAAACCCAAATATTTTCAGTCTACAACAAAAATAAAGGAATTGGCCTCACTGTTCCAATACTTTTGGAGGGCACTGTATTTGTAAACAACAAGGTGATTCCCTCTATTTATACTGCTACAGCATCAGGGGGCGTGTTTGTAGCAGGGATAGCTCCATTACGTAATGCGGCTATGATTTAAGGCCCGCCCACTAAATCCAGAACACAGAAACCTAGAAACACAGTTTGTGAAGCCTAGCTCCACAATTCAATTGTAAATGGTTGAAAGGCTTTTTTTTTTTTTTTTTACACATTTTGAGGAATACTTTTATGACCTATTTAATGTGTTTTGAAGAAAATAGCAGTGTGGTATTGTTGATGTTGGTTTTGTCAGGTAAAGTAATACATCGTCCGCATATAATGATATTTTATGCTCTTCTTTATTTATAACAATTCTTTTTATATTATCACTGTCTCTGATAAGCTGGGCCAGCGGTTCGATGCTAATGGCGAACAGCAGGGGTGATAGAGAGCAGCCTTGTCTGCATCCTCGTTACAATGTAAACCTCTCTGATCTATACCCATTGACTTTAATAGCCGCCTGTGGAGATGAGTATAATGTTTGTATCCAATTTATAAAATTAGGGCCAAATTAAAACCGCTTTAATGTCAGAAATAAATATTGCCATGAGACCCGGTCTGTCAAATGCCTTTTGAACATCCAGAGATAAAATCATTGATTGTGATTGCTGATCTTTTTGATGGGATATTATATTTAGTAGGCGCCGTAAATTAACTCCATAGTATCTTCCAGTAATAAATCCAGTCTGATCAGTATGAATAATTTGGGTGATTATCTGATTAACTCGTCTGGCTAGAATTGCTGTGAGTATACGCAGATCAGCATTCAATAATGATATTGGTCTGTAGGACTGGCGTTCAGTGGGGTCTTTACTCTTTTTGTGTATTACTACAATAGTTGCCTCTGTCCAGGATGTTGCCATAGTTTTAGATTCTAATGCATAATGATATGCTTTTAACAATAGGGGAGACAGTAGATCTTTAAAAGTTTTGTAAAATTCATTAACATATCCATCTGGCCCGGGGCTTTTGTTGTTTTTGAGTGTTGAGATCACCTGCTTAATCTCCCATTCCTCTCTCTCTCTCTCTCTCTCTCTCTCTCTATATATATATATATAGGAATGGGATATATATTCATCTAACTCCTTAGTTGTTGGTTCTGACAGTTAGGTCAATTTTATGCGGTTTAGGAACTCTGATTTTTACATCATCAGAACACGTATCTGTATTGTTATATAAGGATTTGTAAAACTCTACAAAGGATTTAGCTATTTTATTCAGTTTTGTGATGTAGGCAGCTTGTGATTTTATTCTCTGTACTGTATTAGATGATTGGCGTTTCCTCAATCTAAATGCCAATAATCTACTTGCCCTGTTACCATATTCGTAGTATCTTTGATTAGTGAATCTTAAGTTTCCCTCAATCTTGTCTGTTAGAAGATTATTAAGTTCTCTGCGAGCTGCATTTAAATCCTTTGTGAGACTAGTCGGAGTGGATTGTTTGTGTTTATGTTCTAGTTCTTTTATTTTATCTTCTAACTCATGTTCTTTATCATCCCTCTCCTTTTTCCTATCAGATGTAAAGGAGATAATGCACCCCCTAATGTATGCTTTTGCACAATCCCACAGTATAAGAGGTGTTGTTTCAGGTGAGGCATTGATATCCAAATAGCTCTTGAGCTCTGCTGTGATGAAGGAGTTAAATATTTTGTCATCAAGGAGAGATGCATTAAGTCTCCATCTATGGCCTATGTCCCACTTTAATAAAACAGGTGCATAATCAGAGATGGTAATAGGCAGTATCTCAATGTTTGCAATCCTATGTAATTCTACCTGAGGTGTAAAGAAGAGATCAGTCCTTGAATAATAATAATAATAATTATAATTATAATTATAATAATAGACACATAATAATAATGTGTCTGCTTGAATAGAAAGTGAAGTTCCTACTTCTTGGAAATTTACTCCTCCATACATCCGCAAGGCCTGCTTCTATAGATTGATACTTAAGTACTTTACTCATTCTGGATACAGGAGCTTTAGAGGCAGGTTGTTGGTCCATTAGTTGCGACAACACACAGTTAAAATCTCCTCCCATCAATAACAAACCAGAGCTGTATCGTAATATCATAGTAAACAGTGTTGTGATGAAACTAGGATCATCCTCGTTGGGTGCATATACATTTATGAGGGACACTTCTATGCCATCAATTAGTCCATTAACCAAGATATATCTCCCCTCAGTATCTCTATGTAGTGATGTTTGAGTGAAATGTATTTGTCTGTGTTTAAGAATGGATACTCCCCCTCTTCCTGCCCGATCGGTGTGAGGAATAGTATATTTCGTCTGCCCAGGATTTCCTTAGCTTTTCATGTTCCACGTCAGATAAATGGGTTTCCTGTAGGAATGCTATTTGACAGTTGACTCATTTCAGTTGGTGTAAAATTTTCTCTTTTAACAGGACTATGAAGACCCTTAACATTATAGCTTATAATAGTGTGTCCATTACTTACAATTTACAGTTTATGTCTTAATTCCCTGATATTGCAAGCTAGGAGAAAGAGATGGCGAGCAGAAACAATCAATCCATGCTTGGGTAGTATACTTTGTCACGCGAGTTATGAGGAGTGGAGCCCAATAGTGACACCAGAAGGAGTGGAATAAGTAAAAATATTTACTACAACTGTACCAAGAATTTTTAACATCAATAAAAGTAGTAGGAATCTGGATAGGAAAAAGGAATGATAACATTGTTGTTCCTGCATTTAACGCAGGATCCTCGGGGAATAGGAGGATCAGAACAAGAAGAACACAACACGTAGTAAAACTATAATTAACTAACATTGACAGTAGTACAGTGGGACCTAGTCCCTAGCCACTAAGGCAAGCAGCAAAAGTGCACAGTCTAGTTTGAGTTTGATTGTGCTTTGAGTGTGCTAAGATAAGGAGGAAAAGAACAGGGTGAAAGAAAAAAAAGTTATCATGTGTTAGCCGGGAGGTTGGGTTACGGTTCGCCAGAAGCACAGCTCCAAGCTGAAGCCCACGGCTCCCCACCAGCCTGTTCACGTTTCCAACCGCTTTTCCCCACTCAGCGACACACCCGCTGAGGATAAAACTCTGGTTACTGGCAGCTCTATTCTGAGAAACGTGAAGTTAGCAACACCAGCGGCCATAGTCAAATGTATCCCTGGGGCCAGAGCGGGCGACACTGAATCAAATTTAAAACTGCTGGCTAAAGCTAAACGTAGATTCAGTAAGATTGTTTTTCACGTCGGCGGCAATGACACCTGGTTACGCCAATCGGAGGTCACTAAAATTAATATTGCCTCGGTGTGTGAATATGCAAAAACGATGTCGGACTCCGTAGTTTTCTCTGGACCCCTCCCAAATCTGACCAGTGATGACATGTTTAGCCGCATGTCATCATTTAATCGCTGGCTGTCCAGGTGTTGTCCAGCAAACAATGTGGGTTTCGTTAATAATTGGCAAACTTTCTGGGGAAAACCTGGTCTTATTAGGAGAGACGGCATTCATCCCACTTTGGATGGAGCTGCTCTCATTTCTAGGAACCTGGAAATATTTATTAGTAATTTAAATCCCTGACAACCCAGAGTTGAGACCAGGACAGAGAGTCGCACTCCTATACGCCTCTCTGAGCTTCTAGTTCAGTTACCCAGCCATAGTTTTCATAGTTTTATACAAACGGTGTCTGTCCCCCGACCACCTAAATTATTTAAATCTAAAATTAAACAAAGAGGAGTTGTGCATAACAACCTCATAAAAATTAAAACCTCTTCTGTGACAGAAAGATGAAACAGGAGAATTAAATGCGGACTGTTAAATATCAGGTCTCTATCGTCTAAAGCAGTGTTAGTAAACAAATTAATATCAGATAATAATATTGATTTACTCAGTCTCACTGAAACCTGGCTGTGTCAAGATGAATATGTTAGTCTTAATGAGTCCACTCCTCCCATTCATAATAATACCCACATTCCTCGAGGCAACGGCTGAGGAGGGGGAGTTGCAGCCATTTTTAACTCTAGTCTGTTTATCAGCCCTAAACCTAAACTAGATTATAATTCATTTGAAAGCCTCGTTCTTAGTCTTTTATATCCGACCTGGAAAACCTCGCAGCCACTTTTATTTGTTATAGTGTACCGTGCTCCTGGCCCGTATTCTGAATTTGTATCTGAATTCTCAAACCCTGTGTGTGGAGGCAGCCTGCAACTAAACTCACAGTCAGGAAATGGACACCAGAGGCTACTGAGGTTCTAAGAGATATTTTTGAATGCACAGACTGGGATGTGCTGCTGGAAACAGAGGAGAACATCATGGACATTGATAGACAGGTGGACTGTTTTACTGATTACATCAACTTCTGTAGAGACACAGTCATACCTACAAAGAATGCTGTTTCCACAATAACAAACCTTGGATTACCAGTGACATAAAGGCAATCCTCAATGAGAAGAAGGCAGCTTTTAGAGATGGTGACAAAGCACGGCTCAAACAAGTGCAACATGAGTTGAAGAAGAGACTTAAGATGGCAAAGGTGGAATACAAAAATAAACTGGAGAGGAATCTACAACACAGCAACATCCGTGAAATGTTGAGGAGTCAACACCATCTCTGGTTACAACAACAAGAAAGACAGCCAGTGGTGGGTGATGCAGAAAGAGCTGATGAACTCAATCGGTTCTTCAATTGATCCAATACGGCAGCCACTCCCGCTTACAATACTGCTCCTCCTCCTCCTCCTCCCCCTCCACCTCCTCCTCCATCACCTCCACCTCCACAGCTTGTGTACAACTCCAATGTGGCAGCTACCCCCCCCCCCCCCCTCCCCCCTTACACCTGTGCCTCCACCCTTGTCTGTCACAGAGATGGGGGTGAGGTTGGAGCTGGGAAGACTTTGCTCTGGAAAGGCTGCTGGCCCAGATGGTGTGTGTCCAAGGCTCCTCAAAGAGTGCTGCCCAACTGTGTCAACCTCTCCACAAGATCTTCAACCTCAGTCTACAGTTGGGGCGGGTGCCAGCACTGTGGAAGACTTCCTGTGTTGTGCTGGTACCAAAAATTAAATGTCCAGCTGAACTTAATGACTTCAGACCAGTAGCCCTCACTTCGCACATCATGAAGACCTTGGAGTGGCTGAAACTAGGCCTACTGAGACTTGAGGTCAAAGACAAACTCAGCTCCTGGCAGTTTGCATACAAACAACACACTGGAGTGAACGATGCTGTCCTCTACATGCTTCACCGTGCCCTAGCTCATCTGGAGGAACCTGGCGTTTATGTGAGAATCATGTTCTTTGATTTTTCAAGCGCATTCAACACCAACTCCAACCCAACATACTTAAAGACAAGCTCACAGAGATGGCAGTGGATCCTTCCTTTATATCCTGGATCACAGATTACCTGACAAGAAGGCCACAGTATGTCAGGTTGGGGAACTGTGTTTCTGGGACATTAATGAGCAGCACGGGGGCTCCACAAGGGACTGTCCTGGCTCCATTCCTGTTCACGGCGGACTTCAAATACAACTCTGAGTCCTGCCACATCCAGAAATACTCGGACGACACTGCTATTGTGGCGTGTATCAGGAATGGGCAGGAGTCTGAATATAGGGACCTGATAAAAGCCTTAAGTGACTGGAGTCAAAAGAACTGTCTCAAAGACCAAGGAAATGATCATAGATTTCCGCAGGTCCAAGCCCCCTCTTCAGCCAGTGAATACCTGTGAGGTGGACATCGAGGTGGTGCCAAGCTATACTGTAAGTATCTAGGTGTACACCTGGATAACAAGTTGGACTGGTCCCTAAACATAGACGCTCTCTACAAAAAGGGGCAGAGCCACCTCTTTTTCTTGAGGAAGCTCAGATCTCTCGACATCTTTAGTAAGATGCTGCAGATGTTTTATCAGTCTGTGGTGGCAAGTGTGTTGTTTTATGCTATACTCTCCTGGGGAGGAAGCATCAGACACAAAGATGCAAGGTGGCTGGACAAACTAGTCAAAAGAGCTGGCTCTGTGATTGGAGTCAGGTTGGACACATTGGAGGAGGTGGTGGAGAGATGCACACTGAAGATGTTCGAGGCCATCATGAACAACCCAGATCATCCACTCCACAACACCATGATGGACCAAAAAAACTGTGGTGAACGACTCCTCTCTCTTCGATGCAGGACAGAGAGATACAGAAGATCCCATATACCAACAGCCATCAGGCTTTATAATTCTTTGACATATAATAGATGAGCTGACAGATAATTGAATTTCCGCTTGGGGATGAATAAAGTTATTGTTATTGTTATTCTTATGACTGTAGAGATTTCTCTCCTCAAGGAAGATAAAATGTCTGCCTTCATTTCTTCAGAGGCCATACCTGGGCTTTCACTCCGGGTGGGTGAGGTTTGAACTTGGCTGTCGGGTGTGTGCTGCCTCGTGTTTCTTGCAGGCCGCGGAGCACTGGCACTACTGCCATATTTGTATTTTTGGAGCTTTTCTGCCATACAAACTCGATTCTGACTATGTACATCGAGTTATGGTGTCCTTGGTGAGCTTCAATGCTGGACTTGATGCCGAAATAGCTGTTTTTATAAGAAAATATGGTAGATTCTGCAGGAGCTCTGAAAAAGACGTCTTACTCCATACCTTTGCTCACTAAGCTAAGCCCTGCCATCATAGCCAGTCTGATTAAAGGGCCACTGTGTAAAATGGGTTGAAAACCATTGAAAACAGTGACATCAGTGGTCAAATTCTAGATTGCAGGGCTCACTCGCTCACCCCTCCCGTCGGGTAAATGACGGTGGCCTCGTAGGGACAAAAAGCCTTGCGCAGACATGAGTTTTTCAGGAGTAGGTCTATCTAGCTACGAGGTGAATGTTTATTTAGAAATCTAAACCATGTTACAATATTGTAATGAATCCCTCACGAGCAGGAGACCAGAGTAGCGTTCGGGAAAAAGGCCAGTTTATTTAAGCACTTCAAAAACTCCGGTAACACTCCAGGGGGTAAAAGACTCCGTCCCAAACTCTGACTCTTCTAGCGTAACACACACACTCCATACACACATTCTCGTTTACCGTACCAAGCAGGTACCCCCTCCCCTCTCTGCTCCACCAATCTCCAGCCCGCACACTGACTGACAGCGTAGCCTGTAAACAGAGCTCAGCTGTTTATTTAGCCCAGCAATATCTCCGGACTATAGTAGCTGCAATGGACGACTTTGAACGCGATTTTGAAGAGTTTCTTGTAGCAGACACAGACCCAGAGTCATACCTGTTTGAGCCGGAGCATACAGATGAGGAACTTGAATGCTGAGCGGGCGAGAAGAGAGGCTGAATCCTCCGCTCCCATTTTGCTGCACAGAATGGGATTTGGTGCTACCATCGCTGGGGAGATATATTATCAGGAGGAAAAGCGCCGCAGAGAGTGCATCACAAGGAGTGAAGTTGCATCTTCTTTTCCTCGCAGATGACGGTTCAGGTTCATTCTCTCCTGTTGTGTGGTAAGTGTGGTCCATTCGCAAACTTTATAACTAAAAACACTTTTCACTACTCTCTATCGACGAACTACTAACACTCTCTGCTGTTTCCTCCTCCTTCTTCCTTCCTTCCGCTGTCTTCGTTGGTTTATTTACACACGCGAAACGCGTTCTCTGGCTGGCTGGATTGTCCACTCGGGCTGCCTTACATACATGGCGGCGCAAGATGGTGACCTCTCTAAAGCAAGGCCCTTGCTATATATATATATATATATATATATATATATATATATGTAAAAAAGCATAATTATAAGGCTATGAAAACCAAACAAATTTTATTTTATAGCGATTATACACTTATATGTAAACATATAAATGGGCAGAAGATTCAGATTCAGATTTGACAATAAACCATGCCAAATATTACACACTGGCCCTTTAATTGTTAACAAAAATATTACTGGTATTATCTGCGGCATAGTGTATTAGGAGAGAGCGGTCATACTTGACTTCAAATGAAAATCCACGCCGTGAAACATTAATCTGGCATACGTTTGACAATATTATTTAGTCATTCAAACTATTTATGGTGAATAATATGTGGTTGCTATTATTGTGGCCTAAGCCCTTTTCTACCAGCAAAACACCTTAAAGACAAAAAATCCTGGATGAGCTCCAATTTCCTGATGTTAAATTCAGACAAAACTGAAGTTATTGTTCTAAGCCCTAAACAACTCAGAAACTCTATCTGATGATATAGTTTCTGTGGATGGCATTGCTCTGGCCTCTAGCACTACCATAAGATACCTCGAAGTAATATTTGATTAAGATTAGGCTTTTAACTCCCATTTAAAACAAACCTCACGGACTGTGTTTTTTTCATATATGTTACATTGCAAAAATTAGGCCTATCCTGTCCCAAAAAGATGTAGAAAAATTGGTCCACGCTTTTGATACCTCTAGGCTGGATTACTGTAATTCCCTATTATCAGGTAGCTCTAATAAATCTTTGAAAACTCTCTAATCCAGCTAATCCAGAACGCAGCGACACATGTACTGACAGGAAATAAGAAACGAGATCACATTTCTCCTGTTTTAGCTTCTCTGGCTCCTCAGTTGCTCTTCCTGAGGTTTCTACCATTTTTTCCCCTTTACAGTTTTTTTTTTTTCTTCCCTTATCCACTGTGAGGGTCCAAAGGACAGAGGAATGTCGTATGCTGTAAAGCCCTCTGAGGCAAAGTGTGATTTGTGATATTGGGCTTTATAAATAAAATTGATTGATTGATTGATTGACATTTCCACCAGAAATAGATGCTGAAAAGACATAAAAAGAATGCAGGAAATGAAGTGCTTGACCCTCAAAAAAAGAGCCCAAGAATCTTTCTTTAATGTGTCCCCTCAAATGCTGAAAGAAACCTACACCTTTGGATCATATAATATGACTTAGATGACTTATATTTGTGTGATCTATAGTGGTGGGCTGGTCTTGGCCAAAATTCCAGGGCCAAGTTTTTGTTCCAGTCAACTCCTGTATAGACAACCAGCTATTGTTAAAGAAGTTATGGTAGTACCTGCTTCCTAGACATGTTTGTTACAATAGTGTGCAGATGCGCTTCCAGATGAAGAAGAAGAATTTAAGGATTTATTCATAACATATAATTTTCTTTATGAACCATATAATGGTGGACTGTTTTACAATACGAGACATGGCAATAAATACACTTTAGAAATATAAGGAAAATAATATGAAAATATATGTAATGTAACGAAACAACGACGTCTGTCTGTAAATTAGAGTTAGCTTGATTTTGGTCATCTGCACCATGCTTATCATAAAATCATGTAGTAAAAAAAAAAAATAGAAATAAAAGGAATAACACTATCACAAACTGTGGCTGTTATTGTGGCTGAATACAGACGGGGAAATAAGGCATATAATTCAGCCTATTATTGAATTCCTTTCACGTGGATCATCAGCCCAGTTTCAGTCCAGGAATACAAACATGGAATGCTGCAGTCTCACCTGATGCTACATCACAGGTTCACAAAGTTATCACTTCAGTGTTCCATCATTCAGGTATGTTTTTAAAAGAATGTATCAAAAACTTTTTCATCACTGTATCTCTGCATGTCATTATTCTATGCCACTACAGTTCATACAACCTTTGCTGCTCAGAGGAAAGGGTCTAGGTGAAGAAGGAAAGCACTGAACACAACACTGCATTGTAGGGCTGCACGATATATCGTTTGAACATCGCCATCGCGATGTGTGCATGTGCGAAAGTCACATCGCAGGACATGCAATGTTTCTCTTTTTTTAGAACATATAAACTTTTGTTTTGCTTCAGAAAAGCAGCTCTGAAGAAAGCTCCTTGCTCCGCTCCACTCGCCTCTCTCTGACACATGCGCACACACGCGCGCACGCACACACACACGCACGCCCACACACACACACACACACTCTGCAGTCACACACTGAAAATGAGCGACATGCAAGAGGGAGAAATGGTAAAGGTGGATTTAGTACCCAAAAGAAGGTCAACGTCCGAAATATGGAACTATTTCGGATATAAAAAAAGATGATATCCCTAATGCTCTGTTTTAATCTGGAGTACAGAGACATGACCTCCTGGATCCCTTTTATATACCAGCAATCTTCTTCATTCACAGATGAACCTCCTTATTTTAGAGTATGACTTGTTAGATCACTGACCTTAGCCTGGATGGTCTCAAATGCCATGATAAGCATGGTGGCCTCAAATAAGATCTGTGGTTAACAAAAGCTTAAGCGAGTTTCAGGTTTTGTTCTACGACATAAAACATGTCAGTAAATACCCTACTTGTGAATTTTGAAGCTTTTACGTGTCGTAAAAAAGGCGATTGCTGACAAGTTGCTCAATACGACAACAAACCATGTCGGGGACATTAAACGTCATCACCCCCGAACAGACAAGAGTGCTGGCAGTCCGCCATTACAGCTTCTTATTTAGCTTAAACAGTCCGATTTCCCCATTATACAATGTTTTTAAAATAAAGCGGCCGAAATCAGTTGAAAGCTTAGTGGCTGTGATGTCAAGAGTCATGCGACCGTGGAGTAGTCATGTAGTCCATTAAAGCCTAACGTTAGCTTTTTACTTCTGCCAATCGCATTTAAGCTTCAAATGCGGTATGAAAGGTGTTCATATGTGAAGATTATCTCACTGAACAAAATCTGTAAGTATCATAAACTTGTGTTAGCCACAGAGCTTATTTTCTGACATAATCCAAAATGCAATGCAAAAATCACATTCACTTTCTCTTCCAAGAACCAGCGCGATGCTAACCTGGTTCCAGACCACAGACCCCGCCCACTCAACTGAGTAGGCTTGCATCTCTGGTCTGGCATACTGCAATGAATTTGCGATTTATCTCGTCCAAACGATGGACGGACCAATGAACGCCGGGGGTGGGGGCGGGTCTAGCGATTAGCCAATCAGCGCCATGCTGATGTCAAGCTGTACGCCGGTGGGTAACTGGTGAGGATAGCAACAATGGCGACCGCTACAGATCCTACAGACCACATTAACGATGCTATCGAGGTATTTCACCGCTACTCGCGTTAATGGAGGACCAAATTAAGGAAGCTGCTAAACTGGATTTAACGGCGATGCAGCTGTGCGTGCACGACGACGGAGACATTTTAAACAGGCAATGCTCGCTTGTTTTCGGCACCACCGAGGCATGGATACTAATGACGTCAGATTCTGGGTGAGTCGTTGATCTCTACTGATTGGTTAGGGAAAAATCAAATTCCCTCCCCCTTGTAAATTGCCTTCAGTGGAGGTAATGTCAGATTGAAGGTTCTGCAAGCTTCAGTCTGACACTCAGGCAAGCGCGATGCTAAACTTCCGGGTTTTGACGTCAGCCCTGGCACACTCTATAGAAGGGTATTATATGAATACAATGGTGTTGTGGTGAGTCAACCTAATTCTTTCCAATCAGAGCTATTCAAGTCATCTGGTGAAAATTCTTGTATTTTATAAAATGGCAACATATATTGCAAAACAAAAAACAAAACAAAAAAACGCAATGTCAGTTTTTTCCAATATCGTGTAGCCCTACTGCATTGTATGCTTCAACACAAGAAAAAAAAAACTAGTGAGGATAGCAAAAGACTTGCTCTGTTGTGAAGTTGATGAAATATACTAGTTAATACTGATCTGGTGGTGGAACTCTCCACTAATAGTCAATGCTCTGATCATTGTAATGGGAGCTGTAGTCATCATGGTAACCTCCATGGTACTCGTCCTCCTGGAACTCAGCCTGATAGTCACTGTCGCTGATCTCGGAGCCATTGGTGCCGGTACCCTGGCTGCCGTTGGCATGGATGACCGGCTCTGTTGGGGGGGCACAGTACTTTGGGTCGTAGACCTGTCGACCCAGACCGTACACACTCATACCCCTCTGAGACGCCACCTTGTTGGTGCCCATCTGGAGGGAGATGGTGGAGTTGTCCAGTGGCTGCTGCACCACCTTCTGGTCATAGATGTCTCTGCGGGTACCAGGGGCTGACATGCCTGCCTGCAGGAAACCAAAATGCAGCAGAAACTTTACCACATGATGGAGGTAGTATACACACACATCACCTGTAGTGAATGCTCTGCCCTAAATGGGCTAATTCTTGTAGATTAATATATTTAAGGAAAGTTCCCAGTGGGGATGTTCATGATTAATTCATCAAAGATCTATGGATAAAAGGTGTTGTATGCTGTACAGACTGTAAAACCTTTTGAAGCTAATTTTTGATTGGTGATATTAGGGCGATGAAATTGACCTGACTTGACTCTATTAATATTGGATTATCTGTCATTCACATTAATCAAGTTTTTTTTTTTTTTTTTTTTTTTTACATTTTCAAGGGTCAGTTTAACATTGTAAATTATCATTGCAACACGGTGACCTTGTAAATGGTAATAATTCTTCACCTTACTCCACTGTTATCTATCTATGAAACCAATTTGGGTATTATGTATTCAGCTTTTTAGATATCTGGCTGAGATTTCTGCCTTCCACCCTATAGAAGAGATGACAAGTTTGTTTAAGAAGGTTCTGCGCGACTTCATCTGTCTAAAGTCAGAATCTCAAAGATGTAACCCTCAGTTGATAATTCTTGTAACGGATGTAAAAATTCACCTGCAACATTAGCTCATACATTTTGGTTTTGCTTGGGTCTCTCAGGTTACTGGTTCTCCATTGTGAAGACAGTCATCTCCCTAAGGTACAGTCAATGTGCATTGCTTTTGTCACCCATTTAGCTAGAAGACATTACTTAATTGGAAGCAGGTGACCCCTGCCCTCTCTCCTTTAAACACTGGGTCGGAGATACATTACAGTTTTTTAAGCTAGTCCGCTCTACAAGGAGCTAAGAATAATTTTAGCAGCGTATGGCAACCTTTCATTACATATGTCCTTAAACAGCTATGAGATTGTAGTACTGTTCAACATCTGCTATAGAATTCTATTCCTAACTGCAGGCGCGTGTGTGCACACTCTGTATATTACTGTTATTTTATTTATTTCATTTTTTTTTAATTCTGTTTGGCTGTTTTTTTAATTCTGGGAGCACATTATTATCTTATACTAGATTTTATCTGTCTGTTTCCAAGGAGGTGAAAATGTTTCCTTGTACTTTCGTATACATACTTTCTTAATTGTGAAAACTAATAAACAAAAAGTGGGAAAAAAATAAACAGCAACATGTCTAACTCTGAACTGTGTCCCTGTTATGCTGCGTTCACAATGAATTTGGCTTTGTATGAAAAACCCAGCTGTCTCACTCATTTGAATGAGGCCAGTCCGGTGAAGCAGCAAGAGTGCCAACAAAGAGGGTTCTGCCTAAAAAATGCAGGGCTGTCAGCCAAAACAGGTCAGACTGGCTCAATGAGTGCTACATGATGTTGTGTTGTGTACACAACATGAATGGGAAAGTCACTGCAGAGGCCATTCGTGTGCATGCAGGAGCACATTCATCATAGATTAGTATGCATTGTAGAATGCATTATAAATTGCTGTGCATTGTTTTGGGGTCTGAGAAGGCTTCATATTCATGGTTCTGTTACTCCAACTGGACTTCCTGGATTGAATTTGATGTCTCACATATGTCTGAAACAACATACTTCCACCAAAACAGCTCCTTGCTTTGTTTTAATTCAGGACTAATTTTGGTCTCAACACCCGGTTGCTCAGAATAATCCACATTAGGTGTGGGAATCACAGAGTGACTCATGATTCACAGCTATTACGACACACTTCCCACAATCACAATGGTATCACAAGATTTTAAAAAATCCAGAATTATGTATTTCTTAGAATTGTAACAATAACAGAAGAAACAATATGCAAAGCAGTGCATAGACTCTAAACTTAGCTTAGTGCTTCTTTACAACACACACACACACACACACACACACACACTTTGCAGTAATAATTGCAGCTATTTAGAGATTTCACTATGTACAATCTATAATATCATCAAAAGATTCAGAGAATCCAGAGACATCTCTGCACGTAAGGGGCAAGGCTGAAAACAAACACTGAATGGCCGTGACCTTTGACCCCTCAGGCAGCACTACCTTAAAAACGGACTTGATTGTATAAATGATATTACTACATGGGCTTAGGAACACTTTGGAAAACCACTGTCAGTAATGTTGGGACCTCAGCCACATGTTTTAAACAATAGAGAGGCCTTGACAAAAACAGCTGGTCTAAGAACAAAGGAAACGCGCTAAGCTTCCATTGGTCCGGTAGCTATAAAAGTGTAAACCACTTTTGAAATTCAAACTCTTGCTCCCCATTGGGCGACAGCAGCCAGGTTCAGGTGGAGTCAGAAGGAATCCCCTATGACGTCACTGAGATTTTAATTGCCGCTGCGCGCTGACGCCCCTCGCATTCCCCGAGTGACGAGCTGCTGGAAGGAAGCCAAAGCTTTCTGTGCGCAAGTTACTGCTAGGGAGCACCTCAAATGTTTGAATTTAACCGACCTAGGCCGCCCTTTGTTTCTTGACTTGTTGGACGAGAAAAGACACTTTTTCTTTTGTTTTTAACACTCCACGGAGCACCAGAGGAACGCCGCACAACCCCGCCGTTCCTCAGCATCTGCAGATTTTGGAGAACCCCCTTTTTTTCTCATGAGGAAGACGGAGCCACCAAGGCCCCGTTTCTTCAATCAAGTCAACTCAGCTGATCCCTCTTCTGCCACACCGAGGACAGCATCTTTCATTCCGCTGTAGGATGCTACAGCGGCCGCGCACTCATCCCACAGCAACAGATGGGACACACATCGTCGCACCGGCGACTCAAGTAAGAGAGCTTCAGTCTGGACAGAGACTTTTATATATAGCGTGTGACTTAAGAGTGACTTTAACTGTGATTTTGTGAACTTTGAGGACCGCCGTGTCCCTTTCTTTGATAATCTGATCATTGATTGCTGCTTGTTGTTGCGCTCGCCAGAGCAAATTGATTGTGCCGTTAGTGTGCCGGCCGCATGCTCACAATACGCCGCATTCCTATCTGTAACAAAGACCAGTGGACGGTAGGCTGACCCAGTTAGTCTACTGGCCTCTGAGGGATAGGAAAGTGACCATTGTGTTCCTCCACGGCCACTTTTACCTCGCACTGATTACGAGCGCCCGCTCGCCTTTCGTCTCTCTCTCTCTCCCTCTCTTTTAACTAACCTACATGCACACATACACACACACACACACACACACCTTATACCTGTGGTAAAATTACACATTGCCTTGTGAGCAACTCCTCAAGGGCAGTTTGCCATTACCACACTCTACACACCTACACGTGTTGGCACAGCTATTCTGTTAGAGCATACGGTGTGTTTGATCCCGCTGGACGCCATCTTGTGTGTACTTTAAAGGTGCACATGTGGCCAGCTGTTTTATGACCCATTGTCTTGCTCTAGTATCCCTCAAATCTCCCGCCTTACTCTTATCAGTACCTGGAGTGACGTGGTGTGTCCCCCAAGAGGCCACGCCTGACATTCTCTTTCCCTCTACCTCTCTCCCTTCACACACACACACAAAATTGGTTGGTCATTGATCCCTGTATCCAGGGTGGTGCCCCAAATTATTAATACACATTAATAATTTCATTTCTTAATTAATTACCATTGGTCAATAACCAGCTTGCCTTTAGCAAATCCCTACAGTAAACACAGTTGGTCGCTGCACCTGCAAACAAGTTCAGACTACCATGCAAAGTGAAAGCCATCAACAACAGAACACCGCAGACCTCTCTGGGCCTGAGCTCATCTGAGATGGTCTGACACAAAGTAGAAAAGTGTGCTGTGGTCTGACCAGTCCATATTTCAAATTGTTTTTGAAATAATAGATGATGTGTCCTCAGAGCTAAAGAAGAAAAGGATCATCTAGATTGAGACCAGAGCAAAGTACAGAGCCAGCATCTGTGATGGTATGGAGGTGTGTCAGTGACCATGGCGAGGGGTAACTTGCACATCTGTGAAGGCACCATGAATGCTGAAAGGTACATCCAGGTTTTGGAGCAACATATGCTGCCATCCACACAATGTCTTTTTCAGGAACGTCCCTGCTTATTCCAGCAGGACAATGTGACACATTCTGCACGTGTTTCAACAGCGTGGCTTCACAGTAAATGAGTGCAGGTACTTGACTGACCTGCCTGCAGTCCAGACCTGACTCCCATTTAAAATGTGTGGCCCATTATGAAGCACAAAATACAGCAGTGGTGATTCTGGATTGTTGAGCAACTGGAGTCGTGTATTGAGCTAGAATGGGAAGGAATTTCACTTTCCAAACATCAACAATTAGTTTGGATGTTGGTGTGTGTGTGTGTGTGTGTGTGTGTGTGTGTGTGTGTGTGTGTGTGTGTGTGTATTCTATAGTATTAGTCCTGTTAAGTCAAATGAAAGAGATTGGTGAGGTTAAATCTAAGCATTCTGGTTTATACATAAAAGAAATAAGTGTTAGCTATAGCCCCGTTTCCACCAACACTTAAAGTATAGTACCTTTGGAGCCAACAGTAAACCTTCAGACATGGTACCTAGACCCTAGGCCCATTTTGCAATTCCACCACAAACTGTACTCGTAAATGTGGGTGGGGTTGTTGTCACTCACTCCTCCATCCAGCACTCGCTGTATTTGCTGGCTCTTCAACAGTGACACAGATGGAAGTCTGCACCTAATTTATCATCCATAGAATGGGGTTGCATACCCACATTTTCAGAACAAAAAAGAACAGGCTGCAGTGACGGTCTCTCTCATGGATATCTAAAAATAGCGGTTTGTGCATTTAGTCCTTCTCAGGCAAGCGCAGGGCTTAAGTGTTACTGAAGCCCACAGAAACTACGCTCCATGACACTTGTTTTTTTTCCTCCCAAGTGTCATTTATTGATATTCCTTAAGGCCTTAAGGCCCAAATTTACACATATGTAAAGGCGGGGCAGCTTGAGTGACAGACTGTCTGCGAGGTGTCACCACAGTCTGTGAGGTCAGATCCACCCCTCGCTCCTCCACAGCTCCACCCTCTCATCCAAATATGGTCACTTCTGGCTCCAAAAAACAAGACAGGACTGGAAATGGCGAACTGAAGGCCTACAAAAACTGGAATCCACATGGGTGACATTACGGTAGCTTTGTCCATTATTTATACAGTCTATGAATATATGTAGTAGGGGCTCCCTGCTCTGTCTCTCTTTCAGCTAAGGGGCCCTTGACCTGAAAATTTTTGAAGACCCCTGACTTACAGCAATGAACAGAGGTGTTGTCAACTTAAGTTACCTTCACCTCACCAGCTGACTTCTCCACCAAGGCCTCTCTGCTCTGCTGTTTACTCTGTGTGTTTGTGTGTGTCTGTATGTGTGGGAGCTCTGTTGGACAGAGAATAGAGGAGAGGCTAAAGAGTGATAAGATATTACAGCAAAACATTATAAAGTGCTGATAAAAGATACACTAACATCAGAGCTTATCAATACGATGGCCACTGTCTGCAATTTTTCCACAACTTCTGTTCACCTTACCCTCATTCATTTGATAAGTGCCACCGTGAGGAGTCTTTAAGTAGTCACTCTGACAAGTCAAACTGGCAGTAGGCGTTGTAAACGCCTACATGTTTTATCAGAAACATTGACATGTTATTTTTTGATGCTGTGATCAGCACAAATTAAATTCCATTCCCCTGACCTGTATTGAGGTGGATGCAGAAATCTCATAGACAGATATAAACCTAAATCTAACTGCATGAATGGATACCACGAGATGTAGAACTGTTCTTTGAAACAGTCCTCTCATTTTGCTTGGTTTCATCTGGTGAAATCAGGTCTACACTTAAAGGATAACTTCGGTATTTTTCAACCTGGGCCCTATTTCCCCATGTGTATGTGTGCGTATGATTCATAGGTACAACTCGTTTTAAAATTGGTTCAGTATTGAGGGAGGCAGATGCAGCCGGCAGCCGCGAGTTTCCCTTACCTCTGGGCTGTGTGACGTCATCTCGTGAGAGCTTTGCTTGTTGCCGGAAGAAAACACAGGAGCCATGCTGAGCGCCGCTCAGAGTGGTGCTGGTTGTCCCGGAGTACAGTTGAGAGTTTTACTGCATCGATTGAAAACAAACAATGTTTGTGCTTATCCGAATTGCAAGAACAGGATGTCGCGCAACACCCCATACAGCTTTCATAGGCTGCCTTTGTCGGATGCCGAGATGCTGAAGTTGTGGCTAGTTGTGCTACAAATGGATGCTAACACTCCTGTCCAGACACTGCGCCTTGCAGACCATTGGGTCTGCAGGGCTCACTTCTCCCAAGTTGACTACTGCCAGCCGAAGAAGAGAAGACATCCAATCCTGAAACACCTCTTCCTCAAGAAAACAGCTGTCCCATGAGTGAAGAGAGCTACAGACACAGTGGAGCAAAGCTCTCGCGACTCACGATCGAGATGACGTCACACAGCCCAGAGGTAAGGGGAATGCTCAGTATGCTATTTACAGAGATAGCACTGGCGATCTGAACCAGTCAGTGGCGAAAAAAAGCACTTTTAATGCGCAAACTTATACGGGACGCATTTGCCCCTGTTACCGTTTTAGCTCGTTTCGCGGCTCCCGGTTGCATCCACCTCCCACAAGTTGTACCTATGAATCATACGCACACATACACATGGGGAAATAGGGCCCAGGTTGAAAAATACCAAAGTTATCCTTTAATGCACAAAACTGGCAGCACTGTCATATTTACTGATTCAGACAGGATAAAATGACCCAGTATAAACACTACTCTTCCATTTTCCAGGATGAAGAACATGGCTTTATCATTTCAACATAGCAACTCAGCAGTGTGACTATGGAACTGTGTCACCAAGCTTCATCAGGCTTTGGCTATATGGAAAACATTCGTTGTCATGTAAAGGACTAAATAATGTTGGTCTCCTCTAAGGGATTATTTAAAAATAAAAAGAGCCAATGAGAGCAGCATTAGAGGAGAAGTGGGTTCTAACCTGGCTGGCTCCTTTGTTGGTTCCCATCTGCAAGCTGATGGTGGTCTGGTCGTAGGGTTTGTCAGTCTGAGTCTTTGGATCATACAGATGTCTTCTGGTTCCATAAGCAGTCATTCCAGCCTGACTGGCACACTTGTTTGTCCCCATCTGAGGACAAAAGACCAGCAGTAGGATCTCTCAAAACCCGCCCCCCAACACACATTGGCAGCGGCAACGTTGACACTAAAGTGTATCTCCCAGCCCAGCCTGCTAGGTGGCTGTACCTACACTAGTTGCCAATGGTTGCCAACTGCTAGTAACGGAAGAAGAGGAAAAACTTTGAGGCAACAACAACTTCGAATTCACGGGTGAGTTTCTCATCAA